>NW_026728058.1:600000-900000 GCF_030684315.1 Stegostoma tigrinum | reverse complement strand
TTCTCGCCCTCTGTTTCAGCCCCTCTGTTTCAGCCCCTCTGTATCAGCCCCTCTGTTTCAGCCCCTCTGTTTCTCGCCCTCTGTTTCAGCCCCTCTGCTTCAGCCCCTCTGTTTCAGCCCCTCTGTTTCAGCTCCTCTGTTTCTCGCCCTCTGTTTCTCGCCCTCTGTTTCAGGCCCTCTGTTTCTCGCCCTCTGTTTCTCGCCCTCTGATTCTCGCCCTGTGTTTCAGCCCCTCTGTTTCAGCCCCTCTGTTTCAGCCCCTCTGTTTCTCGCCCACTGTTTCTGCCCCTCTATTTCAGCCCCTCTGTTTCTCGCCCGCTGTTTCTGCCCCTCTGTTTCAGCCCCTTTGATTCAACCCCTCTGTTTCAGCCCCTCTGTTTCTCGCCCTCTGTTTCTCGCCCTCTGTTTCAGACCCTCTGTTTCTCGCCCTCTGTTTCAGCCCCTCTGTTTCTCGATCTCTGTTTCAGCCCCTCTGTTTCAGCTCCTCTGTTTCTCGCCCTCTGTTTCTCGCCCTCTGTTTCAGGCCCTCTGTTTCTCGCTATCTGTTTCTCGCCCTCTGTTTCTCGCCCTGTGTTTCAACCCCACTGTTTCAGCCCCTCTGTTTCAGCTCCTCTGTTTCTCGCCCACTGTTTCTGCCCCTCTGTTTCAGCCCCTCTGTTTCTCGCCCGCTGTTTCTGCCCCTCTGTTTCAGCCCCTTTGATTCAGCCCCTCTGTTTCAGCTCCTCTGTTTCTCGCCCTCTGTTTCTCGCCCTCTGTTTCAGCCCCTCTGTTTCAGCCCCTCTGTTTCAGCCCTTCTGTTTCAGCCCCTCTGTTTCTCGCCATCTGTTTCTCGCCCTCTGTTTCTCGCTCTCTGTTTCTCGCCCTCTGTTTCTCGCCCTCTGTTTCAGCCCCTCTGTTTCAGCCCCTCTGTATCAGCCCCTCTGTTTCAGCCCCTCTGTTTCTCGCCCTCTGTTTCAGCCCCTCTGCTTCAGCCCCTCTGTTTCAGCCCCTCTGTTTCAGCTCCTCTGTTTCTCGCCCTCTGTTTCTCGCCCTCTGTTTCAGGCCCTCTGTTTCTCGCCCTCTGTTTCTCGCCCTCTGATTCTCGCCCTGTGTTTCAGCCCCTCTGTTTCAGCCCCTCTGTTTCAGCCCCTCTGTTTCTCGCCCACTGTTTCTGCCCCTCTATTTCAGCCCCTCTGTTTCTCGCCCGCTGTTTCTGCCCCTCTGTTTCAGCCCCTTTGATTCAACCCCTCTGTTTCAGCCCCTCTGTTTCTCGCCCTCTGTTTCTCGCCCTCTGTTTCAGACCCTCTGTTTCTCGCCCTCTGTTTCAGCCCCTCTGTTTCTCGATCTCTGTTTCAGCCCCTCTGTTTCAGCTCCTCTGTTTCTCGCCCTCTGTTTCTCGCCCTCTGTTTCAGGCCCTCTGTTTCTCGCTATCTGTTTCTCGCCCTCTGTTTCTCGCCCTGTGTTTCAACCCCACTGTTTCAGCCCCTCTGTTTCAGCTCCTCTGTTTCTCGCCCACTGTTTCTGCCCCTCTGTTTCAGCCCCTCTGTTTCTCGCCCGCTGTTTCTGCCCCTCTGTTTCAGCCCCTTTGATTCAGCCCCTCTGTTTCAGCCCCTCTGTTTCTCGCCCTCTGTTTCTCGCCCTCTGTTTCAGACCCTCTGTTTCTCGCCCTCTGTTTCAGCCCCTCTGTTTCTCGATGTTTGTTTCAGCCCCTCTGCATCAGCCCCTCTGTTTCAGCCCCTCTGTTTCTCGCCCTCTGTTTCAGCCCCTCTGTTTCACCCCCTCTGTTTCTCGCCCTCTGTTTCAGCCCCTCTGTTTCTCGCCCTCTGTTTCAGCCCCTCTGTTTCAGCCCCTCTGTATCAGCCCCTCTGTTTCAGCCCCTCTGTTTCAGCCCCTCTGTTTCAGCCCCTCTGTTTCTCGCCCTCTGTTTCTCACCCTCTGTTTCTCGCCCTCTGTTTCCGCCCCTCTGTTTCAGCCCCTCTGTTTCAGCCCCTCTGTTTCAGCCCCACTGTTTCTCGCCCTCTGTTTCAGCCCCTCTGTTTCAGCCCCTCTGTTTCAGCCCCTCTGTTCCAGCCCATCTGTTTCAGCCCCTCTGTTTCTCCCCCTCTGTTTCTCGCCATCTGTTTCCCGCCCACTGTTTCTCGTCCTCTGTTTCTCGCCCTCTGTTTCAGCCCCTCTGTTTCTCGCCCTCTGTTTCTCGCCCTCTGTTACTCGCTCTCTGTTTCTCGCCCTCTGTTTCAGCCCCTCTGCTTCAGCCCCTCTGTTTCAGCCCCTCTGTTTCTCGCCCTCTGTTTCAAAACCCTCTGTTTCAGCCCCTCTGTTTCAGCCCCTCTGTTTCAGCTCCTCTGTTTCTCGCCCTCTGTTTCTCGAACACTGTTTCAGCCCCTCTGTTTCTCGCCCTCTGTTTCAGCCCCTCTGTTTCTCGCCCTCTGTTTCAGCCCCTCTGTTTCATCCCCTCTGTTTCAGCCCCTCTGTTTCTCGCCCTCTGTTTCAGCCACTCTGTTTCAGCCCCTCTGTTTCTCGCCCTCTGTTTCTGCCCCTCTGTTTCAGCCCCTCTGTATCAGCCCCTCTGTTTCAGCTCCTCTGTTTCTCGCCCTCTGTTTCTCGCCCTCTGTTTCAGCCCCTCTGTTTCAGCCCCTCTGTTTCAGCCCCTCTGTTTCTCGCCCTCTGTTTCTCGCCCTCTGTTTCTCGCTCTCTGTTTCTCGCACTCTGTTTCTCGCCTCTGTTTCAGCCCATCTGTTTTAGCCCCTCTGTTTCACCCCCTCTGTTTTTAGCCCCTCTGTTTCTCGCCCTCTGTTTCAGCCCCTCTGTTTCTCGCCCTCTGTTTCAGCCCCTCTGTTTCAGCCCCTCTGTATCAGCCCCTCTGTTTCAGCCCCTCTGATTCTCGCCCTCTGTTTATCGCCCTCTGTTTCAGCCCCTCTGTTTCAGCCCGTCTCTTTCAGCCCCTTTGTTTCAGCCCCTCAGTTTCTCGCCCTCTGTTTCTCGCCCTCTGTTTCTCGCCCTCTGTTTCTCGCCCTCTGTTTCAGCCCCTCTGTTTCAGCCCCTCTGTTTCAGCCCCTCTGTTTCTCGCCCTCTGTTTCTCGCCCACTGTTTCTCGCCCTCTGTTTCAGCCCCTCTGTTTCAGCCCCTCTGTTTCAGCCCCTCTGTTTCAGCCCCTCTGTTTCTCGCTCTCTGTTTCTCGCCCTCTGTTTCTCGCCCTGTGTTTCAGCCCCTCTGTTTCAGCCCCTCTGGTTCAGCCCCTCTGTTTCAGCCCCTCTGTTTCTCGCACTCTGTTTCAGCCCCTCTGTTTCACGCCCTTTGTTTCAGCCCCTCTGTTTCAGCCCCTCTGTATCAGCCCCTCTGTTTCAGCCCCTCTGTTTCTCGCCCTCTGTTTCTAGCCCTCTGTTTCAGCCCCTCTGTTTCAGCCCCTCTCTTTCAGCCCCTCTGTTTCAGCCCCTCTGTTTCTCGCCCTCTGTTTCTCGACCTCTGTTTTAGCCCCTCTGTTTCAGCCCGTCTCTTTCAGCCCCTCTGTTTCAGCCCCTCTGTTTCAGCCCCTCTGTTTCAGCCCCTCTGTTTCTCGCCCTCTGTTTCTGCCCCTCTGTTTCAGCCAGTCTGTTTCTCGCCCTCTGTTTCAGCCCCTCTGTTTCAGCCCCTCTGTATCAGCCCCTCTGTTTCAGCCCCACTGTTTCTCGCCCTCTGTTTCTCGCTCTCTGTTTCTCGCCCTCTGTTTCTCGCACTCTGTTTCAACCCCTCTGTTTCAGCCCCTCTGTTTCAGCCCCTCTGTTTTTAGCCCCTCTGTTTCTCGCCCTCTGTTTCAGCCCCTCTGTTTCTCGCCCTCTGTTTCAGCCCCTCTCTTTCAGCCCCTCTGTATCAGCCCCTCTGTTTCAGCCCCTCTGTTTCTCGCCCTCTGTTTCTCGCCCTCTGTTTCAGCCCCTCTGTTTCAGCCCGTCTCTTTCAGCCCCTCTGTTTCAGCCCCTCTGTTTCTCGCCCTCTGTTTCTCGCCCTCTGTTTCTCGCCCTCGGTTTCTCGCCCTCTGTTTCAGCCCCTCTGTTTCAGCCACTCTGTTTCAGCCCCTCTGTTTCTCGCCCTCTGTTTCTCGCCCACTGTTTCTCGCCCTCTGTTTCAGCCCCTTTGTTTCAGCCCCTCTGTTTCAGACACTCTGTTTCAGCCCCTCTTTTTCTCGCCCTCTGTTTCAGCCCCTCTGTTTCAGCCCCTCTGTTTCAGCCCCTCTGTTTCAGCCCCTCTGTTTCTCGCCCTCTGTTTCAGCCCCTCTGTTTCAGCCCCTCTGTTTCAGCCCCTCTGTTTCAGCCCCTCTGTTTCTCGCCCTCTGTTTCTCGCCCTCTTTTTCAGCCCCTCTCTTTCAGCCCCTCTGTTTCAGCCCCTCTGTTTCAGCCTCTCTGTTTCTCGCCCTCTGTTTCAGCCCCTCTGTTTCAGCCCCTCTGTTTCTCGCTCTCTGTTTCTCGCCCTCTGTTTCTCGCCCTCTGTTTCTCGCCCTCTGTTTCTCGCCCTCTGTTTCAGCCCCTCTGTTTCAGCGCCGCTGTTTCTCGCCCTCTGTTTCTCGCCCTCTGTTTCTCGCCCTCTGTTTCAGCCCCTCTGTATCAGCCCCTCTGTTTCAGCCCCTCTGTTTCTCGCCCTCTGTTTCAGCCCCTCTGTTTCAGCCCCTCTGTTTCAGACCCTCTGTTTCAGCCCCTCTGTTTCAGCCCCTCTGTTTCTCGCCCTCTGTTTCTCGCCCTCTGTTTCTCGCTCTCTGTTTCTCGCACTCTGTTTCTCGCCTCTGTTTCAGCCCCTCTGTATCAGCCCCTCTGTTTCAGCTCCTCTGTTTCTCGCCCTCTGTTTCTCGCCCTCTGTTTCAGCCCCTCTGTTTCAGCCCCTCTGTTTCAGCCCCTCTGTTTCAGCCCCTCTGTTTCTCTCCCTCTGTTTCTCGCCCTCTGTTTCTCGCTCTCTGTTTCTCGCACTCTGTTTCTCGCCTCTGTTTCAGCCCCTCTGTTTTAGCCCCTCTGTTTCACCCCCTCTGTTTTTAGCCCCTCTGTTTCTCGCCCTCTGTTTCAGCCCCTCTGTTTCTCGCCCTCTGTTTCAGCCCCTCTGTTTCAGCCCCTCTGTATCAGCCCCTCTGTTTCAGCCCCTCTGATTCTCGCCCTCTGTTTATCGCCCTCTGTTTCAGCCCCTCTGTTTCAGCCCGTCTCTTTCAGCCTCTTTGTTTCAGCGCCTCTGTTTCTCGCCCTCTGTTTCTCGCCCTCTGTTTCTCGCCCTCTGTTTCTCGCCCTCTGTTTCAGCCCCTCTGTTTCAGCCCCTCTGTTTCAGCCACTCTGTTTCTCGCCCTCTGTTTCTCGCCCACTGTTTCTCGCCCTCTGTTTCAGCCCCTCTGTTTCAGCCCCTCTGTTTCAGCCCCTCTGTTTCATCCCCTCTGTTTCTCGCTCTCTGTTTCTCGCCCTCTGTTTCTCGCCCTGTGTTTCAGCCCCTCTGTTTCAGCCCCTCTGGTTCAGCCCCTCTGTTTCAGCCCCTCTGTTTCTCGCCCTCTGTTTCAGCCCTCTGTTTCACGCCCTTTGTTTCAGCCCCTCTGTTTCAGCCCCTCTGTATCAGCCCCTCTGTTTCAGCCCCTCTGTTTCTCGCCCTCTGTTTCTAGCCCTCTGTTTCAGCCCCTCTGTTTCAGCCCCTCTCTTTCAGCCCCTCTGTTTCAGCCCCTCTGTTTCTCGCCCTCTGTTTCTCGACCTCTGTTTCAGCCCCTCTGTTTCAGCCCGTCTCTTTCAGCCCAACTCTTTCAGCCCCTCTGTTTCAGCCCCTCTGTTTCAGCCCCTCTGTTTCTCGCCCTCTGTTTCTGCCCCTCTGTTTCAGCCAGTCTGTTTCTCGCCCTCTGTTTCAGCCCCTCTGTTTCAGCCCCTCTGTATCAGCCCCTCTGTTTCAGCCCCACTGTTTCTCGCCCTCTGTTTCTGGCACTCTGTTTCATCCCCTCTGTTTCAGCCCCTCTGTTTCAGCCCCTCTGTTTTTAGCCCCTCTGTTTCTCGCCCTCTGTTTCAGCCCCTCTGTTTCTCGCCCTCTGTTTCAGCCCCTCTCTTTCAGCCCCTCTGTATCAGCCCCTCTGTTTCAGCCCCTCTGTTTCTCGCCCTCTGTTTCTCGCCCTCTGTTTCAGCCCCTCTGTTTCAGCCCGTCTCTTTCAGCCCCTCTGTTTCAGCCCCTCTGTTTCTCGCCCTCTGTTTCTCGCCCTCTGTTTCTCGCCCTCGGTTTCTCGCCCTCTGTTTCAGCCCCTCTGTTTCAGCCCCTCTGTTTCAGACACTCTGTTTCAGCCCCTCTTTTTCTCGCCCTCTGTTTCAGCCCCTCTGTTTCAGCCCCTCTGTTTCAGCCCCTCTGTTTCAGCCCCTCTGTTTCTCGCCCTCTGTTTCAGCCCCTCTGTTTCAGCCCCTCTGTTTCAGCCCCTCTGTTTCTCGCCCTCTGTTTCTCGCCCTCTTTTTCAGCCCCTCTCTTTCAGCCCCTCTGTTTCAGCCCCTCTGTTTCAGTCTCTCTGATTCTCGCACTCTGTTTCAGCCCCTCTGTTTCAGCCCCTCTGTTTCTCGCTCTCTGTTTCTCGCCCTCTGTTTCTCGCCCTCTGTTTCTCGCCCTCTGTTTCTCGCCCTCTGTTTCAGCCCCTCTGTTTCAGCCCCTCTGTTTCTCGCCCTCTGTTTCTCGCCCTCTGTTTCTCGCCCTCTGTTTCAGCCCCTCTGTATCAGCCCCTCTGTTTCAGCCCCTCTGTTTCTCGCCCTCTGTTTCAGCCCCTCTGTTTCAGCCCCTCTGTTTCAGACCCTCTGTTTCAGCTCCGCTGTTTCTCGCCCTCTGTTTCTCGCCATCTGTTTCAGCCCCTCTGTTTCTCGCCCTCTGTTTCAGCCCCTCTGTTTCTCGCCCTCTGTTTCAGCCCCTCTGTTTCTCGCCCTCTGTTTCAGCCCCTCTGTTTCAGCCCGTCTGTTTCTCGCCCTCTGTTTCAGCCCCTCTGTTTCAGCCCCTCTGTTTCTCGCCCTCTGTTTCAGCCCCTCTGTTTCAGACCCTCTTTATCAGCCCCTCTGTTTCAGCCCCTCTGTTTCTCGCCCTCTGTTTCATCCCTCTTTTTCAGCCCCTCTGTTTCAGCCCCTCTGTTTCAGCCCCTCTGTTTCTCGCCCTCTGTTTCAGCCCCTCTGTTTCGCGCCCTCTGTTTCAGCCCCTCTGTTTCAGCCGCTCTGTATCAGCCCCTCTGTTTCAGCCCCTCTGTTTCTCGCCCTCTGTTTCTAGCCCTGTGTTTCAGCCCCTCTGTTTCAGCCCCTCTCTTTCAGCCCCTCTGTTTCAGCCCCTCTGTTTATCGCCCTATGTTTCTCGCCCTCTGTTTCACGCCCTCTGTTTCTCGCTTTCTGTTTCTCGCCCTCAGTTTCTCGCCCTCTGTTTCAGCCGCTCTGTTTCAGCCCCTCTGTTTCAGCCCCTCTGTTTCTCGCCCTCTGTTTCTCGCCCACTGTTTCTCGCCCTCTGTTTCAGGCCCTCTGTTTCAGCCCCTCTGTTTCAGCCCCTCTGTTTCAGCCCCTCTGTTTCTCGCTTTCTGTTTCAGCCCCTCTGTTTCAGCCCCTCTGTTTCTCGCCCTCTGTTTCAGCCCCTCTGTTTCAGCCCCTCTGTATCAGCCCCTCTGTTTCAGCCCCTCTGTTTCTCGCCTTCTCTGTTTCACGCCCTCTGTTTCAGCGCCTCTGTTTCAGCCCCTCTGTTTCAGCCCTTCTGTTTCAGCCCCTCTGTTTCTCGCCCTCTGTTTCTCGCCCTCTGTTTCTCGCTCTCTGTTTCTCGCCCTCTGTTTCTCGCCCTCTGTTTCAGCCCCTCTGTTTCAGCCCCTCTGTATCAGCCCCTCTGTTTCAGCCCCTCTGTTTCTCGCCCTCTGTTTCAGCCCCTCTGCTTCAGCCCCTCTGTTTCAGCCCCTCTGTTAAAGCCCCTCTGTTTCTCGCCCTCTGTTTCAGCCCCTCTGTTTCAGCCCCTCTGTTTCTCGCCCTCTGTTTCAGCCCCTCTGTTTCAGCCCATCTGTATCAGCCCCTCTGTTTCAGCCCCTCTGTTTCTTGCCCTCTGTTTCACGCCCTCTGTTTCAGCCCCTCTGTTTCAGCCCCTCTGTTTCAGCCCCTCTGATTCTCGCCCTCTGTTTCAACCCCGCTGTTTCAGCCCCTCTGTTTCAGCCCCTCTGTTTCAGCCCCTCTGTTTCTCGCCCTCTGTTTCTCGCCCTCTGTTTCTCGCCCTCTGTTTCAGCCCCTCTGTTTCAGCCCCTCTGTTTCAGCCCCTCTGTTTCTCGCTCTCTGTTTCTCGCCCTCTGTTTCTCGCCCTCTGTTTCTCGCCCTCTGTTTCTCGCCCTCTGTTTCAGCCCCTCTGTTTCAGCCCCTCTGTTTCTCGCCCTCTGTTTCTCGCCCTCTGTTTCTCGCCCTCTGTTTCAGCCCCTCTGTATCAGCCCCTCTGTTTCAGCCCCTCTGTTTCTCGCCCACTGTTTCAGCCCCTCTGTTTCAGCCCGTCTCTTTCAGCCCCTCTGTTTCAGCCCCTCTGCTTATCGCACTCTGTTTCTCGCCCTCTGTTTCTCGCTCTCTGTTTCTCACCCTCTGTTTCTCGCCTCTGTTTCAGCCCCTCTGTTTCAGCCCCTCTGTTTCAGCCCCTCTGTTTTTAGCCCCTCTGTTTCTCGCCCTCTGTTTCAGCCCCTCTGTTTCTCGCCCTCTGTTTCAGCCCCTCTGTTTCAGCCCCTCTGTATCAGCCCCTCTGTTTCAACCCCTCTGTTTCTCGCCCTCTGTTTCAGCCCCTCTGTTTCAGCACGTCTCTTTCAGCCCCTCTGTTTCAGCCCCTCTGTTTCTCGCCCATTTTTTCTCGCCCTCTGTTTCTCACCCTCTGTTTCTCGCCCTCTGTTTCAGCCCCTCTGTTTCAGCCCCTCTGTTTCAGCCCCTCTGTTTCTCGCCCTCTGTTTCTCGCCCACTGTTTCTCGCCCTCTGTTTCAGCCCCTCTGTTTCAGCCCCTCTGTTTCAGCCGCTCTGTTTCAGTCCCTCTGTTTCTCGCCCGCTGTTTCAGCCCCTCTGTTTCAGCCCCTCTGTTTCAACCCCTCTGTTTCAGCCCCTCTGTTTCTCGCCCTCTGTTTCAGCCCCTCTGTTTCAGCCCCTCTGTTTCAGCCCCTCTGTTTCAGCCCCTCTGTTTCTCGCCCTCTGTTTCTCTCCCTCTGTTTCTCGCCCTCTGTTTCAGCCCCTCTGTTTCAGCCCCTCTGTTTCAGCCCGTCTGTTTCAGCGTCTCTGTTTCTCGCCCTCTGTTTCAGCCCCTCTGTTTCAGCCCCTCTGTTTCTCGCTCTCTGTTTCTCGCCCTCTGTTTCTCGCCCTCTGTTTCTCGCCCTCTGTTTCTCGCCCTTTGTTTCAGCCCCTCTGGTTCAGCCCCTCTGTTTCTCGCCCTCTGTTTCGCGTCCTCTGTTTCTCGCCCTCTGTTTCAGACCCTCTGTATCAGCCCCTCTGTTTCAGCCCCTCTGTTTCTCGCCCTCTGTTTCAGCCCCTCTGTTTCAGCCCCTCTGTTTCAGCCCCTCTGTTTCAGCTCCTCTGTTTCTCGCCCTCTGATTCCCGCCCTCTTTTTCAGCCCCTCTGTTTCTCGCCCTCTGTTTCAGCCCCTCTGTTTCTCGCCCTCTGTTTCAGCCACTCTGTTTCAACCCCTCTGTTTCAGCCCCTCTGTTTCTCGCCCTCTGTTTCAGCCCCTCTGTTTCAGCCCCTCTGTTTCTCGCCCACTGTTTCAGCCCCTCTGTTTCAGCCCCTCTGTATCAGCCCCTCTGTTTCAGCCCCTCTGATTCTCGCCCTCTGTTTCTCGCCCACTGTTTCAAACCCTCTGTTTCAGCCCCTCTGCTTCAGCCCCTCTGTTTCAGACACTCTGTTTCAGCCCCTCTGTTTCTCGCCCTCTGTTTCTAGCCCTCTGTTTCTCGCTCTCTGTTTCTCGCCCTCTGTTTCTCGCCCTGTGTTTCAGCCCCTCTGTTTCAGCCCCTCTGGTTCCGCCCCTCTGTTTCAGCCCCTCTGTTTCAGCCCCTCTGTTTCTCGCCCTCTGTTTCAGCCCCTCTGTTTCAGCCCCTCTGTATCAGCCCCTCTGTTTCAGCCCCTCTGTTTCAGCCCCTCTGTTTCAGCCCCTCTGTTTCTCGCCCTCTGTTTCTCGCCCTCTGTTTCTCGCCCTCTGTATCAGCCCCTCTGTTTCAGCCCCTCTGTTTCAGCCCCTCTGTTTCAGCCCCTCTGTTTCTCGCCCTCTGTTTCAGCCCCTCTGTTTCAGCCCCTCTGTTTCAGCCCCTCTGTTTCAGCCCCTCTGTTTCAGCCCCTCTGTTTCTCGCCATCTGTTTCTCGCCCTCTGTTTCTCGCCCTCTGTTTAACGCCCTCTGTTTCAGCCCCTCTGTTTCTCGCCCTCTGTTTCTCGCCCTCTGTTTCTCGCTCTCTGTTTCTCGCCCTCTGTTTCAGCCCCTCTGTTTCAGCCCCTCTGTTTCAGCCACTCTGTTTCTCGCCCTCTGTTTCAGCCCCTCTGTTTCAGCCCCTCTGTTTCAGCCCCTCTGTTTCAGCCCCTCTGAATCAGCTCCTCTGTTTCTCGCCCTCTGTTTCTCGCCCACTGTTTCAGCCCCTCTGTTTCTCGCCCTCTGTTTCAGCCCCTCTGTTTCTCGCCCTCTGTTTGAGCCCCTCTGTTTCAGCCCCTCTGTTTCAGCCCCTCTGTTTCTCGCCCTCTGTTTCAGCCCCTCTGTTTCCGCCCCTCTGTTTCTCGCCCTCTGTTTCAGCCCCTCTGTTTCAGCCCCTCTGTATCAGCCCCTCTGTTTCAGCCCCTCTGTTTCAGCCCCTCTGTTTCAGCCCCTCTGTTTCAGCCCCTCTGTTTCTCGCCCTCTGTTTCTCGCCCTCTTTTTCAGCCCCTCTGTTTCAGCCCCTCTGTTTCAGCCCCTCTGTTTCAGCCTCTCTGTTTCTCGCCCTCTATTTCAGCCCCTCTGTTTCAGCCCCTCTGTTTCAGCCCCTCTGTTTCTCGCTCTCTGTTTCTCGCCCTCTGTTTCTCGCCCTCTGTTTCTCGCCCTCTGTTTCTCGCCCTCTGTTTCAGCCCCTCTGTTTCAGCCCCTCTGTTTCTCGCCCTCTGTTTCTCGCCCTCTGTTTCTCGCCCTCTGTTTCAGCCCCTCTGTATCAGCCCCTCTGTTTCAGCCCCTCTGTTTCTCGCCCTCTGTTTCAGCCCCTCTGTTTCAGCCCCTCTGTTTAAGCCCCTCTATTTCAGCCCCTCTGTTTCAGCTCCTCTGTCTCTCGCCCTCTGTTTCTCGCCCTCTGTTTCAGACCCTCTGTTTCTCGCCCTCTGTTTCAGCCCCTCTGTTTCAGCCCCTCTGTATCAGCCCCTCTGTTGCAGCCCCTCTGTTTCTCGCTCGCTGTTTCAGCCCCTCTGTTTCAGCCCCTCTGTTTCAGCCCCTCTGTTTCAGCCCCTGTGTTTCAGCGCCTCTGTTTCTCGCCCTCTGTTTCTCGCCCTCTGTTTCTCGCCACTGTTTCAGCCCCTCTGTTTCAGCCCCTCTGTTTCAGCCCCTCTGTTTTTAGCCCCTCTGTTTCTCGCCCTCTGTTTCAGCCCCTCTGTTTCTCGCCCTCTGTTTCAGCCCCTCTGTTTCAGCCCCTCTGTATCAGCCCCTCTGTTTGAGCCCCTCTGTTTCTCGCCCTCTGTTTCTCGCCCTCTGTTTCAGCCCCTCTGTTTCAGCCCGTCACTTTCAGCCCCTCTGTTTCAGCCCCTCTGTTTCTCGCCCTCTGTTTCTCGCACTCTGTTTCTCGCCCTCTGTTTCAGCCCCTCTATTTCCGCCCCTCTGTTTCAGCCCCTCTGTTTCTCGCCCTCTGTTTCTCGCCCACTTTTTCTCGCCCTCTGTTTCTCGCCCTCTGTTTCAGCCCCTCTGTTTCAGCCCCTCTGTATCAGCCCCTCTGTTTCAGCACCTCTGTTTCTCGCCTTCTCTGTTTCACGCCCTCTGTTTCAGCGCCTCTGTTTCATCCCCTCTGTTTCAGCCCTTCTGTTTCAGCCCCTCTGTTTCTCGCCCTCTGTTTCTCGCCCTCTGTTTCTCGCTCTCTGTTTCTCGCCCTCTGTTTCTCGCCCTCTGTTTCAGCCCCTCTGTTTCAGCCCCTCTGTATCAGCCCCTCTGTTTCAGCCCCTCTGTTTCTCGCCCTCTGTTTCAGCCCCTCTGCTTCAGCACCTCTGTTTCAGCTCCTCTGTTTCAGCTCCTCTGTTTCTCGCCCTCTGTTTCTCGCCCTCTGTTTCAGCCCCTCTGTTTCTCGCCCTCTGTTTCAGCCCCTCTGTTTCTCGCCCTGTGTTTCAGCCCCTCTGTTTCAGCCCCTCTGTTTCAGCCCCTCTGTTTCTCGCCCTCTGTTTCTGCCCCTCTGTTTCAGCCCCTCTGTTTCTCGCCCTCTGTTTCTGCCCCTCTGTTTCAGCCCCTTTGATTCAGCCCCTCTGTTTCAGCCCCTCTGTTTCTCGCCCTCTGTTTCTCGCCCTCTGTTTCAGCCCCTCTGTTTCTCGCCCTCTGTTTCTCGCCCTCTGTTTCAGCCCCTCTGTTTCTCGCCCTCTGTTTCAGCCCCTCTGTTTCAGCCCCGCTGTATCAGCCCCTCTGTTTCAGCCCCTCTGTTTCTCGCCCTCTGTTTCTCGCCCTCTGTTTCTCGCTCTCTGTTTCTCGCCCTCTGTTTCTCGCCCTCTGTTTCAGCCCCTCTGTTTCAGCCCCTCTGTATCAGCCCCTCTGTTTCATCCCCTCTGTTTCTCGCCCTCTGTTTCAGCCCCTCTGCTTCAGCCCCTCTGTTTCAGCTCCTCTGTTTCAGCTCCTCTGTTTCTCGCCCTCTGTTTCTCGCCCTCTGTTTCAGCCCCTCTGTTTCTCGCCCTCTGTTTCAGCCCCTCTGTTTCTCGCCCTGTGTTTCAGCCCCTCTGTTTCAGCCCCTCTGTTTCAGCCCCTCTGTTTCTCGCTCTCTGTTTCTGCCCCTCTGTTTCAGCCCCTCTGTTTCTCGCCCTCTGTTTCTGCCCCTCTGTTTCAGCCCCTTTGATTCAGCCACTCTGTTTCAGCCCCTCTGTTTCTCGCCATCTGTTTCTCGCCCTCTGTTTCTCGCCCTCTGTTTCTCGCCCACTGTTTCTCGCCCACTGTTTCTCGCCCTCTGTTTCAGCCCCTCTGTTTCAGCCCCTCTGTTTCAGCCCCTCTGTTTCTCGCCCTCTGTTTCAGCCCCTCTGTTTCAGCCCCTCTGTTTTAGCCCCTCTTTTTCAGCCCCTCTGTTTCAACCCCTCTGTATCAGCCCCTCTGTTTCAGCCCCTCTGTTTCTCGCCCTCTGTTTCACGCCCTCTGTTTCAGCCCCTCTGTTTCAGCCCCTCTGTTTCAGCCCCTCTGTTTCAGCCCTTCTGTTTCAGCCCCTCTGTTTCTCGCCATCTGTTTCTCGCCCTCTGTTTCTCGCTCTCTGTTTCTCGCCCTCTGTTTCTCGCCCTCTGTTTCAGTCCCTCTGATTCAGCCCCTCTGTATCAGCCCCTCTGTTTCAGCCCCTCTGTTTCTCGCCCTCTGTTTCAGCCCCTCTGCTTCAGCCCCTCTGTTTCAGCCCCTCTGTTTCAGCTCCTCTGTTTCTCGCCCTCTGTTTCTCGCCCTCTGTTTCAGGCCCTCTGTTTCTCGCCCTCTGTTTCTCGCCCTCTGATTCTCGCCCTGTGTTTCAGCCCCTCTGTTTCAGCCCCTCTGTTTCAGCCCCTCTGTTTCTCGCCCACTGTTTCTGCCCCTCTATTTCAGCCCCTCTGTTTCTCGCCCTCTGTTTCTGCCCCTCTGTTTCAGCCCCTTTGATTCAACCCCTCTGTTTCAGCCCCTCTGTTTCTCGCCCTCTGTTTCTCGCCCTCTGTTTCAGACCCTCTGTTTCTCGCCCTCTGTTTCAGCCCCTCTGTTTATCGATCTCTGTTTCAGCCCCTCTGTTTCAGCTCCTCTGTTTCTCGCCCTCTGTTTCTCGCCCTCTGTTTCAGGCCCTCTGTTTCTCGCCCTCTGTTTCTCGCCCTCTGTTTCTCGCCCTGTGTTTCAGCCCCACTGTTTCAGCCCCTCTGTTTCAGCCCCTCTGTTTCTCGCCCACTGTTTCTGCCCCTCTGTTTCAGCCCCTCTGTTTCTCGCCCGCTGTTTCTGCCCCTCTGTTTCAGCCCCTTTGATTCAGCCCCTCTGTTTCAGCCCCTCTGTTTCTCGCCCTCTGTTTCTCGCCCTCTGTTTCAGACCCTCTGTTTCTCGCCCTCTGTTTCAGCCCCTCTGTTTCTCGATGTTTGTTTCAGCCCCTCTGCATCAGCCCCTCTGTTTCAGCCCCTCTGTTTCTCGCCCTCTGTTTCAGCCCCTCTGTTTCACCCCGTCTGTTTCTCGCCCTCTGTTTCAGCCCCTCTGTTTCTCGCCCTCTGTTTCAGCCCCTCTGTTTCAGCCCCTCTGTATCAGCCCCTCTGTTTCAGCCCCTCTGTTTCAGCCCCTCTGTTTCAGCCCCTCTGTTTCTCGCCCTCTGTTTCTCACCCTCTGTTTCTCGCCCTCTGTTTCCGCCCCTCTGTTTCAGCCCCTCTGTTTCAGCCCCTCTGTTTCAGCCCCACTGTTTCTCGCCCTCTGTTTCAGCCCCTCTGTTTCAGCCCCTCTGTTTCAGCCCCTCTGTTCCAGCCCATCTGTTTCAGCCCCTCTGTTTCTCCCCCTCTGTTTCTCGCCGTCTGTTTCACGCCCACTGTTTCTCGTCCTCTGTTTCTCGCCCTCTGTTTCAGCCCCTCTGTTTCTCGCCCTCTGTTTCTCGCCCTCTGTTACTCGCTCTCTGTTTCTCGCCCTCTGTTTCAGCCCCTCTGCTTCAGCCCCTCTGTTTCAGCCCCTCTGTTTCTCGCCCTCTGTTTCAAAACCCTCTGTTTCAGCCCCTCTGTTTCAGCCCCTCTGTTTCAGCTCCTCTGTTTCTCGCCCTCTGTTTCTCGAACACTGTTTCAGCCCCTCTGTTTCTCGCCCTCTGTTTCAGCCCCTCTGTTTCTCGCCCTCTGTTTCAGCCCCTCTGTTTCATCCCCTCTGTTTCAGCCCCTCTGTTTCTCGCCCTCTGTTTCAGCCACTCTGTTTCAGCCCCTCTGTTTCTCGCCCTCTGTTTCTGCCCCTCTGTTTCAGCCCCTCTGTATCAGCCCCTCTGTTTCAGCTCCTCTGTTTCTCGCCCTCTGTTTCTCGCCCTCTGTTTCAGCCCCTCTGTTTCAGCCCCTCTGTTTCAGCCCCTCTGTTTCTCGCCCTCTGTTTCTCGCCCTCTGTTTCTCGCTCTCTGTTTCTCGCACTCTGTTTCTCGCCTCTGTTTCAGCCCATCTGTTTTAGCCCCTCTGTTTCACCCCCTCTGTTTTTAGCCCCTCTGTTTCTCGCCCTCTGTTTCAGCCCCTCTGTTTCTCGCCCTCTGTTTCAGCCCCTCTGTTTCAGCCCCTCTGTATCAGCCCCTCTGTTTCAGCCCCTCTGATTCTCGCCCTCTGTTTATCGCCCTCTGTTTCAGCCCCTCTGTTTCAGCCCGTCTCTTTCAGCCCCTTTGTTTCAGCCCCTCAGTTTCTCGCCCTCTGTTTCTCGCCCTCTGTTTCTCGCCCTCTGTTTCTCGCCCTCTGTTTCAGCCCCTCTGTTTCAGGCCCTCTGTTTCAGCCCCTCTGTTTCTCGCCCTCTGTTTCTCGCCCACTGTTTCTCGCCCTCTGTTTCAGCCCCTCTGTTTCAGCCCCTCTGTTTCAGCCCCTCTGTTTCAGCCCCTCTGTTTCTCGCTCTCTGTTTCTCGCCCTCTGTTTCTCGCCCTGTGTTTCAGCCCCTCTGTTTCAGCCCCTCTGGTTCAGCCCCTCTGTTTCAGCCCCTCTGTTTCTCGCCCTCTGTTTCAGCCCCTCTGTTTCACGCCCTTTGTTTCAGCCCCTCTGTTTCAGCCCCTCTGTATCAGCCCCTCTGTTTCAGCCCCTCTGTTTCTCGCCCTCTGTTTCTAGCCCTCTGTTTCAGCCCCTCTGTTTCAGCCCCTCTCTTTCAGCCCCTCTGTTTCAGCCCCTCTGTTTCTCGCCCTCTGTTTCTCGACCTCTGTTTTAGCCCCTCTGTTTCAGCCCGTCTCTTTCAGCCCCTCTGTTTCAGCCCCTCTGTTTCAGCCCCTCTGTTTCAGCCCCTCTGTTTCTCGCCCTCTGTTTCTGCCCCTCTGTTTCAGCCAGTCTGTTTCTCGCCCTCTGTTTCAGCCCCTCTGTTTCAGCCCCTCTGTATCAGCCCCTCTGTTTCAGCCCCACTGTTTCTCGCCCTCTGTTTCTCGCTCTCTGTTTCTCGCCCTCTGTTTCTGGCACTCTGTTTCAACCCCTCTGTTTCAGCCCCTCTGTTTCAGCCCCTCTGTTTTTAGCCCCTCTGTTTCTCGCCCTCTGTTTCAGCCCCTCTGTTTCTCGCCCTCTGTTTCAGCCCCTCTCTTTCAGCCCCTCTGTATCAGCCCCTCTGTTTCAGCCCCTCTGTTTCTCGCCCTCTGTTTCTCGCCCTCTGTTTCAGCCCCTCTGTTTCAGCCCGTCTCTTTCAGCCCCTCTGTTTCAGCCCCTCTGTTTCTCGCCCTCTGTTTCTCGCCCTCTGTTTCTCGCCCTCGGTTTCTCGCCCTCTGTTTCAGCCCCTCTGTTTCAGCCACTCTGTTTCAGCCCCTCTGTTTCTCGCCCTCTGTTTCTCGCCCACTGTTTCTCGCCCTCTGTTTCAGCCCCTTTGTTTCAGCCCCTCTGTTTCAGACACTCTGTTTCAGCCCCTCTTTTTCTCGCCCTCTGTTTCAGCCCCTCTGTTTCAGCCCCTCTGTTTCAGCCCCTCTGTTTCAGCCCCTCTGTTTCTCGCCCTCTGTTTCAGCCCCTCTGTTTCAGCCCCTCTGTTTCAGCCCCTCTGTTTCAGCCCCTCTGTTTCTCGCCCTCTGTTTCTCGCCCTCTTTTTCAGCCCCTCTCTTTCAGCCCCTCTGTTTCAGCCCCTCTGTTTCAGCCTCTCTGTTTCTCGCCCTCTGTTTCAGCCCCTCTGTTTCAGCCACTCTGTTTCTCGCTCTCTGTTTCTCGCCACTCTGTTTCTCGCCCTCTGTTTCTCGCCCTCTGTTTCTCGCCCTCTGTTTCAGCCCCTCTGTTTCAGCCCCGCTGTTTCTCGCCCTCTGTTTCTCGCCCTCTGTTTCTCGCCCTCTGTTTCAGCCCCTCTGTATCAGCCCCTCTGTTTCAGCCCCTCTGTTTCTCGCCCTCTGTTTCAGCCCCTCTGTTTCAACCCCTCTGTTTCAGCCCCTCTGTTTCTCGCCCTCTGTTTCAGCCCCTCTGTTTCAGCCCCTCTGTTTCTCGCCCTCTGTTTCAGCCCCTCTGTTTCAGCCCCTCTGTATCAGCCCCACTGTTTCAGCCCCTCTGTTTCTCGCCCTCTGTTTCTCGCACACTGTTTCAAACCCTCTCTTTCAGCCCCTCTGTTTCAGCCCCTCTGTTTCAGCCCCTCTGTTTCAACCCCTCTGTTTCTCTCCCTCTGTTTCTAGCCCTCTGTTTCTCGCTCTCTGTTTCTCGCCCTCTGTTTCTCGCCCTGTGTTTCAGCCCCTCTGTTTCAGCTACTCTGGTTCAGCCCCTCTGTTTCACCCCCTCTGTTTCTCGCCCTCTGTTTCAGCCCCTCTGTTTCTCGCCCTCTGTTTCAGCCCCTCTGTTTCTCGCCCTCTGTTTCAGCCCCTCTGTTTCAGCCCCTCTGTATCAGCCCCTCTGTTTCAGCCCCTCTTTTTCAGCCCCTCTGTTTCAGCCCCTCTGTTTCTCGCCCTCTGTTTCAGCCCCTCTGTTTCAGCCCCTCTGTATCAGCCCCTCTGTTTCAGCCCCTCTTTATCAGCCCCTCTGTTTCAGCCCCTCTGTTTCTCGCCCTCTGTTTCTCGCCCTCTGTTTCAGCCCCTCTGTTTCAGCCCCTCTGTATCAGCCCCTCTGTTTCAGCCCCTCTGTTTCTCGCCCTCTGTTTCTCGCCCTCTGTTTCTCGCTCTCTGTTTCTCGCCCTCTGTTTCTCGCCCTCTGTTTCAGCCCCTCTGTTTCAGCCCCTCTGTATCAGCCCCTCTGTTTCATCCCCTCTGTTTCTCGCCCTCTGTTTCAGCCCCTCTGCTTCAGCCCCTCTGTTTCAGCTCCTCTGTTTCAGCTCCTCTGTTTCTCGCCCTCTGTTTCTCGCCCTCTGTTTCAGCCCCTCTGTTTCTCGCCCTCTGTTTCAGCCCCTCTGTTTCTCGCCCTGTGTTTCAGCCCCTCTGTTTCAGCCCCTCTGTTTCAGCCCCTCTGTTTCTCGCTCTCTGTTTCTGCCCCTCTGTTTCAGCCCCTCTGTTTCTCGCCCTCTGTTTCTGCCCCTCTGTTTCAGCCCCTTTGATTCAGCCACTCTGTTTCAGCCCCTCTGTTTCTCGCCATCTGTTTCTCGCCCTCTGTTTCTCGCCCTCTGTTTCTCGCCCACTGTTTCTCGCCCTCTGTTTCAGCCCCTCTGTTTCAGCCCCTCTGTTTCAGCCCCTCTGTTTCTCGCCCTCTGTTTCAGCCCCTCTGTTTCAGCCCCTCTGTTTTAGCCCCTCTTTTTCAGCCCCTCTGTTTCAACCCCTCTGTATCAGCCCCTCTGTTTCAGCCCCTCTGTTTCTCGCCCTCTGTTTCACGCCCTCTGTTTCAGCCCCTCTGTTTCAGCCCCTCTGTTTCAGCCCCTCTGTTTCAGCCCTTCTGTTTCAGCCCCTCTGTTTCTCGCCATCTGTTTCTCGCCCTCTGTTTCTCGCTCTCTGTTTCTCGCCCTCTGTTTCTCGCCCTCTGTTTCAGTCCCTCTGTTTCAGCCCCTCTGTATCAGCCCCTCTGTTTCAGCCCCTCTGTTTCTCGCCCTCTGTTTCAGCCCCTCTGCTTCAGCCCCTCTGTTTCAGCCCCACTGTTTCAGCTCCTCTGTTTCTCGCCCTCTGTTTCTCGCCCTCTGTTTCAGGCCCTCTGTTTCTCGCCCTCTGTTTCTCGCCCTCTGATTCTCGCCCTGTGTTTCAGCCCCTCTGTTTCAGCCCCTCTGTTTCAGCCCCTCTGTTTCTCGCCCACTGTTTCTGCCCCTCTATTTCAGCCCCTCTGTTTCTCGCCCGCTGTTTCTGCCCCTCTGTTTCAGCCCCTTTGATTCAACCCCTCTGTTTCAGCCCCTCTGTTTCTCGCCCTCTGTTTCTCGCCCTCTGTTTCAGACCCTCTGTTTCTCGCCCTCTGTTTCAGCCCCTCTGTTTCTCGATCTCTGTTTCAGCCCCTCTGTTTCAGCTCCTCTGTTTCTCGCCCTCTGTTTCTCGCCCTCTGTTTCAGGCCCTCTGTTTCTCGCCCTCTGTTTCTCGCCCTCTGTTTCTCGCCCTGTGTTTCAGCCCCACTGTTTCAGCCCCTCTGTTTCAGCCCCTCTGTTTCTCGCCCACTGTTTCTGCCCCTCTGTTTCAGCCCCTCTGTTTCTCGCCCGCTGTTTCTGCCCCTCTGTTTCAGCCCCTTTGATTCAGCTCCTCGGTTTCAGCCCCTCTGTTTCTCGCCCTCTGTTTCTCGCCCTCTGTTTCAGACCCTCTGTTTCTCGCCCTCTGTTTCAGCCCCTCTGTTTCTCGATGTTTGTTTCAGCCCCTCTGCATCAGCCCCTCTGTTTCAGCCCCTCTGTTTCTCGCCCTCTGTTTCAGCCCCTCTGTTTCACCCCCTCTGTTTCTCGCCCTCTGTTTCAGCCCCTCTGTTTCTCGCCCTCTGTTTCAGCCCCTCTGTTTCAGCCCCTCTGTATCAGCCCCTCTGTTTCAGCCCCTCTGTTTCAGCCCCTCTGTTTCAGCCCCTCTGTTTCTCGCCCTCTGTTTCTCACCCTCTGTTTCTCGCCCTCTGTTTCCGCCCCTCTGTTTCAGCCCCTCTGTTTCAGCCCCTCTGTTTCACCCCCACTGTTTCTCGCCCTCTGTTTCAGCCCCTCTGTTTCAGCCCCTCTGTTTCAGCCCCTCTGTTCCAGCCCATCTGTTTCAGCCCCTCTGTTTCTCCCCCTCTGTTTCTCGCCATCTGTTTCACGCCCACTGTTTCTCGTCCTCTGTTTCTCGCCCTCTGTTTCAGCCCCTCTGTTTCTCGCCCTCTGTTTCTCGCCCTCTGTTACTCGCTCTCTGTTTCTCGCCCTCTGTTTCAGCCCCTCTGCTTCAGCCCCTCTGTTTCAGCCCCTCTGTTTCTCGCCCTCTGTTTCAAAACCCTCTGTTTCAGCCCCTCTGTTTCAGCCCCTCTGTTTCAGCTCCTCTGTTTCTCGCCCTCTGTTTCTCGAACACTGTTTCAGCCCCTCTGTTTCTCGCCCTCTGTTTCAGCCCCTCTGTTTCTCGCCCTCTGTTTCAGCCCATCTGTTTCATCCCCTCTGTTTCAGCCCCTCTGTTTCTCGCCCTCTGTTTCAGCCACTCTGTTTCAGCCCCTCTGTTTCTCGCCCTCTGTTTCTGCCCCTCTGTTTCAGCCCCTCTGTATCAGCCCCTCTGTTTCAGCTCCTCTGTTTCTCGCCCTCTGTTTCTCGCCCTCTGTTTCAGCCCCTCTGTTTCAGCCCCTCTGTTTCAGCCCCTCTGTTTCTCGCCCTCTGTTTCTCGCCCTCTGTTTCTCGCTCTCTGTTTCTCGCACTCTGTTTCTCGCCTCTGTTTCAGCCCATCTGTTTTAGCCCCTCTGTTTCACCCCCTCTGTTTTTAGCCCCTCTGTTTCTCGCCCTCTGTTTCAGCCCCTCTGTTTCTCGCCCTCTGTTTCAGCCCCTCTGTTTCAGCCCCTCTGTATCAGCCCCTCTGTTTCAGCCCCTCTGATTCTCGCCCTCTGTTTATCGCCCTCTGTTTCAGCCCCTCTGTTTCAGCCCGTCTCTTTCAGCCCCTTTGTTTCAGCCCCTCAGTTTCTCGCCCTCTGTTTCTCGCCCTCTGTTTCTCGCCCTCTGTTTCTCGCCATCTGTTTCAGCCCCTCTGTTTCAGCCCCTCTGTTTCAGCCCCTCTGTTTCTCGCCCTCTGTTTCTCGCCCACTGTTTCTCGCCCTCTGTTTCAGCCCCTCTGTTTCAGCCCCTCTGTTTCAGCCCCTCTGTTTCAGCCCCTCTGTTTCTCGCTCTCTGTTTCTCGCCCTCTGTTTCTCGCCCTGTGTTTCAGCCCCTCTGTTTCAGCCCCTCTGGTTCAGCCCCTCTGTTTCAGCCCCTCTGTTTCTCGCCCTCTGTTTCAGCCCCTCTGTTTCACGCCCTTTGTTTCAGCCCCTCTGTTTCAGCCCCTCTGTATCAGCCCCTCTGTTTCAGCCCCTCTGTTTCTCGCCCTCTGTTTCTAGCCCTCTGTTTCAGCCCCTCTGTTTCAGCCCCTCTCTTTCAGCCCCTCTGTTTCAGCCCCTCTGTTTCTCGCCCTCTGTTTCTCGACCTCTGTTTTAGCCCCTCTGTTTCAGCCCGTCTCTTTCAGCCCCTCTGTTTCAGCCCCTCTGTTTCAGCCCCTCTGTTTCAGCCCCTCTGTTTCTCGCCCTCTGTTTCTGCCCCTCTGTTTCAGCCAGTCTGTTTCTCGCCCTCTGTTTCAGCCCCTCTGTTTCAGCCCCTCTGTATCAGCCCCTCTGTTTCAGCCCCACTGTTTCTCGCCCTCTGTTTCTCGCTCTCTGTTTCTCGCCCTCTGTTTCTGGCACTCTGTTTCAACCCCTCTGTTTCAGCCCCTCTGTTTCAGCCCCTCTGTTTTTAGCCCCTCTGTTTCTCGCCCTCTGTTTCAGCCCCTCTGTTTCTCGCCCTCTGTTTCAGCCCCTCTCTTTCAGCCCCTCTGTATCAGCCCCTCTGTTTCAGCCCCTCTGTTTCTCGCCCTCTGTTTCTCGCCCTCTGTTTCAGCCCCTCTGTTTCAGCCCGTCTCTTTCAGCCCCTCTGTTTCAGCCCCTCTGTTTCTCGCCCTCTGTTTCTCGCCCTCTGTTTCTCGCCCTCGGTTTCTCGCCCTCTGTTTCAGCCCCTCTGTTTCAGCCACTCTGTTTCAGCCCCTCTGTTTCTCGCCCTCTGTTTCTCGCCCACTGTTTCTCGCCCTCTGTTTCAGCCCCTTTGTTTCAGCCCCTCTGTTTCAGACACTCTGTTTCAGCCCCTCTTTTTCTCGCCCTCTGTTTCAGCCCCTCTGTTTCAGCCCCTCTGTTTCAGCCCCTCTGTTTCAGCCCCTCTGTTTCTCGCCCTCTGTTTCAGCCCCTCTGTTTCAGCCCCTCTGTTTCAGCCCCTCTGTTTCAGCCCCTCTGTTTCTCGCCCTCTGTTTCTCGCCCTCTTTTTCAGCCCCTCTCTTTCAGCCCCTCTGTTTCAGCCCCTCTGTTTCAGCCTCTCTGTTTCTCGCCCTCTGTTTCAGCCCCTCTGTTTCAGCCCCTCTGTTTCTCGCTCTCTGTTTCTCGCCCTCTGTTTCTCGCCCTCTGTTTCTCGCCCTCTGTTTCTCGCCCTCTGTTTCAGCCCCTCTGTTTCAGCCCCGCTGTTTCTCGCCCTCTGTTTCTCGCCCTCTGTTTCTCGCCCTCTGTTTCAGCCCCTCTGTATCAGCCCCTCTGTTTCAGCCCCTCTGTTTCTCGCCCTCTGTTTCAGCCCCTCTGTTTCAGCCCCTCTGTTTCAGACCCTCTGTTTCAGCCCCTCTGTTTCAGCCCCTCTGTTTCTCGCCCTCTGTTTCTCGCCCTCTGTTTCTCGCTCTCTGTTTCTCGCACTCTGTTTCTCGCCTCTGTTTCAGCCCCTCTGTATCAGCCCCTCTGTTTCAGCTCCTCTGTTTCTCGCCCTCTGTTTCTCGCCCTCTGTTTCAGCCCCTCTGTTTCAGACCCTCTGTTTCAGCCCCTCTGTTTCAGCCCCTCTGTTTCTCTCCCTCTGTTTCTCGCCCTCTGTTTCTCGCTCTCTGTTTCTCGCACTCTGTTTTTCGCCTCTGTTTCAGCCCCTCTGTTTTAGCCCCTCTGTTTCACCCCCTCTGTTTTTAGCCCCTCTGTTTCTCGCCCTCTGTTTCAGCCCCTCTGTTTCTCGCCCTCTGTTTCAGCCCCTCTGTTTCAGCCCCTCTGTATCAGCCCCTCTGTTTCAGCCCCTCTGATTCTCGCCCTCTGTTTATCGCCCTCTGTTTCAGCCCCTCTGTTTCAGCCCGTCTCTTTCAGCCTCTTTGTTTCAGCGCCTCTGTTTCTCGCCCTCTGTTTCTCGCCCTCTGTTTCTCGCCCTCTGTTTCTCGCCCTCTGTTTCAGCCCCTCTGTTTCAGCCCCTCTGTTTCAGCCACTCTGTTTCTCGCCCTCTGTTTCTCGCCCACTGTTTCTCGCCCTCTGTTTCAGCCCCTCTGTTTCAGCCCCTCTGTTTCAGCCCCTCTGTTTCATCCCCTCTGTTTCTCGCTCTCTGTTTCTCGCCCTCTGTTTCTCGCCCTGTGTTTCAGCCCCTCTGTTTCAGCCCCTCTGGTTCAGCCCCTCTGTTTCAGCCCCTCTGTTTCTCGCCCTCTGTTTCAGCCCTCTGTTTCACGCCCTTTGTTTCAGCCCCTCTGTTTCAGCCCCTCTGTATCAGCCCCTCTGTTTCAGCCCCTCTGTTTCTCGCCCTCTGTTTCTAGCCCTCTGTTTCAGCCCCTCTGTTTCAGCCCCTCTCTTTCAGCCCCTCTGTTTCAGCCCCTCTGTTTCTCGCCCTCTGTTTCTCGACCTCTGTTTCAGCCCCTCTGTTTCAGCCCGTCTCTTTCAGCCCAACTCTTTCAGCCCCTCTGTTTCAGCCCCTCTGTTTCAGCCCCTCTGTTTCTCGCCCTCTGTTTCTGCCCCTCTGTTTCAGCCAGTCTGTTTCTCGCCCTCTGTTTCAGACCCTCTGTTTCAGCCCCTCTGTATCAGCCCCTCTGTTTCAGCCCCACTGTTTCTCGCCCTCTGTTTCTCGCTCTCTGTTTCTCGCCCTCTGTTTCTGGCACTCTGTTTCATCCCCTCTGTTTCAGCCCCTCTGTTTCAGCCCCTATGTTTTTAGCCCCTCTGTTTCTCGCCCTCTGTTTCAGCCCCTCTGTTTCTCGCCCTCTGTTTCAGCCCCTCTCTTTCAGCCCCTCTGTATCAGCCCCTCTGTTTCAGCCCCTCTGTTTCTCGCCCTCTGTTTCTCGCCCTCTGTTTCAGCCCCTCTGTTTCAGCCCGTCTCTTTCAGCCCCTCTGTTTCAGCCCCTCTGTTTCTCGCCCTCTGTTTCTCGCCCTCTGTTTCTCGCCCTCGGTTTCTCGCCCTCTGTTTCAGCCCCTCTGTTTCAGCCCCTCTGTTTCAGCCCCTCTGTTTCTCGCCCTCTGTTTCTCGCCCACTGTTTCTCGCCCTCTGTTTCAGCCCCTCTGTTTCAGCCCCTCTGTTTCAGACACTCTGTTTCAGCCCCTCTTTTTCTCGCCCTCTGTTTCAGCCCCTCTGTTTCAGCCCCTCTGTTTCAGCCCCTCTGTTTCAGCCCCTCTGTTTCTCGCCCTCTGTTTCAGCCCCTCTGTTTCAGCCCCTCTGTTTCAGCCCCTCTGTTTCTCGCCCTCTGTTTCTCGCCCTCTTTTTCAGCCCCTCTCTTTCAGCCCCTCTGTTTCAGCCCCTCTGTTTCAGCCTCTCTGTTTCTCGCCCTCTGTTTCAGCCCCTCTGTTTCAGCCCCTCTGTTTCTCGCTCTCTGTTTCTCGCCCTCTGTTTCTCGCCCTCTGTTTCTCGCCCTCTGTTTCTCGCCCTCTGTTTCAGCCCCTCTGTTTCAGCCCCTCTGTTTCTCGCCCTCTGTTTCTCGCCCTCTGTTTCTCGCCCTCTGTTTCAGCCCCTCTGTATCAGCCCCTCTGTTTCAGCCCCTCTGTTTCTCGCCCTCTGTTTCAGCCCCTCTGTTTCAGCCCCTCTGTTTCAGACCCTCTGTTTCAGCCCCTCTGTTTCAGCTCCGCTGTTTCTCGCCCTCTGTTTCTCGCCATCTGTTTCAGCCCCACTGTTTCTCGCCCTCTGTTTCAGCCCCTCTGTTTCTCGCCCTCTGTTTCAGCCCCTCTGTTTCTCGCCCTCTGTTTCAGCCCCTCTGTTTCAGACCCTCTGTTTCTCGCCCTCTGTTTCAGCCCCTCTGTTTCAGCCCCTCTGTTTCTCGCCCTCTGTTTCAGCCCCTCTGTTTCAGACCCTCTTTATCAGCCCCTCTGTTTCAGCCCCTCTGTTTCTCGCCCTCTGTTTCAAACCCTCTTTTTCAGCCCCTCTGTTTCAGCCCCTCTGTTTCAGCCCCTCTGTTTCTCGCCCTCTGTTTCAGCCCCTCTGTTTCTCGCCCTCTGTTTCAGCCCCTCTGTTTCAGCCGCTCTGTATCAGCCCCTCTGTTTCAGCCCCTCTGTTTCTCGCCCTCTGTTTCTCGCCCTCTGTTTCAGCCCCTCTGTTTCAGCCCGTCTCTTTCAGCCCCTCTGTTTCAGCCCCTCTGTTTCTCGCCCTCTGTTTCTCGCCCTCTGTTTCTCGCCCTCGGTTTCTCGCCCTCTGTTTCAGCCCCTCTGTTTCAGCCACTCTGTTTCAGCCCCTCTGTTTCTCGCCCTCTGTTTCTCGCCCACTGTTTCTCGCCCTCTGTTTCAGCCCCTTTGTTTCAGCCCCTCTGTTTCAGACACTCTGTTTCAGCCCCTCTTTTTCTCGCCCTCTGTTTCAGCCCCTCTGTTTCAGCCCCTCTGTTTCAGCCCCTCTGTTTCAGCCCCTCTGTTTCTCGCCCTCTGTTTCAGCCCCTCTGTTTCAGCCCCTCTGTTTCAGCCCCTCTGTTTCAGACCCTCTGTTTCTCGCCCTCTGTTTCTCGCCCTCTTTTTCAGCCCCTCTCTTTCAGCCCCTCTGTTTCAGCCCCTCTGTTTCAGCCTCTCTGTTTCTCGCCCTCTGTTTCAGCCCCTCTGTTTCAGCCCCTCTGTTTCTCGCTCTCTGTTTCTCGCCCTCTGTTTCTCGCCCTCTGTTTCTCGCCCTCTGTTTCTCGCCCTCTGTTTCAGCCCCTCTGTTTCAGCCCCGCTGTTTCTCGCCCACTGTTTCTCGCCCTCTGTTTCTCGCCCTCTGTTTCAGCCCCTCTGTATCAGCCCCTCTGTTTCAGCCCCTCTGTTTCTCGCCCTCTGTTTCAGCCCCTCTGTTTCAGCCCCTCTGTTTCAGACCCTCTGTTTCAGCCCCTCTGTTTCAGCCCCTCTGTTTCTCGCCCTCTGTTTCTCGCCCTCTGTTTCTCGCTCTCTGTTTCTCGCACTCTGTTTCTCGCCTCTGTTTCAGCCCCTATGTATCAGCCCCTCTGTTTCAGCTCCTCTGTTTCTCGCCCTCTGTTTCTCGCCCTCTGTTTCAGCCCCTCTGTTTCAGCCCCTCTGTTTCAGCCCCTCTGTTTCAGCCCCTCTGTTTCTCTCCCTCTGTTTCTCGCCCTCTGTTTCTCGCTCTCTGTTTCTCGCACTCTGTTTCTCGCCTCTGTTTCAGCCCCTCTGTTTTAGCCCCTCTGTTTCACCCCCTCTGTTTTTAGCCGCTCTGTTTCTCGCCCTCTGTTTCAGCCCCTCTGTTTCTCGCCCTCTGTTTCAGCCCCTCTGTTTCAGCCCCTCTGTATCAGCCCCTCTGTTTCAGCCACTCTGATTCTCGCCCTCTGTTTATCGCCCTCTGTTTCAGCCCCTCTGTTTCAGCCCGTCTCTTTCAGCCTCTTTGTTTCAGCGCCTCTGTTTCTCGCCCTCTGTTTCTCGCCCTCTGTTTCTCGCCCTCTGTTTCTCGCCCTCTGTTTCAGCCCCTCTGTTTCAGCCCCTCTGTTTCAGCCACTCTGTTTCTCGCCCTCTGTTTCTCGCCCACTGTTTCTCGCCCTCTGTTTCAGCCCCTCTGTTTCAGCCCCTCTGTTTCAGCCCCTCTGTTTCATCCCCTCTGTTTCTCGCTCTCTGTTTCTCGCCCTCTGTTTCTCGCCCTGTGTTTCAGCCCCTCTGTTTCAGCCCCTCTGGTTCAGCCCCTCTGTTTCAGCCCCTCTGTTTCTCGCCCTCTGTTTCAGCCCTCTGTTTCACGCCCTTTGTTTCAGCCCCTCTGTTTCAGCCCCTCTGTATCAGCCCCTCTGTTTCAGCCCCTCTGTTTCTCGCCCTCTGTTTCTAGCCCTCTGTTTCAGCCCCTCTGTTTCAGCCCCTCTCTTTCAGCCCCTCTGTTTCAGCCCCTCTGTTTCTCGCCCTCTGTTTCTCGACCTCTGTTTCAGCCCCTCTGTTTCAGCCCGTCTCTTTCAGCCCAACTCTTTCAGCCCCTCTGTTTCAGCCCCTCTGTTTCAGCCCCTCTGTTTCTCGCCCTCTGTTTCTGCCCCTCTGTTTCAGCCAGTCTGTTTCTCGCCCTCTGTTTCAGCCCCTCTGTTTCAGCCCCTCTGTATCAGCCCCTCTGTTTCAGCCCCACTGTTTCTCGCCCTCTGTTTCTCGCTCTCTGTTTCTCGCCCTCTGTTTCTGGCACTCTGTTTCATCCCCTCTGTTTCAGCCCCTCTGTTTCAGCCCCTCTGTTTTTAGCCCCTCTGTTTCTCGCCCTCTGTTTCAGCCCCTCTGTTTCTCGCCCTCTGTTTCAGCCCCTCTCTTTCAGCCCCTCTGTATCAGCCCCTCTGTTTCAGCCCCTCTGTTTCTCGCCCTCTGTTTCTCGCCCTCTGTTTCAGCCCCTCTGTTTCAGCCCGTCTCTTTCAGCCCCTCTGTTTCAGCCCCTCTGTTTCTCGCCCTCTGTTTCTCGCCCTCTGTTTCTCGCCCTCGGTTTCTCGCCCTCTGTTTCAGCCCCTCTGTTTCAGCCCCTCTGTTTCAGCCCCTCTGTTTCTCGCCCTCTGTTTCTCGCCCACTGTTTCTCGCCCTCTGTTTCAGCCCCTCTGTTTCAGCCCCTCTGTTTCAGACACTCTGTTTCAGCCCCTCTTTTTCTCGCCCTCTGTTTCAGCCCCTCTGTTTCAGCCCCTCTGTTTCAGCCCCTCTGTTTCAGCCCCTCTGTTTCTCGCTCTCTGTTTCAGCCCCTCTGTTTCAGCCCCTCTGTTTCAGCCCCTCTGTTTCTCGCCCTCTGTTTCTCGCCCTCTTTTTCAGCCCCTCTCTTTCAGCCCCTCTGTTTCAGCCCCTCTGTTTCAGCCTCTCTGTTTCTCGCCCTCTGTTTCAGCCCCTCTGTTTCAGCCCCTCTGTTTCTCGCTCTCTGTTTCTCGCCCTCTGTTTCTCGCCCTCTGTTTCTCGCCCTCTGTTTCTCGCCCTCTGTTTCAGCCCCTCTGTTTCAGCCCCTCTGTTTCTCGCCCTCTGTTTCTCGCCCTCTGTTTCTCGCCCTCTGTTTCAGCCCCTCTGTATCAGCCCCTCTGTTTCAGCCCCTCTGTTTCTCGCCCTCTGTTTCAGCCCCTCTGTTTCAGCCCCTCTGTTTCAGACCCTCTGTTTCAGCCCCTCTGTTTCAGCTCCGCTGTTTCTCGCCCTCTGTTTCTCGCCATCTGTTTCAGCCCCTCTGTTTCTCGCCCTCTGTTTCAGCCCCACTGTTTCTCGCCCTCTGTTTCAGCCCCTCTGTTTCTCGCCCTCTGTTTCAGCCCCTCTGTTTCAGCCCCTCTGTTTCTCGCCCTCTGTTTCAGCCCCTCTGTTTCAGCCCCTCTGTTTCTCGCCCTCTGTTTCAGCCCCTCTGTTTCAGACCCTCTTTATCAGCCCCTCTGTTTCAGCCCCTCTGTTTCTCGCCCTCTGTTTCAAACCCTCTTTTTCAGCCCCTCTGTTTCAGCCCCTCTGTTTCAGCCCCTCTGTTTCTCGCCCTCTGTTTCAGCCCCTCTGTTTCTCGCCCTCTGTTTCAGCCCCTCTGTTTCAGCCGCTCTGTATCAGCCCCTCTGTTTCAGCCCCTCTGTTTCTCTCCCTCTGTTTCTAGCCCTCTGTTTCAGCCCCTCTGTTTCAGCCCCTCTGTTTCAGCCCCTCTGTTTATCGCCCTATGTTTCTCGCCCTCTGTTTCACGCCCTCTGTTTCTCGCTTTCTGTTTCTCGCCCTCTGTTTCTCGCCCTCTGTTTCAGCCGCTCTGTTTCAGCCCCTCTGTTTCAGCCCCTCTGTTTCTCGCCCTCTGTTTCTCGCCCACTGTTTCTCGCCCTCTGTTTCAGGCCCTCTGTTTCAGCCCCTCTGTTTCAGCCCCTCTGTTTCAGACCCTCTGTTTCTCGCCCTCTGTTTAAGCCCCTCTCTTTCAGCCCCTCTGTATCAGCCCCTCTGTTTCAGCCCCTCTGTTTCTCGCCCTCTGTTTCTCGCCCTCTGTTTCAGCCCCTCTGTTTCAGCCCGTCTCTTTCAGCCCCTCTGTTTCAGCCCCTCTGTTTCTCGCCCTCTGTTTCTCGCCCTCTGTTTCTCGCCCTCGGTTTCTCGCCCTCTGTTTCAGCCCCTCTGTTTCAGCCCCTCTGTTTCAGCCCCTCTGTTTCAGCCCCTCTGTTTCTCGCCCTCTGTTTCAGCCCCTCTGTTTCAGCCCCTCTGTTTCAGCCCCTCTGTTTCTCGCCCTCTGTTTCTCGCCCTCTTTTTCAGCCCCTCTCTTTCAGCCCCTCTGTTTCAGCCACTCTGTTTCAGCCTCTCTGTTTCTCGCCCTCTGTTTCAGCCCCTCTGTTTCAGCCCCTCTGTTTCTCGCCCTCTGTTTCTCGCCCTCTGTTTCTCGCCCTCTGTTTCAGCCCCTCTGTATCAGCCCCTCTGTTTCAGCCCCTCTGTTTCTCGCCCTCTGTTTCAGCCCCTCTGTTTCAGCCCCTCTGTTTCAGACCCTCTGTTTCAGCCCCTCTGTTTCAGCTCCGCTGTTTCTCGCCCTCTGTTTCTCGCCATCTGTTTCAGCCCCTCTGTTTCTCGCCCTCTGTTTCAGCCCCTCTGTTTCTCGCCCTCTGTTTCAGCCCCTCTGTTTCTCGCCCTCTGTTTCAGCCCCTCTGTTTCAGCCCCTCTGTTTCTCGCCCTCTGTTTCAGCCCCTCTGTTTCAGCCCCTCTGTTTCTCGCCCTCTGTTTCAGCCCCTCTGTTTCAGACCCTCTTTATCAGCCCCTCTGTTTCAGCCCCTCTGTTTCTCGCCCTCTGTTTCAAACCCTCTTTTTCAGCCCCTCTGTTTCAGCCCCTCTGTTTCAGCCCCTCTGTTTCTCGCCCTCTGTTTCAGCCCCTCTGTTTCTCGCCCTCTGTTTCAGCCCCTCTGTTTCAGCCGCTCTGTATCAGCCCCTCTGTTTCAGCCCCTCTGTTTCTCGCCCTCTGATTCTCGCCAACTGTTTATCGCCCTCTGTTTCAGCCCCTCTGTTTCAGCCCGTCTCTTTCAGCCCCTTTGTTTCAGCCCCTCAGTTTCTCGCCCTCTGTTTCTCGCCCTCTGTTTCTCGCCCTCTGTTTCTCGCCCTCTGTTTCAGCCCCTCTGTTTCAGCCCCTCTGTTTCAGCCCCTCTGTTTCTCGCCCTCTGTTTCTCGCCCACTGTTTCTCGCCCTCTGTTTCAGCCCCTCTGTTTCAGCCCCTCTGTTTCAGCCCCTCTGTTTCAGCCCCTCTGTTTCTCGCTCTCTGTTTCTCGCCCTCTGTTTCTCGCCCTGTGTTTCAGCCCCTCTGTTTCAGCCCCTCTGGTTCAGCCCCTCTGTTTCAGCCCCTCTGTTTCTCGCCCTCTGTTTCAGCCCCTCTGTTTCACGCCCTTTGTTTCAGCCCCTCTGTTTCAGCCCCTCTGTATCAGCCCCTCTGTTTCAGCCCCTCTGTTTCTCGCCCTCTGTTTCTAGCCCTCTGTTTCAGCCCCTCTGTTTCAGCCCCTCTGTTTCTCTCCCTCTGTTTCAGCCCCTCTGTTTCTCGCCCTCTGTTTCTCGACCTCTGTTTTAGCCCCTCTGTTTCAGCCCGTCTCTTTCAGCCCCTCTGTTTCAGCCCCTCTGTTTCAGCCCCTCTGTTTCAGCCCCTCTGTTTCTCGCCCTCTGTTTCTGCCCCTCTGTTTCAGCCAGTCTGTTTCTCGCCCTCTGTTTCAGCCCCTCTGTTTCAGCCCCTCTGTATCAGCCCCTCTGTTTCAGCCCCACTGTTTCTCGCCCTCTGTTTCTCGCTCTCTGTTTCTCGCCCTCTGTTTCTGGCACTCTGTTTCAACCCCTCTGTTTCAGCCCCTCTGTTTCAGCCCCTCTGTTTTTAGCCCCTCTGTTTCTCGCCCTCTGTTTCAGCCCCTCTGTTTCTCGCCCTCTGTTTCAGCCCCTCTCTTTCAGCCCCTCTGTATCAGCCCCTCTGTTTCAGCCCCTCTGTTTCTCGCCCTCTGTTTCTCGCCCTCTGTTTCAGCCCCTCTGTTTCAGCCCGTCTCTTTCAGCCCCTCTGTTTCAGCCCCTCTGTTTCTCGCCCTCTGTTTCTCGCCCTCTGTTTCTCGCCCTCGGTTTCTCGCCCTCTGTTTCAGCCCCTCTGTTTCAGCCACTCTGTTTCAGCCCCTCTGTTTCTCGCCCTCTGTTTCTCGCCCACTGTTTCTCGCCCTCTGTTTCAGCCCCTTTGTTTCAGCCCCTCTGTTTCAGACACTCTGTTTCAGCCCCTCTTTTTCTCGCCCTCTGTTTCAGCCCCTCTGTTTCAGCCCCTCTGTTTCATCCCCTCTGTTTCAGCCCCTCTGTTTCTCGCCCTCTGTTTCAGCCCCTCTGTTTCAGCCCCTCTGTTTCAGCCCCTCTGTTTCAGCCCCTCTGTTTCTCGCCCTCTGTTTCTCGCCCTCTTTTTCAGCCCCTCTCTTTCAGCCCCTCTGTTTCAGCCCCTCTGTTTCAGCCTCTCTGTTTCTCGCCCTCTGTTTCAGCCCCTCTGTTTCAGCCCCTCTGTTTCTCGCTCTCTGTTTCTCGCCCTCTGTTTCTCGCCCTCTGTTTCTCGCCCTCTGTTTCTCGCCCTCTGTTTCAGCCCCTCTGTTTCAGCCCCGCTGTTTCTCGCCCTCTGTTTCTCGCCCTCTGTTTCTCGCCCTCTGTTTCAGCCCCTCTGTATCAGCCCCTCTGTTTCAGCCCCTCTGTTTCTCGCCCTCTGTTTCAGCCCCTCTGTTTCAGCCCCTCTGTTTCAGACCCTCTGTTTCAGCCCCTCTGTTTCAGCCCCTCTGTTTCTCGCCCTCTGTTTCTCGCCCTCTGTTTCTCGCTCTCTGTTTCTCGCACTCTGTTTCTCGCCTCTGTTTCAGCCCCTCTGTATCAGCCCCTCTGTTTCAGCTCCTCTGTTTCTCGCCCTCTGTTTCTCGCCCTCTGTTTCAGCCCCTCTGTTTCAGACCCTCTGTTTCAGCCCCTCTGTTTCAGCCCCTCTGTTTCTCTCCCTCTGTTTCTCGCCCTCTGTTTCTCGCTCTCTGTTTCTCGCACTCTGTTTCTCGCCTCTGTTTCAGCCCCTCTGTTTTAGCCCCTCTGTTTCACCCCCTCTGTTTTTAGCCCCTCTGTTTCTCGCCCTCTGTTTCAGCCCCTCTGTTTCTCGCCCTCTGTTTCAGCCCCTCTGTTTCAGCCCCTCTGTATCAGCCCCTCTGTTTCAGCCCCTCTGATTCTCGCCCTCTGTTTATCGCCCTCTGTTTCAGCCCCTCTGTTTCAGCCCGTCTCTTTCAGCCTCTTTGTTTCAGCGCCTCTGTTTCTCGCCCTCTGTTTCTCGCCCTCTGTTTCTCGCCCTGTGTTTCAGCCCCTCTGTTTCAGCCCCTCTGGTTCAGCCCCTCTGTTTCAGCCCCTCTGTTTCTCGCCCTCTGTTTCAGCCCTCTGTTTCACGCCCTTTGTTTCAGCCCCTCTGTTTCAGCCCCTCTGTATCAGCCCCTCTGTTTCAGCCCCTCTGTTTCTCGCCCTCTGTTTCTAGCCCTCTGTTTCAGCCCCTCTGTTTCAGCCCCTCTCTTTCAGCCCCTCTGTTTCAGCCCCTCTGTTTCTCGCCCTCTGTTTCTCGACCTCTGTTTCAGCCCCTCTGTTTCAGCCCGTCTCTTTCAGCCCAACTCTTTCAGCCCCTCTGTTTCAGCCCCTCTGTTTCAGCCCCTCTGTTTCTCGCCCTCTGTTTCTGCCCCTCTGTTTCAGCCAGTCTGTTTCTCGCCCTCTGTTTCAGACCCTCTGTTTCAGCCCCTCTGTACCAGCCCCTCTGTTTCAGCCCCACTGTTTCTCGCCCTCTGTTTCTCGCTCTCTGTTTCTCGCCCTCTGTTTCTGGCACTCTGTTTCATCCCCTCTGTTTCAGCCCCTCTGTTTCAGCCCCTCTGTTTTTAGCCCCTCTGTTTCTCGCCCTCTGTTTCAGCCCCTCTGTTTCTCGCCCTCTGTTTCAGCCCCTCTCTTTCAGCCCCTCTGTATCAGCCCCTCTGTTTCAGCCCCTCTGTTTCTCGCCCTCTGTTTCTCGCCCTCTGTTTCAGCCCCTCTGTTTCAGCCCGTCTCTTTCAGCCCCTCTGTTTCAGCCCCTCTGTTTCTCGCCCTCTGTTTCTCGCCCTCTGTTTCTCGCCCTCGGTTTCTCGCCCTCTGTTTCAGCCCCTCTGTTTCAGCCCCTCTGTTTCAGCCCCTCTGTTTCTCGCCCTCTGTTTCTCGCCCACTGTTTCTCGCCCTCTGTTTCAGCCCCTCTGTTTCAGCCCCTCTGTTTCAGACACTCTGTTTCAGCCCCTCTGTTTCTCGCCCTCTGTTTCAGCCCCTCTGTTTCAGCCCCTCTGTTTCAGCCCCTCTGTTTCAGCCCCTCTGTTTCTCTCCCTCTGTTTCTCGCCCTCTGTTTCTCGCTCTCTGTTTCTCGCACTCTGTTTCTCGCCTCTGTTTCAGCCCCTCTGTTTTAGCCCCTCTGTTTCACCCCCTCTGTTTTTAGCCCCTCTGTTTCTCGCCCTCTGTTTCAGCCCCTCTGTTTCTCGCCCTCTGTTTCAGCCCCTCTGTTTCAGCCCCTCTGTATCAGCCCCTCTGTTTCAGCCCCTCTGATTCTCGCCCTCTGTTTATCGCCCTCTGTTTCAGCCCCTCTGTTTCAGCCCGTCTCTTTCAGCCTCTTTGTTTCAGCGCCTCTGTTTCTCGCCCTCTGTTTCTCGCCCTCTGTTTCTCGCCCTCTGTTTCTCGCCCTCTGTTTCAGCCCCTCTGTTTCAGCCCCTCTGTTTCAGCCACTCTGTTTCTCGCCCTCTGTTTCTCGCCCACTGTTTCTCGCCCTCTGTTTCAGCCCCTCTGTTTCAGCCCCTCTGTTTCAGCCCCTCTGTTTCATCCCCTCTGTTTCTCGCTCTCTGTTTCTCGCCCTCTGTTTCTCGCCCTGTGTTTCAGCCCCTCTGTTTCAGCCCCTCTGGTTCAGCCCCTCTGTTTCAGCCCCTCTGTTTCACGCCCTTTGTTTCAGCCCCTCTGTTTCAGCCCCTCTGTATCAGCCCTTCTGTTTCAGCCCCTCTGTTTCTCGCCCTCTGTTTCTAGCCCTCTGTTTCAGCCCCTCTGTTTCAGCCCCTCTCTTTCAGCCCCTCTGTTTCAGCCCCTCTGTTTCTCGCCCTCTGTTTCTCGACCTCTGTTTCAGCCCCTCTGTTTCAGCCCGTCTCTTTCAGCCCAACTCTTTCAGCCCCTCTGTTTCAGCCCCTCTGTTTCACGCCCTTTGTTTCAGCCCCTCTGTTTCAGCCCCTCTGTATCAGCCCTTCTGTTTCAGCCCCTCTGTTTCTCGCCCTCTGTTTCTAGCCCTCTGTTTCAGCCCCTCTGTTTCAGCCCCTCTCTTTCAGCCCCTCTGTTTCAGCCCCTCTGTTTCTCGCCCTCTGTTTCTCGCCCTCTGTTTCTGCCCCTCTGTTTCAGCCAGTCTGTTTCTCGCCCTCTGTTTCAGCCCCTCTGTTTCAGCCCCTCTGTATCAGCCCCTCTGTTTCAGCCCCACTGTTTCTCGCCCTCTGTTTCTCGCTCTCTGTTTCTCGCCCTGTGTTTCTGGCACTCTGTTTCATCCCCTCTGTTTCAGCCCCTCTGTTTCAGCCCCTCTGTTTTTAGCCCCTCTGTTTCTCGCCCTCTGTTTCAGCCCCTCTGTTTCTCGCCCTCTGTTTCAGCCCCTCTCTTTCAGCCCCTCTGTATCAGCCCCTCTGTTTCAGCCCCTCTGTTTCAGCCCCTCTGTTTCTCGCCCTCTGTTTCTCGCCCTCTGTTTCAGCCCCTCTGTTTCAGCCCGTCTCTTTCAGCCCCTCTGTTTCAGCCCCTCTGTTTCTCGCCCTCTGTTTCTCGCTCACTGTTTCTCGCCCTCTGTTTCAGCCCCTCTGTTTCAGCCCCTCTGTTTCAGACACTCTGTTTCAGCCCCTCTTTTTCTCGCCCTCTGTTTCAGCCCCTCTGTTTCAGCCCCTCTGTTTCAGCCCCTCTGTTTCAGCCCCTCTGTTTCTCGCTCTCTGTTTCAGCCCCTCTGTTTCAGCCCCTCTGTTTCAGCCCCTCTGTTTCTCGCCCTCTGTTTCTCGCCCTCTTTTTCAGCCCCTCTCTTTCAGCCCCTCTGTTTCAGCCCCTCTGTTTCAGCCTCTCTGTTTCTCGCCCTCTGTTTCAGCCCCTCTGTTTCAGCCCCTCTGTTTCTCGCTCTCTGTTTCTCGCCCTCTGTTTCTCGCCCTCTGTTTCTCGCCCTCTGTTTCTCGCCCTCTGTTTCAGCCCCTCTGTTTCAGCCCCTCTGTTTCTCGCCCTCTGTTTCTCGCCCTCTGTTTCTCGCCCTCTGTTTCAGCCCCTCTGTATCAGCCCCTCTGTTTCAGCCCCTCTGTTTCTCGCCCTCTGTTTCAGCCCCTCTGTTTCAGCCCCTCTGTTTCAGACCCTCTGTTTCAGCCCCTCTGTTTCAGCTCCGCTGTTTCTCGCCCTCTGTTTCTCGCCATCTGTTTCAGCCCCTCTGTTTCTCGCCCTCTGTTTCAGCCCCTCTGTTTCTCGCCCTCTGTTTCAGCCCCTCTGTTTCTCGCCCTCTGTTTCAGCCCCTCTGTTTCAGCCCCTCTGTTTCTCGCCCTCTGTTTCAGCCCCTCTGTTTCAGCCCCTCTGTTTCTCGCCCTCTGTTTCAGCCCCTCTGTTTCAGACCCTCTTTATCAGCCCCTCTGTTTCAGCCCCTCTGTTTCTCGCCCTCTGTTTCAAACCCTCTTTTTCAGCCCCTCTGTTTCAGCCCCTCTGTTTCAGCCCCTCTGTTTCTCGCCCTCTGTTTCAGCCCCTCTGTTTCTCGCCCTCTGTTTCAGCCCCTCTGTTTCAGCCGCTCTGTATCAGCCCCTCTGTTTCAGCCCCTCTGTTTCTCGCCGTCTGTTTCTAGCCCTCTGTTTCAGCCCCTCTGTTTCAGCCCCTCTGTTTCAGCCCCTCTGTTTCAGCCCCTCTGTTTATCGCCCTATGTTTCTCGCCCTCTGTTTCACGCCCTCTGTTTCTCGCTTTCTGTTTCTCGCCCTCTGTTTCTCGCCCTCTGTTTCAGCCGCTCTGTTTCAGCCCCTCTGTTTCAGCCCCTCTGTTTCTCGCCCTCTGTTTCTCGCCCACTGTTTCTCGCCCTCTGTTTCAGGCCCTCTGTTTCAGCCCCTCTGTTTCAGCCCCTCTGTTTCAGCCCCTCTGTTTCTCGCCCTCTGTTTCAGCCCCTCTCTTTCAGCCCCTCTGTATCAGCCCCTCTGTTTCAGCCCCTCTGTTTCTCGCCCTCTGTTTCTCGCCCTCTGTTTCAGCCCCTCTGTTTCAGCCCGTCTCTTTCAGCCCCTCTGTTTCAGCCCCTCTGTTTCTCGCCCTCTGTTTCTCGCCCTCTGTTTCTCGCCCTCGGTTTCTCGCCCTCTGTTTCAGCCCCTCTGTTTCAGCCCCTCTGTTTCAGCCCCTCTGTTTCTCGCCCTCTGTTTCTCGCCCACTGTTTCTCGCCCTCTGTTTCAGCCCCTCTGTTTCAGCCCCTCTGTTTCAGACACACTGTTTCAGCCCCTCTTTTTCTCGCCCTCTGTTTCAGCCCCTCTGTTTCAGCCCCTCTGTTTCAGCCCCTCTGTTTCAGCCCCTCTGTTTCTCGCCCTCTGTTTCAGCCCCTCTGTTTCAGCCCCTCTGTTTCAGCCCCTCTGTTTCTCGCCCTCTGTTTCTCGCCCTCTTTTTCAGCCCCTCTCTTTCAGCCCCTCTGTTTCAGCCCCTCTGTTTCAGCCTCTCTGTTTCTCGCCCTCTGTTTCAGCCCCTCTGTTTCAGCCCCTCTGTTTCTCGCTCTCTGTTTCTCGCCCTCTGTTTCTCGCCCTCTGTTTCTCGCCCTCTGTTTCTCGCCCTCTGTTTCAGCCCCTACTGTTTCAGCCCCTCTGTTTCTCGCCCTCTGTTTCTCGCCCTCTGTTTCTCGCCCTCTGTTTCAGCCCCTCTGTATCAGCCCCTCTGTTTCAGCCCCTCTGTTTCTCGCCCTCTGTTTCAGCCCCTCTGTTTCAGCCCCTCTGTTTCAGACCCTCTGTTTCAGCCCCTCTGTTTCAGCTCCGCTGTTTCTCGCCCTCTGTTTCTCGCCATCTGTTTCAGCCCCTCTGTTTCTCGCCCTCTGTTTCAGCCCCTCTGTTTCTCGCCCTCTGTTTCAGCCCCTCTGTTTCTCGCCCTCTGTTTCAGCCCCTCTGTTTCAGCCCCTCTGTTTCTCGCCCTCTGTTTCATCCCCTCTGTTTCAGCCCCTCTGTTTCTCGCCCTCTGTTTCAGCCCCTCTGTTTCAGACCCTCTTTATCAGCCCCTCTGTTTCAGCCCCTCTGTTTCTCGCCCTCTGTTTCAAACCCTCTTTTTCAGCCCCTCTGTTTCAGCCCCTCTGTTTCAGCCCCTCTGTTTCTCGCCCTCTGTTTCAGCCCCTCTGTTTCTCGCCCTCTGTTTCAGCCCCTCTGTTTCAGCCGCTCTGTATCAGCCCCTCTGTTTCAGCCCCTCTGTTTCTCGCCCTCTGTTTCTAGCCCTCTGTTTCAGCCCCTCTGTTTCAGCCCCTCTCTTTCAGCCCCTCTGTTTCAGCCCCTCTGTTTATCGCCCTATGTTTCTCGCCCTCTGTTTCACGCCCTCTGTTTCTCGCTTTCTGTTTCTCGCCCTCTGTTTCTCGCCCTCTGTTTCAGCCGCTCTGTTTCAGCCCCTCTGTTTCAGCCCCTCTGTTTCTCGCCCTCTGTTTCTCGCCCACTGTTTCTCGCCCTCTGTTTCAGGCCCTCTGTTTCAGCCCCTCTGTTTCAGCCCCTCTGTTTCAGCCCCTCTGTTTCTCGCTTTCTGTTTCAGCCCCTCTGTTTCAGCCCCTCTGTTTCTCGCCCTCTGTTTCAGCCCCTCTGTTTCAGCCCCTCTGTATCAGCCCCTCTGTTTCAGCCCGTCTGTTTCTCGCCTTCTCTGTTTCACGCCCTCTGTTTCAGCGCCTCTGTTTCAGCCCCTCTGTTTCAGCCCTTCTGTTTCATCCCCTCTGTTTCTCGCCCTCTGTTTCTCGCCCTCTGTTTCTCGCTCTCTGTTTCTCGCCCTCTGTTTCTCGCCCTCTGTTTCAGCCCCTCTGTTTCAGCCCCTCTGTATCAGCCCCTCTGTTTCAGCCCCTCTGTTTCTCGCCCTCTGTTTCAGCCCCTCTGCTTCAGACCCTCTGTTTCAGCTCCTCTGTTTCAGCTCCTCTGTTTCTCGCCCTCTGTTTCTCGCCCTCTGTTTCAGCCCCTCTGTTTCTCGCCCTCTGTTTCAGCCCCTCTGTTTCAGCCCCTCTGTTTCTCGCCCTCTGTTGCTGCCCCTCTGTTTCAGCCCATCTGTTTCTCGCCCTCTGTTTCTGCACCTCTGTTTCAGCCCCTTTGATTCAGCCCCTCTGTTTCAGCCCCTCTGTTTCTAGCCCTCTGTTTCAGCCCCTCTGTTTCAGCCCCTCTCTTTCAGCCCCTCTGTTTCAGCCCCTCTGTTTATCGCCCTATGTTTCTCGCCCTCTGTTTCACGCCCTCTGTTTCTCGCTTTCTGTTTCTCGCCCTCTGTTTCTCGCCCTCTGTTTCAGCCGCTCTGTTTCAGCCCCTCTGTTTCAGCCCCTCTGTTTCTCGCCCTCTGTTTCTCGCCCACTGTTTCTCGCCCTCTGTTTCAGGCCCTCTGTTTCAGCCCCTCTGTTTCAGCCCCTCTGTTTCAGCCCCTCTGTTTCTCGCTTTCTGTTTCAGCCCCTCTGTTTCAGCCCCTCTGTTTCTCGCCCTCTGTTTCAGCCCCTCTGTTTCAGCCCCTCTGTATCAGCCCCTCTGTTTCAGCCCCTCTGTTTCTCGCCTTCTCTGTTTCACGCCCTCTGTTTCAGCGCCTCTGTTTCAGCCCCTCTGTTTCAGCCCTTCTGTTTCAGCCCCTCTGTTTCTCGCCCTCTGTTTCTCGCCCTCTGTTTCTCGCTCTCTGTTTCTCGCCCTCTGTTTCTCGCCCTCTGTTTCAGCCCCTCTGTTTCAGCCCCTCTGTATCAGCCCCTCTGTTTCAGCCCCTCTGTTTCTCGCCCTCTGTTTCAGCCCCTCTGCTTCAGCCCCTCTGTTTCAGCTCCTCTGTTTCAGCTCCTCTGTTTCTCGCCCTCTGTTTCTCGCCCTCTGTTTCAGCCCCTCTCTTTCAGCCCCTCTGTTTCAGCCCCTCTGTTTCAGCCTCTCTGTTTCTCGCCCTCTGTTTCAGCCCCTCTGTTTCAGCCCCTCTGTTTCTCGCTCTCTGTTTCTCGCCCTCTGTTTCTCGCCCTCTGTTTCTCGCCCTCTGTTTCTCGCCCTCTGTTTCAGACCCTCTGTTTCAGCCCCTCTGTTTCTCGCCCTCTGTTTCTCGCCCTCTGTTTCTCGCCCTCTGTTTCAGCCCCTCTGTATCAGCCCCTCTGTTTCAGCCCCTCTGTTTCTCGCCCTCTGTTTCAGCCCCTCTGTTTCAGCCCCTCTGTTTCAGACCCTCTGTTTCAGCCCCTCTGTTTCAGCTCCGCTGTTTCTCGCCCTCTGTTTCTCGCCATCTGTTTCAGCCCCTCTGTTTCTCGCCCTCTGTTTCAGCCCCTCTGTTTCTCGCCCTCTGTTTCAGCCCCTCTGTTTCTCGCCCTCTGTTTCAGCCCCTCTGTTTCAGCCCCTCTGTTTCTCGCCCTCTGTTTCAGCCCCTCTGTTTCAGCCCCTCTGTTTCTCGCCCTCTGTTTCAGCCCCTCTGTTTCAGCCCCTCTGTTTCAGACCCTCTGTTTCAGCCCCTCTGTTTCAGCTCCGCTGTTTCTCGCCCTCTGTTTCTCGCCATCTGTTTCAGCCCCTCTGTTTCTCGCCCTCTGTTTCAGCCCCTCTGTTTCTCGCCCTCTGTTTCAGCCCCTCTGTTTCTCGCCCTCTGTTTCAGCCCCTCTGTTTCAGCCCCTCTGTTTCTCGCCCTCTGTTTCAGCCCCTCTGTTTCAGCCCCTCTGTTTCAGACCCTCTTTATCAGCCCCTCTGTTTCAGCCCCTCTGTTTCTCGCCCTCTGTTTCAAACCCTCTTTTTCAGCCCCTCTGTTTCAGCCCCTCTGTTTCAGCCCCTCTGTTTCTCGCCCTCTGTTTCAGCCCCTCTGTTTCTCGCCCTCTGTTTCAGCCCCTCTGTTTCAGCCGCTCTGTATCAGCCCCTCTGTTTCAGCCCCTCTGTTTCTCGCCCTCTGTTTCTAGCCCTCTGTTTCAGCCCCTCTGTTTCAGCCCCTCTCTTTCAGCCCCTCTGTTTCAGCCCCTCTGTTTATCGCCCTATGTTTCTCGCCCTCTGTTTCACGCCCTCTGTTTCTCGCTTTCTGTTTCTCGCCCTCTGTTTCTCGCCCTCTGTTTCAGCCGCTCTGTTTCAGCCCCTCTGTTTCAGCCCCTCTGTTTCTCGCCCTCTGTTTCACGCCCACTGTTTCTCGCCCTCTGTTTCAGGCCCTCTGTTTCAGCCCCTCTGTTTCAGCCCCTCTGTTTCAGCCCCTCTGTTTCTCGCTTTCTGTTTCAGCCCCTCTGTTTCAGCCCCTCTGTTTCTCGCCCTCTGTTTCAGCCCCTCTGTTTCAGCCCCTCTGTATCAGCCCCTCTGTTTCAGCCCCTCTGTTTCTCGCCTTCTCTGTTTCACGCCCTCTGTTTCAGCCCCTCTGTTTCAGCCCCTCTGTTTCTCGCCCTCTGTTTCTCGCCCACTGTTTCTCGCCCTCTGTTTCAGGCCCTCTGTTTCAGCCCCTCTGTTTCAGCCCCTCTGTTTCAGCCCCTCTGTTTCTCGCTTTCTGTTTCAGCCCCTCTGTTTCAGCCCCTCTGTTTCTCGCCCTCTGTTTCAGCCCCTCTGTTTCAGCCCCTCTGTATCAGCCCCTCTGTTTCAGCCCCTCTGTTTCTCGCCTTCTCTGTTTCACGCCCTCTGTTTCAGCGCCTCTGTTTCAGCCCCTCTGTTTCAGCCCTTCTGTTTCAGCCCCTCTGTTTCTCGCCCTCTGTTTCTCGCCCTCTGTTTCTCGCTCTCTGTTTCTCGCCCTCTGTTTCTCGCCCTCTGTTTCAGCCCCTCTGTTTCAGCCCCTCTGTATCAGCCCCTCTGTTTCAGCCCCTCTGTTTCTCGCCCTCTGTTTCAGCCCCTCTGCTTCAGCCCCTCTGTTTCAGCTCCTCTGTTTCAGCTCCTCTGTTTCTTGCCCTCTGTTTCTCGCCCTCTGTTTCAGCCCCTCTCTTTCAGCCCATCTGTTTCAGCCCCTCTGTTTCAGCCTCTCTGTTTCTCGCCCTCTGTTTCAGCCCCTCTGTTTCAGCCCCTCTGTTTCTCGCTCTCTGTTTCTCGCCCTCTGTTTCTCGCCCTCTGTTTCTCGCCCTCTGTTTCTCGCCCTCTGTTTCAGCCCCTCTGTTTCAGCCCCTCTGTTTCTCGCCCTCTGTTTCTCGCCCTCTGTTTCTCGCCCTCTGTTTCAGCCCCTCTGTATCAGCCCCTCTGTTTCAGCCCCTCTGTTTCTCGCACTCTGTTTCAGCCCCTCTGTTTCAGCCCCTCTGTTTCAGACCCTCTGTTTCAGCCCCTCTGTTTCAGCTCCGCTGTTTCTCGCCCTCTGTTTCTCGCCATCTGTTTCAGCCCCTCTGTTTCTCGCCCTCTGTTTCAGCCCCTCTGTTTCTCGCCCTCTGTTTCAGCCCCTCTGTTTCTCGCCCTCTGTTTCAGCCCCTCTGTTTCAGCCCCTCTGTTTCTCGCCCTCTGTTTCAGCCCCTCTGTTTCAGCCCCTCTGTTTCTCGCCCTCTGTTTCAGCCCCTCTGTTTCAGACCCTCTTTATCAGCCCCTCTGTTTCAGCCCCTCTGTTTCTCGCCCTCTGTTTCAAACCCTCTTTTTCAGCCCCTCTGTTTCAGCCCCTCTGTTTCAGCCCCTCTGTTTCTCGCCCTCTGTTTCAGCCCCTCTGTTTCTCGCCCTCTGTTTCAGCCCCTCTGTTTCAGCCGCTCTGTATCAGCCCCTCTGTTTCAGCCCCTCTGTTTCTCGCCCTCTGTTTCTAGCCCTCTGTTTCAGCCCCTCTGTTTCAGCCCCTCTCTTTCAGCCCCTCTGTTTCAGCCCCTCTGTTTATCGCCCTATGTTTCTCGCCCTCTGTTTCACGCCCTCTGTTTCTCGCTTTCTGTTTCTCGCCCTCTGTTTCTCGCCCTCTGTTTCAGCCGCTCTGTTTCAGCCCCTCTGTTTCAGCCCCTCTGTTTCTCGCCCTCTGTTTCACGCCCACTGTTTCTCGCCCTCTGTTTCAGGCCCTCTGTTTCAGCCCCTCTGTTTCAGCCCCTCTGTTTCAGCCCCTCTGTTTCTCGCTTTCTGTTTCAGCCCCTCTGTTTCAGCCCCTCTGTTTCTCGCCCTCTGTTTCAGCCCCTCTGTTTCAGCCCCTCTGTATCAGCCCCTCTGTTTCAGCCCCTCTGTTTCTCGCCTTCTCTGTTTCACGCCCTCTGTATCAGCCCCTCTGTTTCAGCCCCTCTGTTTCTCGCCCTCTGTTTCTAGCCCTCTGTTTCAGCCCCTCTGTTTCAGCCCCTCTCTTTCAGCCCCTCTGTTTCAGCCCCTCTGTTTATCGCCCTATGTTTCTCGCCCTCTGTTTCACGCCCTCTGTTTCTCGCTTTCTGTTTCTCGCCCTCTGTTTCTCGCCCTCTGTTTCAGCCGCTCTGTTTCAGCCCCTCTGTTTCAGCCCCTCTGTTTCTCGCCCTCTGTTTCACGCCCACTGTTTCTCGCCCTCTGTTTCAGGCCCTCTGTTTCAGCCCCTCTGTTTCAGCCCCTCTGTTTCAGCCCCTCTGTTTCTCGCTTTCTGTTTCAGCCCCTCTGTTTCAGCCCCTCTGTTTCTCGCCCTCTGTTTCAGCCCCTCTGTTTCAGCCCCTCTGTATCAGCCCCTCTGTTTCAGCCCCTCTGTTTCTCGCCTTCTCTGTTTCACGCCCTCTGTTTCAGCCCCTCTGTTTCAGCCCCTCTGTTTCTCGCCCTCTGTTTCTCGCCCACTGTTTCTCGCCCTCTGTTTCAGGCCCTCTGTTTCAGCCCCTCTGTTTCAGCCCCTCTGTTTCAGCCCCTCTGTTTCTCGCTTTCTGTTTCAGCCCCTCTGTTTCAGCCCCTCTGTTTCTCGCCCTCTGTTTCAGCCCCTCTGTTTCAGCCCCTCTGTATCAGCCCCTCTGTTTCAGCCCCTCTGTTTCTCGCCTTCTCTGTTTCACGCCCTCTGTTTCAGCGCCTCTGTTTCAGCCCCTCTGTTTCAGCCCTTCTGTTTCAGCCCCTCTGTTTCTCGCCCTCTGTTTCTCGCCCTCTGTTTCTCGCTCTCTGTTTCTCGCCCTCTGTTTCTCGCCCTCTGTTTCAGCCCCTCTGTTTCAGCCCCTCTGTATCAGCCCCTCTGTTTCAGCCCCTCTGTTTCTCGCCCTCTGTTTCAGCCCCTCTGCTTCAGCCCCTCTGTTTCAGCTCCTCTGTTTCAGCTCCTCTGTTTCTTGCCCTCTGTTTCTCGCCCTCTGTTTCAGCCCCTCTCTTTCAGCCCCTCTGTTTCAGCCCCTCTGTTTCAGCCTCTCTGTTTCTCGCCCTCTGTTTCAGCCCCTCTGTTTCAGCCCCTCTGTTTCTCGCTCTCTGTTTCTCGCCCTCTGTTTCTCGCCCTCTGTTTCTCGCCCTCTGTTTCTCGCCCTCTGTTTCAGCCCCTCTGTTTCAGCCCCTCTGTTTCTCGCCCTCTGTTTCTCGCCCTCTGTTTCTCGCCCTCTGTTTCAGCCCCTCTGTATCAGCCCCTCTGTTTCAGCCCCTCTGTTTCTCGCACTCTGTTTCAGCCCCTCTGTTTCAGCCCCTCTGTTTCAGACCCTCTGTTTCAGCCCCTCTGTTTCAGCTCCGCTGTTTCTCGCCCTCTGTTTCTCGCCATCTGTTTCAGCCCCTCTGTTTCTCGCCCTCTGTTTCAGCCCCTCTGTTTCTCGCCCTCTGTTTCAGCCCCTCTGTTTCTCGCCCTCTGTTTCAGCCCCTCTGTTTCAGCCCCTCTGTTTCTCGCCCTCTGTTTCAGCCCCTCTGTTTCAGCCCCTCTGTTTCTCGCCCTCTGTTTCAGCCCCTCTGTTTCAGACCCTCTTTATCAGCCCCTCTGTTTCAGCCCCTCTGTTTCTCGCCCTCTGTTTCAAACCCTCTTTTTCAGCCCCTCTGTTTCAGCCCCTCTGTTTCAGCCCCTCTGTTTCTCGCCCTCTGTTTCAGCCCCTCTGTTTCTCGCCCTCTGTTTCAGCCCCTCTGTTTCAGCCGCTCTGTATCAGCCCCTCTGTTTCAGCCCCTCTGTTTCTCGCCCTCTGTTTCTAGCCCTCTGTTTCAGCCCCTCTGTTTCAGCCCCTCTCTTTCAGCCCCTCTGTTTCAGCCCCTCTGTTTATCGCCCTATGTTTCTCGCCCTCTGTTTCACGCCCTCTGTTTCTCGCTTTCTGTTTCTCGCCCTCTGTTTCTCGCCCTCTGTTTCAGCCGCTCTGTTTCAGCCCCTCTGTTTCAGCCCCTCTGTTTCTCGCCCTCTGTTTCACGCCCACTGTTTCTCGCCCTCTGTTTCAGGCCCTCTGTTTCAGCCCCTCTGTTTCAGCCCCTCTGTTTCAGCCCCTCTGTTTCTCGCTTTCTGTTTCAGCCCCTCTGTTTCAGCCCCTCTGTTTCTCGCCCTCTGTTTCAGCCCCTCTGTTTCAGCCCCTCTGTATCAGCCCCTCTGTTTCAGCCCCTCTGTTTCTCGCCTTCTCTGTTTCACGCCCTCTGTTTCAGCGCCTCTGTTTCAGCCCCTCTGTTTCAGCCCTTCTGTTTCATCCCCTCTGTTTCTCGCCCTCTGTTTCTCGCCCTCTGTTTCTCGCTCTCTGTTTCTCGCCCTCTGTTTCTCGCCCTCTGTTTCTCGCCCTCTGTTTCAGCCCCTCTGTTTCAGCCCCTCTGTTTCTCGCCCTCTGTTTCTCGCCCTCTGTTTCTCGCCCTCTGTTTCAGCCCTTCTGTATCAGCCCCTCTGTTTCAGCCCCTCTGTTTCTCGCCCTCTGTTTCAGCCCCTCTGTTTCAGCCCCTCTGTTTCAGACCCTCTGTTTCAGCCCCTCTGTTTCAGCTCCGCTGTTTCTCGCCCTCTGTTTCTCGCCATCTGTTTCAGCCCCTCTGTTTCTCGCCCTCTGTTTCAGCCCCTCTGTTTCTCGCCCTCTGTTTCAGCCCCTCTGTTTCTCGCCCTCTGTTTCAGCCCCTCTGTTTCAGCCCCTCTGTTTCTCGCCCTCTGTTTCAGCCCCTCTGTTTCAGCCCCTCTGTTTCTCGCCCTCTGTTTCAGCCCCTCTGTTTCAGACCCTCTTTATCAGCCCCTCTGTTTCAGCCCCTCTGTTTCTCGCCCTCTGTTTCAAACCCTCTTTTTCAGCCCCTCTGTTTCAGCCCCTCTGTTTCAGCCCCTCTGTTTCTCGCCCTCTGTTTCAGCCACTCTGTTTCTCGCCCTCTGTTTCAGCCCCTCTGTTTCAGCCGCTCTGTATCAGCCCCTCTGTTTCAGCCCCTCTGTTTCTCGCCCTCTGTTTCTAGCCCTCTGTTTCAGCCCCTCTGTTTCAGCCCCTCTCTTTCAGCCCCTCTGTTTCAGCCCCTCTGTTTATCGCCCTATGTTTCTCGCCCTCTGTTTCACGCCCTCTGTTTCTCGCTTTCTGTTTCTCGCCCTCTGTTTCTCGCCCTCTGTTTCAGCCGCTCTGTTTCAGCCCCTCTGTTTCAGCCCCTCTGTTTCTCGCCCTCTGTTTCTCGCCCACTGTTTCTCGCCCTCTGTTTCAGGCCCTCTGTTTCAGCCCCTCTGTTTCAGCCCCTCTGTTTCAGCCCCTCTGTTTCTCGCCCTCTGTTTCAGCCCCTCTCAATCAGCCCCTCTGTATCAGCCCCTCTGTTTCAGCCCCTCTGTTTCTCGCCCTCTGTTTCTCGCCCTCTGTTTCAGCCCCTCTGTTTCAGCCCGTCTCTTTCAGCCCCTCTGTTTCAGCCCCTCTGTTTCTCGCCCTCTGTTTCTCGCCCTCTGTTTCTCGCCCTCGGTTTCTCGCCCTCTGTTTCAGCCCCTCTGTTTCAGCCCCTCTGTTTCAGCCCCTCTGTTTCTCGCCCTCTGTTTCTCGCCCACTGTTTCTCGCCCTCTGTTTCAGCCCCTCTGTTTCAGCCCCTCTGTTTCAGACACTCTGTTTCAGCCCCTCTTTTTCTCGCCCTCTGTTTCAGCCCCTCTGTTTCAGCCCCTCTGTTTCAGCCCCTCTGTTTCAGCCCCTCTGTTTCTCGCCCTCTGTTTCAGCCCCTCTGTTTCAGCCCCTCTGTTTCAGCCCCTCTGTTTCTCGCCCTCTGTTTCTCGCCCTCTTTTTCAGCCCCTCTCTTTCAGCCCCTCTGTTTCAGCCCCTCTGTTTCAGCCTCTCTGTTTCTCGCCCTCTGTTTCAGCCCCTCTGTTTCAGCCCCTCTGTTTCTCGCTCTCTGTTTCTCGCCCTCTGTTTCTCGCCCTCTGTTTCTCGCCCTCTGTTTCTCGCCCTCTGTTTCAGCCCCTCTGTTTCAGCCCCTCTGTTTCTCGCCCTCTGTTTCTCGCCCTCTGTTTCTCGCCCTCTGTTTCAGCCCCTCTGTATCAGCCCCTCTGTTTCAGCCCCTCTGTTTCTCGCCCTCTGTTTCAGCCCCTCTGTTTCAGCCCCTCTGTTTCAGACCCTCTGTTTCAGCCCCTCTGTTACAGCTCCGCTGTTTCTCGCCCTCTGTTTCTCGCCATCTGTTTCAGCCCCTCTGTTTCTCGCCCTCTGTTTCAGCCCCTCTGTTTCTCGCCCTCTGTTTCAGCCCCTCTGTTTCTCGCCCTCTGTTTCAGCCCCTCTGTTTCAGCCCCTCTGTTTCTCGCCCTCTGTTTCAGCCCCTCTGTTTCAGCCCCTCTGTTTCTCGCCCTCTGTTTCAGCCCCTCTGTTTCAGACCCTCTTTATCAGCCCCTCTGTTTCAGCCCCTCTGTTTCTCGCCCTCTGTTTCAAACCCTCTTTTTCAGCCCCTCTGTTTCAGCCCCTCTGTTTCAGCCCCTCTGTTTCTCGCCCTCTGTTTCTCGCCCTCTGTTTCAGCCCCTCTGTTTCAGCCGCTCTGTGTCAGCCCCTCTGTTTCAGCCCCTCTGTTTCTCGCCCTCTGTTTCTAGCCCTCTGTTTCAGCCCCTCTGTTTCAGCCCCTCTCTTTCAGCCCCTCTGTTTCAGCCCCTCTGTTTATCGCCCTATGTTTCTCGCCCTCTGTTTCACGCCCTCTGTTTCTCGCTTTCTGTTTCTCGCCCTCTGTTTCTCGCCCTCTGTTTCAGCCGCTCTGTTTCAGCCCCTCTGTTTCAGCCCCTCTGTTTCTCGCCCTCTGTTTCTCGCCCACTGTTTCTCGCCCTCTGTTTCAGGCCCTCTGTTTCAGCCCCTCTGTTTCAGCCCCTCTGTTTCAGCCCCTCTGTTTCTCGCTTTCTGTTTCAGCCCCTCTGTTTCAGCCCCTCTGTTTCTCGCCCTCTGTTTCAGCCCCTCTGTTTCAGCCCCTCTGTATCAGCCCCTCTGTTTCAGCCCCTCTGTTTCTCGCCTTCTCTGTTTCACGCCCTCTGTTTCAGCGCCTCTGTTTCAGCCCCTCTGTTTCAGCCCTTCTGTTTCATCCCCTCTGTTTCTCGCCCTCTGTTTCTCGCCCTCTGTTTCTCGCTCTCTGTTTCTCGCCCTCTGTTTCTCGCCCTCTGTTTCAGCCCCTCTGTTTCAGCCCCTCTGTATCAGCCCCTCTGTTTCAGCCCCTCTGTTTCTCGCCCTCTGTTTCAGCCCCTCTGCTTCAGACCCTCTGTTTCAGCTCCTCTGTTTCAGCTCCTCTGTTTCTCGCCCTCTGTTTCTCGCCCTCTGTTTCAGCCCCTCTGTTTCTCGCCCTCTGTTTCAGCCCCTCTGTTTCAGCCCCTCTGTTTCTCGCCCTCTGTTGCTGCCCCTCTGTTTCAGCCCATCTGTTTCTCGCCCTCTGTTTCTGCACCTCTGTTTCAGCCCCTTTGATTCAGCCCCTCTGTTTCAGCCCCTCTGTTTCTAGCCCTCTGTTTCAGCCCCTCTGTTTCAGCCCCTCTCTTTCAGCCCCTCTGTTTCAGCCCCTCTGTTTATCGCCCTATGTTTCTCGCCCTCTGTTTCACGCCCTCTGTTTCTCGCTTTCTGTTTCTCGCCCTCTGTTTCTCGCCCTCTGTTTCAGCCGCTCTGTTTCAGCCCCTCTGTTTCAGCCCCTCTGTTTCTCGCCCTCTGTTTCTCGCCCACTGTTTCTCGCCCTCTGTTTCAGGCCCTCTGTTTCAGCCCCTCTGTTTCAGCCCCTCTGTTTCAGCCCCTCTGTTTCTCGCTTTCTGTTTCAGCCCCTCTGTTTCAGCCCCTCTGTTTCTCGCCCTCTGTTTCAGCCCCTCTGTTTCAGCCCCTCTGTATCAGCCCCTCTGTTTCAGCCCCTCTGTTTCTCGCCTTCTCTGTTTCACGCCCTCTGTTTCAGCGCCTCTGATTCAGCCCCTCTGTTTCAGCCCTTCTGTTTCAGCCCCTCTGTTTCTCGCCCTCTGTTTCTCGCCCTCTGTTTCTCGCTCTCTGTTTCTCGCCCTCTGTTTCTCGCCCTCTGTTTCAGCCCCTCTGTTTCAGCCCCTCTGTATCAGCCCCTCTGTTTCAGCCACTCTGTTTCTCGCCCTCTGTTTCAGCCCCTCTGCTTCAGCCCCTCTGTTTCAGCTCCTCTGTTTCAGCTCCTCTGTTTCTCGCCCTCTGTTTCTCGCCCTCTGTTTCAGCCCCTCTCTTTCAGCCCCTCTGTTTCAGCCCCTCTGTTTCAGCCTCTCTGTTTCTCGCCCTCTGTTTCAGCCCCTCTGTTTCAGCCCCTCTGTTTCTCGCTCTCTGTTTCTCGCCCTCTGTTTCTCGCCCTCTGTTTCTCGCCCTCTGTTTCTCGCCCTCTGTTTCAGCCCCTCTGTTTCAGCCCCTCTGTTTCTCGCCCTCTGTTTCTCGCCCTCTGTTTCTCGCCCTCTGTTTCAGCCCCTCTGTATCAGCCCCTCTGTTTCAGCCCCTCTGTTTCTCGCCCTCTGTTTCAGCCCCTCTGTTTCAGCCCCTCTGTTTCAGACCCTCTGTTTCAGCCCCTCTGTTTCAGCTCCGCTGTTTCTCGCCCTCTGTTTCTCGCCATCTGTTTCAGCCCCTCTGTTTCTCGCCCTCTGTTTCAGCCCCTCTGTTTCTCGCCCTCTGTTTCAGCCCCTCTGTTTCTCGCCCTCTGTTTCAGCCCCTCTGTTTCAGCCCCTCTGTTTCTCGCCCTCTGTTTCAGCCCCTCTGTTTCAGCCCCTCTGTTTCTCGCCCTCTGTTTCAGCCCCTCTGTTTCAGACCCTCTTTATCAGCCCCTCTGTTTCAGCCCCTCTGTTTCTCGCCCTCTGTTTCAAACCCTCTTTTTCAGCCCCTCTGTTTCAGCCCCTCTGTTTCAGCCCCTCTGTTTCTCGCCCTCTGTTTCAGCCCCTCTGTTTCTCGCCCTCTGTTTCAGCCCCTCTGTTTCAGCCGCTCTGTATCAGCCCCTCTGTTTCAGCCCCTCTGTTTCTCGCCCTCTGTTTCTAGCCCTCTGTTTCAGCCCCTCTGTTTCAGCCCCTCTCTTTCAGCCCCTCTGTTTCAGCCCCTCTGTTTATCGCCCTATGTTTCTCGCCCTCTGTTTCACGCCCTCTGTTTCTCGCTTTCTGTTTCTCGCCCTCTGTTTCTCGCCCTCTGTTTCAGCCGCTCTGTTTCAGCCCCTCTGTTTCAGCCCCTCTGTTTCTCGCCCTCTGTTTCACGCCCACTGTTTCTCGCCCTCTGTTTCAGGCCCTCTGTTTCAGCCCCTCTGTTTCAGCCCCTCTGTTTCAGCCCCTCTGTTTCTCGCTTTCTGTTTCAGCCCCTCTGTTTCAGCCCCTCTGTTTCTCGCCCTCTGTTTCAGCCCCTCTGTTTCAGCCCCTCTGTATCAGCCCCTCTGTTTCATCCCCTCTGTTTCTCGCCTTCTCTGTTTCACGCCCTCTGTTTCAGCGCCTCTGTTTCAGCCCCTCTGTTTCAGCCCTTCTGTTTCATCCCCTCTGTTTCTCGCCCTCTGTTTCTCGCCCTCTGTTTCTCGCTCTCTGTTTCTCGCCCTCTGTTTCTCGCCCTCTGTTTCAGCCCCTCTGTTTCAGCCCCTCTGTATCAGCCCCTCTGTTTCAGCCCCTCTATTTCTCGCCCTCTGTTTCAGCCCCTCTGCTTCAGACCCTCTGTTTCAGCTCCTCTGTTTCAGCTCCTCTGTTTCTCGCCCTCTGTTTCTCGCCCTCTGTTTCAGCCCCTCTGTTTCTCGCCCTCTGTTTCAGCCCCTCTGTTTCAGCCCCTCTGTTTCTCGCCCTCTGTTGCTGCCCCTCTGTTTCAGCCCATCTGTTTCTCGCCCTCTGTTTCTGCACCTCTGTTTCAGCCCCTTTGATTCAGCCCCTCTGTTTCAGCCCCTCTGTTTCTAGCCCTCTGTTTCAGCCCCTCTGTTTCAGCCCCTCTCTTTCAGCCCCTCTGTTTCAGCCCCTCTGTTTATCGCCCTATGTTTCTCGCCCTCTGTTTCACGCCCTCTGTTTCTCGCTTTCTGTTTCTCGCCCTCTGTTTCTCGCCCTCTGTTTCAGCCGCTCTGTTTCAGCCCCTCTGTTTCAGCCCCTCTGTTTCTCGCCCTCTGTTTCTCGCCCACTGTTTCTCGCCCTCTGTTTCAGGCCCTCTGTTTCAGCCCCTCTGTTTCAGCCCCTCTGTTTCAGCCCCTCTGTTTCTCGCTTTCTGTTTCAGCCCCTCTGTTTCAGCCCCTCTGTTTCTCGCCCTCTGTTTCAGCCCCTCTGTTTCAGCCCCTCTGTATCAGCCCCTCTGTTTCAGCCCCTCTGTTTCTCGCCTTCTCTGTTTCACGCCCTCTGTTTCAGCGCCTCTGTTTCAGCCCCTCTGTTTCAGCCCTTCTGTTTCAGCCCCTCTGTTTCTCGCCCTCTGTTTCTCGCCCTCTGTTTCTCGCTCTCTGTTTCTCGCCCTCTGTTTCTCGCCCTCTGTTTCAGCCCCTCTGTTTCAGCCCCTCTGTATCAGCCCCTCTGTTTCAGCCCCTCTGTTTCTCGCCCTCTGTTTCAGCCCCTCTGCTTCAGCCCCTCTGTTTCAGCTCCTCTGTTTCAGCTCCTCTGTTTCTCGCCCTCTGTTTCTCGCCCTCTGTTTCAGCCCCTCTGTTTCTCGCCCTCTGTTTCAGCCCCTCTGTTTCAGCCCCTCTGTTTCTCGCCCTCTGTTGCTGCCCCTCTGTTTCAGCCCATCTGTTTCTCGCCCTCTGTTTCTCGCCCTCTGTTTCTCGCCCTCTGTTTCAGCCCCTCTGTTTCAGCCCCGCTGTTTCTCGCCCTCTGTTTCTCGACCTCTGTTTCTCGCCCTCTGTTTCAGCCACTCTGTATCAGCCCCTCTGTTTCAGCCCCTCTGTTTCTCGCCCTCTGTTTCAGCACCTCTGTTTCAGCCCCTCTGTTTCTGACCCTCTGTTTCAGCCCCTCTGTTTCAGCCCCTCTGTTTCTCGCCCTCTGTTTCTCGCCCTCTGTTTCTCGCTCTCTGTTTCTCGCACTCTGTTTCTCGCCTCTGTTTCAGCCCCTCTGTATCAGCCCCTCTGTTTCAGCTCCTCTGTTTCTCGCCCTCTGTTTCTCGCCCTCTGTTTCAGCCCCTCTGTTTCAGCCCCTCTGTTTCAGCCCCTCTGTTTCAGCCCCTCTGTTTCTCTCCCTCTGTTTCTCGCCCTCTGTTTCTCGCTCTCTGTTTCTCGCACTCTGTTTCTCGCCTCTGTTTCAGCCCCTCTGTTTTAGCCCCTCTGTTTCACCCCCTCTGTTTTTAGCCCCTCTGTTTCTCGCCCTCTGTTTCAGCCCCTCTGTTTCTCGCCCTCTGTTTCAGCCCCTCTGTTTCAGCCCCTCTGTATCAGCCCCTCTGTTTCAGCCCCTCTGATTCTCGCCCTCTGTTTATCGCCCTCTGTTTCAGCCCCTCTGTTTCAGCCCGTCTCTTTCAGCCTCTTTGTTTCAGCGCCTCTGTTTCTCGCCCTCTGTTTCTCGCCCTCTGTTTCTCGCCCTCTGTTTCTCGCCCTCTGTTTCAGCCCCTCTGTTTCAGCCCCTCTGTTTCAGCCACTCTGTTTCTCGCCCTCTGTTTCTCGCCCACTGTTTCTCGCCCTCTGTTTCAGCCCCTCTGTTTCAGCCCCTCTGTTTCAGCCCCTCTGTTTCATCCCCTCTGTTTCTCGCTCGCTGTTTCTCGCCCTCTGTTTCTCGCCCTGTGTTTCAGCCCCTCTGTTTCAGCCCCTCTGGTTCAGCCCCTCTGTTTCAGCCCCTCTGTTTCTCGCCCTCTGTTTCAGCCCTCTGTTTCACGCCCTTTGTTTCAGCCCCTCTGTTTCAGCCCCTCTGTATCAGCCCCTCTGTTTCAGCCCCTCTGTTTCTCGCCCTCTGTTTCTAGCCCTCTGTTTCAGCCCCTCTGTTTCAGCCCCTCTCTTTCAGCCCCTCTGTTTCAGCCCCTCTGTTTCTCGCCCTCTGTTTCTCGACCTCTGTTTCAGCCCCTCTGTTTCAGCCCGTCTCTTTCAGCCCAACTCTTTCAGCCCCTCTGTTTCAGCCCCTCTGTTTCAGCCCCTCTGTTTCTCGCCCTCTGTTTCTGCCCCTCTGTTTCAGCCAGTCTGTTTCTCGCCCTCTGTTTCAGCCCCTCTGTTTCAGCCCCTCTGTATCAGCCCCTCTGTTTCAGCCCCACTGTTTCTCGCCCTCTGTTTCTCGCTCTCTGTTTCTCGCCCTCTGTTTCTGGCACTCTGTTTCATCCCCTCTGTTTCAGCCCCTCTGTTTCAGCCCCTCTGTTTTTAGCCCCTCTGTTTCTCGCCCTCTGTTTCAGCCCCTCTGTTTCTCGCCCTCTGTTTCAGCCCCTCTCTTTCAGCCCCTCTGTATCAGCCCCTCTGTTTCAGCCCCTCTGTTTCTCGCCGTCTGTTTCTCGCCCTCTGTTTCAGCCCCTCTGTTTCAGCCCGTCTCTTTCAGCCCCTCTGTTTCAGCCCCTCTGTTTCTCGCCCTCTGTTTCTCGCCCTCTGTTTCTCGCCCTCGGTTTCTCGCCCTCTGTTTCAGCCCCTCTGTTTCAGCCCCTCTGTTTCAGCCCCTCTGTTTCTCGCCCTCTGTTTCTCGCCCACTGTTTCTCGCCCTCTGTTTCAGCCCCTCTGTTTCAGCCCCTCTGTTTCAGACACTCTGTTTCAGCCCCTCTTTTTCTCGCCCTCTGTTTCAGCCCCTCTGTTTCAGCCCCTCTGTTTCAGCCCCTCTGTTTCAGCCCCTCTGTTTCTCGCCCTCTGTTTCAGCCCCTCTGTTTCAGCCCCTCTGTTTCAGCCCCTCTGTTTCTCGCCCTCTGTTTCTCGCCCTCTTTTTCAGCCCCTCTCTTTCAGCCCCTCTGTTTCAGCCCCTCTGTTTCAGCCTCTCTGTTTCTCGCCCTCTGTTTCAGCCCCTCTGTTTCAGCCCCTCTGTTTCTCGCTCTCTGTTTCTCGCCCTCTGTTTCACGCCCTCTGTTTCTCGCCCTCTGTTTCTCGCCCTCTGTTTCAGCCCCTCTGTTTCAGCCCCTCTGTTTCTCGCCCTCTGTTTCTCGCCCTCTGTTTCTCGCCCTCTGTTTCAGCCCCTCTGTATCAGCCCCTCTGTTTCAGCCCCTCTGTTTCTCGCCCTCTGTTTCAGCCCCTCTGTTTCAGCCCCTCTGTTTCAGACCCTCTGTTTCAGCCCCTCTGTTTCAGCTCCGCTGTTTCTCGCCCTCTGTTTCTCGCCATCTGTTTCAGCCCCTCTGTTTCTCGCCCTCTGTTTCAGCCCCTCTGTTTCTCGCCCTCTGTTTCAGCCCCTCTGTTTCTCGCCCTCTGTTTCAGCCCCTCTGTTTCAGCCCCTCTGTTTCTCGCCCTCTGTTTCAGCCCCTCTGTTTCAGTCCCTCTGTTTCTCGCCCTCTGTTTCAGCCCCTCTGTTTCAGACCCTCTTTATCAGCCCCTCTGTTTCAGCCCCTCTGTTTCTCGCCCTCTGTTTCAAACCCTCTTTTTCAGCCCCTCTGTTTCAGCCCCTCTGTTTCAGCCCCTCTGTTTCTCGCCCTCTGTTTCAGCCCCTCTGTTTCTCGCCCTCTGTTTCAGCCCCTCTGTTTCAGCCGCTCTGTATCAGCCCCTCTGTTTCAGCCCCTCTGTTTCTCGCCCTCTGTTTCTAGCCCTCTGTTTCAGCCCCTCTGTTTCAGCCCCTCTCTTTCAGCCCCTCTGTTTCAGCCCCTCTGTTTATCGCCCTATGTTTCTCGCCCTCTGTTTCACGCCCTCTGTTTCTCGCTTTCTGTTTCTCGCCCTCTGTTTCTCGCCCTCTGTTTCAGCCGCTCTGTTTCAGCCCCTCTGTTTCAGCCCCTCTGTTTCTCGCCCTCTGTTTCTCGCCCACTGTTTCTCGCCCTCTGTTTCAGGCCCTCTGTTTCAGCCCCTCTGTTTCAGCCCCTCTGTTTCAGCCCCTCTGTTTCTCTCTTTCTGTTTCAGCCCCTCTGTTTCAGCCCCTCTGTTTCTCGCCCTCTGTTTCAGCCCCTCTGTTTCAGCCCCTCTGTATCAGCCCCTCTGTTTCAGCCCCTCTGTTTCTCGCCTTCTCTGTTTCACGCCCTCTGTTTCAGCGCCTCTGTTTCAGCCCCTCTGTTTCAGCCCTTCTGTTTCAGCCCCTCTGTTTCTCGCCCTCTGTTTCTCGCCCTCTGTTTCTCGCTCTCTGTTTCTCGCCCTCTGTTTCTCGCCCTCTGTTTCAGCCCCTCTGTTTCAGCCCCTCTGTATCAGCCCCTCTGTTTCAGCCCCTCTGTTTCTCGCCCTCTGTTTCAGCCCCTCTGCTTCAGCCCCTCTGTTTCAGCTCCTCTGTTTCAGCTCCTCTGTTTCTCGCCCTCTGTTTCTCGCCCTCTGTTTCAGCCCCTCTGTTTCTCGCCCTCTGTTTCAGCCCCTCTGTTTCAGCCCCTCTGTTTCTCGCCCTCTGTTGCAGCCCCTCTGTTTCAGCCCATCTGTTTCTCGCCCTCTGTTTCTGCACCTCTGTTTCAGCCCCTTTGATTCAGCCCCTCTGTTTCAGCCCCTCTGTTTCTAGCCCTCTGTTTCAGCCCCTCTGTTTCAGCCCCTCTCTTTCAGCCCCTCTGTTTCAGCCCCTCTGTTTATCGTCCTATGTTTCTCGCCCTCTGTTTCACGCCCTCTGTTTCTCGCTTTCTGTTTCTCGCCCTCTGTTTCTCGCCCTCTGTTTCAGCCGCTCTGTTTCAGCCCCTCTGTTTCAGCCCCTCTGTTTCTCGCCCTCTGTTTCTCGCCCACTGTTTCTCGCCCTCTGTTTCAGGCCCTCTGTTTCAGCCCCTCTGTTTCAGCCCCTCTGTTTCAGCCCCTCTGTTTCTCGCTTTCTGTTTCAGCCCCTCTGTTTCAGCCCCTCTGTTTCTCGCCCTCTGTTTCAGCCCCTCTGTTTCAGCCCCTCTGTATCAGCCCCTCTGTTTCAGCCCCTCTGTTTCTCGCCTTCTCTGTTTCACGCCCTCTGTTTCAGCGCCTCTGTTTCAGCCCATCTGTTTCAGCCCTTCTGTTTCAGCCCCTCTGTTTCTCGTCCTCTGTTTCTCGCCCTCTGTTTCTCGCTCTCTGTTTCTCGCCCTCTGTTTCTCGCCCTCTGTTTCAGCCCCTCTGTTTCAGCCCCTCTGTATCAGCCCCTCTGTTTCAGCCCCTCTGTTTCTCGCCCTCTGTTTCAGCCCCTCTGCTTCAGCCCCTCTGTTTCAGCTCCTCTGTTTCAGCTCCTCTGTTTCTCGCCCTCTGTTTCTCGCCCTCTGTTTCAGCCCCTCTGTTTCTCGCCCTCTGTTTCAGCCCCTCTGTTTCAGCCCCTCTGTTTCTCGCCCTCTGTTGCTGCCCCTCTGTTTCAGCCCATCTGTTTCTCGCCCTCTGTTTCTGCACCTCTGTTTCAGCCCCTTTGATTCAGCCCCTCTGTTTCAGCCACTCTGTTTCTCGCCCTCTGTTTCTCGCACTCTGTATCAGCCGCTCTGTTTCAGCCCCTCTGTTTCTCAACCTCTGTTTCACGCCCTCTGTTTCAGCGCCTTTGTTTCAGCCCCTCTGTTTCAGCCCTTCTGTTTCAGCCCCTCTGTTTCTCGCCCTCTGTTTCTCGCCCTGTGTTTCTCGCTCTCTGTTTCTCGCCCTCTGTTTCTCGCCCTCTGTTTCAGCCCCTCTGTTTCAGCCCCTCTGTATCAGCCCCTCTGTTTCAGCCCCTCTGTTTCTCGCCCTCTTTTTCAGCCCCTCTGCTTCAGCCCCTCTGTTTCAGCTCCTCTGTTTCAGCTCCTCTGTTTCTCGCCCTCTGTTTCTCGCCCTCTGTTTCAGCCCCTCTGTTTCTCGCCCTCTGTTTCAGCCCCTCTGTTTCTCGCCCTGTGTTTCAGCCCCTCTGTTTCAGCCCCTCTGTTTCTCGCCCTCTGTTTCTGCCCCTCTGTTTCAGCCCCTCTGTTTCTCGCCCTCTGTTTCTGCCCCTCTGTTTCAGCCCCTTTGATTCAGCCCCTCTGTTTCAGCCCCTCTGTTTCTCGCTCTCTGTTTCTCGCCCTCTGTTTGTCGCCCTCTGTTTCTCGCCCACTGTTTCTCGCCCTCTGTTTCAGGCCCTCTGTTTCAGCCCCTCTGTTTCAGCCCCTCTGTTTCAGCCCCTCTGTTTCTCGCCCTCTGTTTCAGCCCCTCTGTTTCAGCCCCTCAGTTTTAGCCCCTCTGTTTCAGCCCCTCTGTTTCAGCCCCTCTGTTTCAGCCTCTCTGTTTCTCGCCCTCTGTTTCAGCCCCTCTGTATCAGCGCCTCTGTTTCAGCCCCTCTGTTTCTCGCCCTCTGTTTCAGCCCCTCTGTTTCAGCCCCTCTGTTTCAGACCCTCTGTTTCAGCCCCTCTGTTTCAGCCCCTCTGTTTCTCGCCCTCTGTTTCTCGCCCTCTGTTTCTCGCTCTCTGTTTCTCGCACTCTGTTTCTCGCCTCTGTTTCAGCCCCTCTGTATCAGCCCCTCTGTTTCAGCTCCTCTGTTTCTCGCCCTCTGTTTCTCGCCCTCTGTTTCAGCCCCTCTGTTTCAGCCCCTCTGTTTCAGCCCCTCTGTTTCAGCCCCTCTGTTTCTCGCCCTCTGTTTCTCGCCCTCTGTTTCTCGCCTTCTGTTTCTCGCACTCTGTTTCTCGCCTCTGTTTCAGCCCCTCTGTTTTAGCCCCTCTGTTTCACCCCCTCTGTTTTTAGCCCCTCTGTTTCTCGCCCTCTGTTTCAGCCCCTCTGTTTCTCGCCCTCTGTTTCAGCCCCTCTGTTTCAGCCCCTCTGTATCAGCCCCTCTGTTTCAGCCCCTCTGATTCTCGCCCTCTGTTTATCGCCCTCTGTTTCAGCCCGTCTCTTTCAGCCTCTTTGTTTCAGCCCCTCTGTTTCTCGCCCTCTGTTTCTCGCCCTCTGTTTCTCGCCCTCTGTTTCAGCCCCTCTGTTTCAGCCCCTCTGTTTCAGCCACTCTGTTTCTCGCCCTCTGTTTCTCGCCCACTGTTTCTCGCCCTCTGTTTCAGCCCCTCTGTTTCAGCCCCTCTGTTTCAGCCCCTCTGTTTCAGCCCCTCTGTTTCTCGCTCTCTGTTTCTCGCCCTCTGTTTCTCTCCCTGTGTTTCAGCCCCTCTGTTTCAGCCCCTCTGGTTCAGCCCCTCTGTTTCAGCCCCTCTGTTTCTCGCCCTCTGTTTCAGCCCTCTGTTTCACGCCCTTTGTTTCAGCCCCTCTGTTTCAGCCCCTCTGTATCAGCCCCTCTGTTTCAGCCCCTCTGTTTCTCGCCCTCTGTTTCTAGCCCTCTGTTTCAGCCCCTCTGTTTCAGCCCCTCTCTTTCAGCCCCTCTGTTTCTCGCCCTCTGTTTCTCGCCCACTGTTTCTCGCCCTCTGTTTCAGCCCCTCTGTTTCAGACACTCTGTTTCAGCCCCTCTTTTTCTCGCCCTCTGTTTCAGCCCCTCTGTTTCAGCCCCTCTGTTTCAGCCCCTCTGTTTCAGCCCCTCTGTTTCTCACCCTCTGTTTCAGCCCCTCTGTTTCAGCCCCTCTGTTTCAGCCCCTATGTTTCAGCCCCTCTGTTTCTCGCCCTCTGTTTCTCGCCCTCTTTTTCAGCCCCTCTCTTTCAGCCCCTCTGTTTCAGCCCCTCTGTTTCAGCCTCTCTGTTTCTCGCCCTCTGTTTCAGCCCCTCTGTTTCAGCCCCTCTGTTTCTCGCTCTCTGTTTCTCGCCCTCTGTTTCTCGCCCTCTGTTTCTCGCCCTCTGTTTCTCGCCCTCTGTTTCAGCCCCTCTGTTTCAGCCCCTCTGTTTCTCGCCCTCTGTTTCTCGCCCTCTGTTTCTCGCCCTCTGTTTCAGCCCCTCTGTATCAGCCCCTCTGTTTCAGCCCCTCTGTTTCTCGCCCTCTGTTACAGCCCCTCTGTTTCAGCCCCTCTGTTTCAGACCCTCTGTTTCAGCCCCTCTGTTTCAGCCCCTCTGTTTCTCGCCCTCTGTTTCTCGCCCTCTGTTTCTCGCTCTCTGTTTCTCGCACTCTGTTTCTCGACTCTGTTTCAGCCCCTCTGTATCAGCCCCTCTGTTTCAGCTCCTCTGTTTCTCGCCCTCTGTTTCTCGCCCTCTGTTTCAGCCCCTCTGTTTCAGCCCCTCTGTTTCAGCCCCTCTGTTTCAGCCCCTCTGTTTCTCGCCCTCTGTTTCTCGCCCTCTGTTTCTCGCCTTCTGTTTCTCGCACTCTGTTTCTCGCCTCTGTTTCAGCCCCTCTGTTTTAGCCCCTCTGTTTCACCCCCTCTGTTTTTAGCCCCTCTGTTTCTCGCCCTCTGTTTCAGCCCCTCTGTTTCTCGCCCTCTGTTTCAGCCCCTCTGTTTCAGCCCCTCTGTATCAGCCCCTCTGTTTCAGCCCCTCTGATTCTCGCCCTCTGCTTATCGCCCTCTGTTTCAGCCCCTCTGTTTCAGCCCGTCTCTTTCAGCCTCTTTGTTTCAGCCCCTCTGTTTCTCGCCCTCTGTTTCTCGCCCTCTGTTTCTCGCCCTCTGTTTCTCGCCCTCTGTTTCAGCCCCTCTGTTTCAGCCCCTCTGTTTCAGCCACTCTGTTTCTCGCCCTCTGTTTCTCGCCCACTGTTTCTCGCCCTCTGTTTCAGCCCCTCTGTTTCAGCCCCTCTGTTTCAGCCCCTCTGTTTCAGCCCCTCTGTTTCTCGCTCTCTGTTTCTCGCCCTCTGTTTCTCGCCCTGTGTTTCAGCCCCTCTGTTTCAGCCCCTCTGGTTCAGCCCCTCTGTTTCAGCCCCTCTGTTTCTCGCCCTCTGTTTCAGCCCTCTGTTTCACGCCCTTTGTTTCAGCCCCTCTGTTTCAGCCCCTCTGTATCAGCCCCTCTGTTTCAGCCCCTCTGTTTCTCGCCCTCTGTTTCTAGCCCTCTGTTTCAGCCCCTCTGTTTCAGCCCCTCTCTTTCAGCCCCTCTGTTTCAGCCCCTCTGTTTCTCGCCCTCTGTTTCTCAACCTCTGTTTCAGCCCCTCTGTTTCAGCCCGTCTCTTTCAGCCCCTCTCTTTCAGCCCCTCTGTTTCAGCCCCTCTGTTTCAGCCCCTCTGTTTCTCGCCCTCTGTTTCTGCCCCTCTGTTTCAGCCAGTCTGTTTCTCGCCCTCTGTTTCAGCCCCTCTGTTTCAGCCCCTCTGTATCAGCCCCTCTGTTTCAGCCCCACTGTTTCTCGCCCTCTGTTTCTCGCTCTCTGTTTCTCGCCCTCTGTTTCTGGCACTCTGTTTCATCCCCTCTGTTTCAGCCCGTCTGTTTCAGCCCCTCTGTTTTTAGCCCCTCTGTTTCTCGCCCTCTGTTTCAGCCCCTCTGTTTCTCGCCCACTGTTTCAGCCCCTCTCTTTCAGCCCCTCTGTATCAGCCCCTCTGTTTCAGCCCCTCTGTTTCTCGCCCTCAGTTTATCGCCCTCTGTTTCAGCCCCTCTGTTTCAGCCCGTCTCTTTCAGCCCCTCTGTTTCAGCCCCTCTGTTTCTCGCCCTCTGTTTCTCGCCCTCTGTTTCTCGCCCTCGGTTTCTCGCCCTCTGTTTCAGCCCCTCTGTTTCAGCCCCCCTGTTTCAGCCCCTCTGTTTCTCGCCCTCCGTTTCTCGCCCACTGTTTCTCGCCCTCTGTTTCAGCCCCTCTGTTTCAGCCCCTCTGTTTCAGACACTCTGTTTCAGCCCCTCTTTTTCTCGCCCTCTGTTTCAGCCCCTCTGTTTCAGCCCCTCTGTTTCAGCCCCTCTGTTTCAGCCCCTCTGTTTCTCGCCCTCTATTTCAGCCCCTCTGTTTCAGCCCCTCTGTTTCAGCCCCTCTGTTTCAGCCCCTCTGTTTCTCGCCCTCTGTTTCTCGCCCTCGTTTTCAGCCCCTCTCTTTCAGCCCCTCTGTTTCAGCCCCTCTGTTTCAGCCTCTCTATTTCTCGCCCTCTGTTTCAGCCCCTCTGTTTCAGCCCCTCTGTTTCTCGCTCTCTGTTTCTCGCCCTCTGTTTCTCGCCCTCTGTTTCTCGCCCTCTGTTTCTCGCCCTCTGTTTCAGCCCCTCTGTTTCAGCCCCTCTGTTTCTCGCCCTCTGTTTCTCGCCCTCTGTTTCTCGCCATCTGTTTCAGCCCCTCTGTATCAGCCCCTCTGTTTCAGCCCCTCTGTTTCTCGCCCTCTGTTTCAGCCCCTCTGTTTCAGCCCCTCTGTTTCAGACCCTCTGTTTCAGCCCCTCTGTTTCAGCTCCTCTGTTTCTCGCCCTCTGTTTCTCGCCATCTGTTTCAGCCCCTCTGTTTCTCGCCCTCTGTTTCAGCCCCTCTGTTTCTCGCCCTCTGTTTCAGCCCCTCTGTTTCAGCCCCTCTGTTTCTCGCCCTCTGTTTCAGCCCCTCTATTTCAGACCCTCTTTATCAGCCCCTCTGTTTCAGCCCCTCTGTTTCAGCCCCTCTGTTTCTCGCCCTCTGTTTCAGCCACTCTGTTTCTCGCCCTTTGTTTCAGCCCCTCTGTTTCAGCCGCTCTGTATCAGCCCCTCTGTTTCAGCCCCTCTGTTTCTCGCCCTCTGTTTCTAGCCCTCTGTTTCAGCCCCTCTGTTTCAGCCCCTCTCTTTCAGCCCCTCTGTTTCAGCCCCTCTGTTTATCGCCCTATGTTTCTCGCCCTCTGTTTCTCGCCCTCTGTTTCTCGCCCTCTGTTTCAGCCGCTCTGTTTCAGCCCCTCTGTTTCAGCCCCTCTGTTTCTCGCCCTCTGTTTCTCGCCCACTGTTTCTCGCCCTCTGTTTCAGGCCCTCTGTTTCAGCCCCTCTGTTTCAGCCCCTCTGTTTAAGCCCCTATGTTTCTCGCTTTCTGTTTCAGCCCCTCTGTTTCAGCCCCTCTCTTTCTCGCCCTCTGTTTCAGCCCCTCTGTTTCAGCCCCTCTGTATCAGCCCCTCTGTTTCAGCCCCTCTGTTTCTCGCCTTCTCTGTTTCACGCCCTCTGTTTCAGCGCCTCTGTTTCAGCCCCTCTGTTTTAGCCCTTCTGTTTCAGCCCCTCTGTTTCTCGCCCTCTGATTCTCGCCCTCTGTTTCTCGCTCTCTGTTTCTCGCCCTCTGTTTCTCGCCCTCTGTTTCAGCCCCTCTGTTTCAGCCCCTCTGTATCAGCCCCTCTGTTTCAGCCCCTCTGTTTCTCGCCCTCTGTTTCAGCCCCTCTGCTTCAGCCCCTCTGTTTCAGCTCCTCTGTTTCAGCTCCTCTGTTTCTCGCACTCTGTTTCTCGCCCTCTGTTTCAGCCCCTCTGTTTCTCGCCCTCTGTTTCAGCCCCTCTGTTTCTCGCCCTGTGTTTCAGCCCCTCTGTTTCAGCCCCTCTGTTTCAGCCCCTCTGTTTCTCGCCCTCTGTTTCTGCCCCTCTGTTTCAGCCCCTCTGTTTCTCGCCCTCTGTTTCTGCCCCTCTGTTTCAGCCCCTTTGATTCAGCCCCTCTGTTTCAGCCCCTCTGTTTCTCGCCCTCTGTTTCTCGCACTCTGTATCAGCCCCTCTGTTTCAGCCCCTCTGTTTCTCGCCCTCTGTTTCACGCCCTCTGTTTCAGCGCCTCTGTTTCAGCCCCTCTGTTTCAGCCCTTCTGTTTCAGCCCCTCTGTTTCTCGCCCTCTGTTTCTCGCCCTCTGTTTCTCGCTCTCTGTTTCTCGCCCTCTGTTTCTCGCCCTCTGTTTCAGCCCCTCTGTTTCAGCCCCTCTGTATCAGCCCCTCTGTTTCAGCCCCTCTGTTTCTCGCCCTCTGTTTCAGCCCCTCTGCTTCAGCCCCTCTGTTTCAGCTCCTCTGTTTCAGCTCCTCTGTTTCTCGCCCTCTGTTTCTCGCCCTCTGTTTCAGCCCCTCTGTTTCTCGCCCTCTGTTTCAGCCCCTCTGTTTCTCGCCCTGTGTTTCAGCCCCTCTGTTTCAGCCCCTCTGTTTCTCGCCCTCTGTTTCTGCCCCTCTGTTTCAGCCCCTCTGTTTCTCGCCCTCTGTTTCTGCCCCTCTGTTTCAGCCCCTTTGATTCAGCCCCTCTGTTTCAGCCCCTCTGTTTCTCGCTCTCTGTTTCTCGCCCTCTGTTTCTCGCCCTCTGTTTCTCGCCCACTGTTTCTCGCCCTCTGTTTCAGGCCCTCTGTTTCAGCCCCTCTGTTTCAGCCCCTCTGTTTCAGCCCCTCTGTTTCTCGCCCTCTGTTTCAGCCCCTCTGTTTCAGCCCCTCTGTTTTAGCCCCTCTGTTTCAGCCCCTCTGTTTCAGCTCCTCTGTTTCAGCCTCTCTGTTTCTCGCCCTCTGTTTCAGCCCCTCTGTTTCAACCCCTCTGTTTCTCGCTCTCTGTTTCTCGCCCTCTGTTTCTCGCCCTCTGTTTCTCGCCCTCTGTTTCTCGCCCTCTGTTTCAGCCCCTCTGTTTCAGCCCCTCTGTTTCTCGCCCTCTGTTTCTCGCCCTCTGTTTCTCGCCCTCTGTTTCAGCCCCTCTGTATCAGCCCCTCTGTTTCAGCCCCTCTGTTTCTCGCCCTCTGTTTCAGCCCCTCTGTTTCAGCCCCTCTGTTTCAGACCCTCTGTTTCAGCCCCTCTGTTTCAGCTCCTCTGTTTCTCGCCCTCTGTTTCTCGCCCTCTGTTTCAGCCCCTCTGTTTCTCGCCCTCTGTTTCAGCCCCTCTGTTTCTCTCCCTCTGTTTCAGCCCCTCTGTTTCAGCCCCTCTGTTTCTCGCCCTCTGTTTCAGCCCCTCTGTTTCAGCCCCTCTGTTTCTCGCCCTCTGTTTCAGCCCCTCTGTTTCAGCCCCTCTTTATCAGCCCCTCTGTTTCAGCCCCTCTGTTTCTCGCCCTCTGTTTCAAACCCTCTTTTTCAGCCCCTCTGTTTCAGCCCCTCTGTTTCAGCCCCTCTGTTTCTCGCCCTCTGTTTCAGCCCCTCTGTTTCTCGCCCTCTGTTTCAGCCCCTCTGTTTCAGCCGCTCTGTATCAGCCCCTCTGTTTCAGCCCCTCTGTTTCTCGACCTCTGTTTCTAGCCGTCTGTTTCAGCCCCTCTGTTTCAGCCCCTCTCTTTCAGCCCCTCTGTTTCAGCCCCTCTGTTTATCGCCCTATGTTTCTCGCCCTCTGTTTCACGCCCTCTGTTTCTCGCTTTCTGTTTCTCGCCCTCTGTTTCTCGCCCTCTGTTTCAGCCGCTCTGTTTCAGCCCCTCTGTTTCCGCCCCTTTGTTTCTCGCCCTCTGTTTCTCGCCCACTGTTTCTCGCCCTCTGTTTCAGGCCCTCTGTTTCAGCCCCTCTGTTTCACCCCCTCTGTTTCAGCCCCTCTGTTTCTCGCTTTCTGTTTCAGCCCCTCTGTTTCAGCCCCTCTGTTTCTCGCCCTCTGTTTCAGCCCCTCTGTTTCAGCCCCTCTGTATCAGCCCCTCTGTTTCAGCCCCTCTGTTTCTCGCCTTCTCTGTTTCACGCCCTCTGTTTCAGCGCCTCTGTTTCAGCCCCTCTGTTTCAGCCCTTCTGTTTCAGCCCCTCTGTTTCTCGCCCTCTGTTTCTCGCCCTCTGTTTCTCGCTCTCTGTTTCTCGCCCTCTGTTTCTCGCCCTCTGTTTCAGCCCCTCTGTTTCAGCCCCTCTGTATCAGCCCCTCTGTTTCAGCCCCTCTGTTTCTCGCCCTCTGTTTCAGCCCCTCTGCTTCAGCCCCTCTGTTTCAGCTCCTCTGTTTCAACGCCTCTGTTTCTCGCCCTCTGTTTCTCGCCCTCTGTTTCAGCCCCTCTGTTTCTCGCCCTCTGTTTCAGCCCCTCTGTTTCTCGCCCTGTGTTTCAGCCCCTCTGTTTTAGCCCCTCTGTTTCAGCCCCTCTGTTTCTCGCCCTCTGTTTCTGCCCCTCTGTTTCAGCCCCTCTGTTTCTCGCCCTCTGTTTCTGCCCCTCTGTTTCAGCCCCTTTGATTCAGCCCCTCTGTTTCAGCCCCTCTGTTTCTCGCCCTCTGTTTCTCGCACTCTGTATCAGCCCCTCTGTTTCAGCCCCTCGGTTTCTCGCCCTCTGTTTCACGCCCTCTGTTTCAGCGCCTCTGTTTCAGCCCCTCTGTTTCAGCCCTTCTGTTTCAGCCCCTCTGTTTCTCGCCCTCTGTTTCTCGCCCTCTGTTTCTCGCTCTCTGTTTCTCGCCCTCTGTTTCAGCCCCTCTGTTTCAGCCGCTCTGTATCAGCCCCTCTCTTTCAGCCCCTCTGTTTCTCGCCCTCTGTTTCAGCCCCTCTGTTTCAGCCCCTCTGTTTCAGCTCCTCTGTTTCAGCCCCTCTGTTTCAGCTCCTCTGTTTCTCGCCCTCTGTTTCTCGCCCTCTGTTTCAGCCCCTCTGTTTCTCGCCCTCTGTTTCAGCCCCTCTGTTTCTCTCCCTCTGTTTCAGCCCCTCTGTTTCAGCCCCTCTGTTTCTCGCCCTCTGTTTCAGCCCCTCTGTTTCAGCCCCTCTGTTTCTCGCCCTCTGTTTCAGCCCCTCTGTTTCAGCCCCTCTTTATCAGCCCCTCTGTTTCAGCCCCTCTGTTTCTCGCCCTCTGTTTCAAACCCTCTTTTTCAGCCCCTCTGTTTCAGCCCCTCTGTTTCAGCCCCTCTGTTTCTCGCCCTCTGTTTCAGCCCCTCTGTTTCTCGCCCTCTGTTTCAGCCCCTCTGTTTCAGCCGCTCTGTATCAGCCCCTCTGTTTCAGCCCCTCTGTTTCTCGACCTCTGTTTCTAGCCCTCTGTTTCAGCCCCTCTGTTTCAGCCCCTCTCTTTCAGCCCCTCTGTTTCAGCCCCTCTGTTTATCGCCCTATGTTTCTCGCCCTCTGTTTCACGCCCTCTGTTTCTCGCTTTCTGTTTCTCGCCCTCTGTTTCTCGCCCTCTGTTTCAGCCGCTCTGTTTCAGCCCCTCTGTTTCAGCCCCTCTGTTTCTCGCCCTCTGTTTCTCGCCCACTGTTTCTCGCCCTCTGTTTCAGGCCCTCTGTTTCAGCCCCTCTGTTTCAGCCCCTCTGTTTCAGCCCCTCTGTTTCTCGCTTTCTGTTTCAGCCCCTCTGTTTCAGCCCCTCTGTTTCTCGCCCTCTGTTTCAGCCCCTCTGTTTCAGCCCCTCTGTATCAGCCCCTCTGTTTCAGTCCCTCTGTTTCTCGCCTTCTCTGTTTCACGCCCTCTGTTTCAGCGCCTCTGTTTCAGCCCCTCTGTTTCAGCCCTTCTGTTTCAGCCCCTCTGTTTCTCGCCCTCTGTTTCTCGCCCTCTGTTTCTCGCTCTCTGTTTCTCGCCCTCTGTTTCTCGCCCTCTGTTTCAGCCCCTCTGTTTCAGCCCCTCTGTATCAGCCCCTCTGTTTCAGCCCCTCTGTTTCTCGCCCTCTGTTTCAACCCCTCTGCTTCAGCCCCTCTGTTTCAGCTCCTCTGTTTCAGCTCCTCTGTTTCTCGCTCTCTGTTTCTCGCCCTCTGTTTCAGCCCCTCTGTTTCTCGCCCTCTGTTTCTGCCCCTCTGTTTCAGCCCCTCTGTTTCTCGCCCTCTGTTTCTGCCCCTCTGTTTCAGCCCCTTTGATTCAGCCCCTCTGTTTCAGCCCCTCTGTTTCTCGCCCTCTGTTTCTCGCACTCTGTATCAGCCCCTCTGTTTCAGCCCCTCTGTTTCTCGCCCTCTGTTTCAGCCCCTCTGTTTCAGCCCCTCTGTTTCAGACCCTCTGTTTCAGCCCCTCTGTTTCAGCTCCTCTGTTTCTCGCCCTCTGTTTCTCGCCCTCTGTTTCAGCCCCTCTGTTTCTCGCCCTCTGTTTCAGCCCCTCTGTTTCTCGCCCTCTGTTTCAGCCCCTCTGTTTCAGCCCCTCTGTTTCTCGCCCTCTGTTTCAGCCCCTCTGTTTCAGCCCCTCTTTATCAGCCCCTCTGTTTCAGCCCCTCTGTTTCTCGCCCTCTGTTTCAAACCCTCTTTTTCAGCCCCTCTGTTTCAGCCCCTCTGTTTCACCCCCTCTGTTTCTCGCCCTCTGTTTCAGCCCCTCTGTTTCTCGCCCTCTGTTTCAGCCCCTCTGTTTCAGCCGCTCTGTATCAGCCCCTCTGTTTCAGCCCCTCTGTTTCTCGACCTCTGTTTCTAGCCGTCTGTTTCAGCCCCTCTGTTTCAGCCCCTCTCTTTCAGCCCCTCTGTTTCAGCCCCTCTGTTTATCGCCCTATGTTTCTCGCCCTCTGTTTCACGCCCTCTGTTTCTCGCTTTCTGTTTCTCGCCCTCTGTTTCTCGCCCTCTGTTTCAGCCGCTCTGTTTCAGCCCCTCTGTTTCCGCCCCTTTGTTTCTCGCCCTCTGTTTCTCGCCCACTGTTTCTCGCCCTCTGTTTCAGGCCCTCTGTTTCAGCCCCTCTGTTTCACCCCCTCTGTTTCAGCCCCTCTGTTTCTCGCTTTCTGTTTCAGCCCCTCTGTTTCAGCCCCTCTGTTTCTCGCCCTCTGTTTCAGCCCCTCTGTTTCAGCCCCTCTGTATCAGCCCCTCTGTTTCAGCCCCTCTGTTTCTCGCCTTCTCTGTTTCACGCCCTCTGTTTCAGCGCCTCTGTTTCAGCCCCTCTGTTTCAGCCCTTCTGTTTCAGCCCCTCTGTTTCTCGCCCTCTGTTTCTCGCCCTCTGTTTCTCGCTCTCTGTTTCTCGCCCTCTGTTTCTCGCCCTCTGTTTCAGCCCCTCTGTTTCAGCCCCTCTGTATCAGCCCCTCTGTTTCAGCCCCTCTGTTTCTCGCCCTCTGTTTCAGCCCCTCTGCTTCAGCCCCTCTGTTTCAGCTCCTCTGTTTCAACGCCTCTGTTTCTCGCCCTCTGTTTCTCGCCCTCTGTTTCAGCCCCTCTGTTTCTCGCCCTCTGTTTCAGCCCCTCTGTTTCTCGCCCTGTGTTTCAGCCCCTCTGTTTTAGCCCCTCTGTTTCAGCCCCTCTGTTTCTCGCCCTCTGTTTCTGCCCCTCTGTTTCAGCCCCTCTGTTTCTCGCCCTCTGTTTCTGCCCCTCTGTTTCAGCCCCTTTGATTCAGCCCCTCTGTTTCAGCCCCTCTGTTTCTCGCCCTCTGTTTCTCGCACTCTGTATCAGCCCCTCTGTTTCAGCCCCTCGGTTTCTCGCCCTCTGTTTCACGCCCTCTGTTTCAGCGCCTCTGTTTCAGCCCCTCTGTTTCAGCCCTTCTGTTTCAGCCCCTCTGTTTCTCGCCCTCTGTTTCTCGCCCTCTGTTTCTCGCTCTCTGTTTCTCGCCCTCTGTTTCAGCCCCTCTGTTTCAGCCGCTCTGTATCAGCCCCTCTCTTTCAGCCCCTCTGTTTCTCGCCCTCTGTTTCAGCCCCTCTGTTTCAGCCCCTCTGTTTCAGCTCCTCTGTTTCAGCCCCTCTGTTTCAGCTCCTCTGTTTCTCGCCCTCTGTTTCTCGCCCTCTGTTTCAGCCCCTCTGTTTCTCGCCCTCTGTTTCAGCCCCTCTGTTTCTCTCCCTCTGTTTCAGCCCCTCTGTTTCAGCCCCTCTGTTTCTCGCCCTCTGTTTCAGCCCCTCTGTTTCAGCCCCTCTGTTTCTCGCCCTCTGTTTCAGCCCCTCTGTTTCAGCCCCTCTTTATCAGCCCCTCTGTTTCAGCCCCTCTGTTTCTCGCCCTCTGTTTCAAACCCTCTTTTTCAGCCCCTCTGTTTCAGCCCCTCTGTTTCAGCCCCTCTGTTTCTCGCCCTCTGTTTCAGCCCCTCTGTTTCTCGCCCTCTGTTTCAGCCCCTCTGTTTCAGCCGCTCTGTATCAGCCCCTCTGTTTCAGCCCCTCTGTTTCTCGACCTCTGTTTCTAGCCCTCTGTTTCAGCCCCTCTGTTTCAGCCCCTCTCTTTCAGCCCCTCTGTTTCAGCCCCTCTGTTTATCGCCCTATGTTTCTCGCCCTCTGTTTCACGCCCTCTGTTTCTCGCTTTCTGTTTCTCGCCCTCTGTTTCTCGCCCTCTGTTTCAGCCGCTCTGTTTCAGCCCCTCTGTTTCAGCCCCTCTGTTTCTCGCCCTCTGTTTCTCGCCCACTGTTTCTCGCCCTCTGTTTCAGGCCCTCTGTTTCAGCCCCTCTGTTTCAGCCCCTCTGTTTCAGCCCCTCTGTTTCTCGCTTTCTGTTTCAGCCCCTCTGTTTCAGCCCCTCTGTTTCTCGCCCTCTGTTTCAGCCCCTCTGTTTCAGCCCCTCTGTATCAGCCCCTCTGTTTCAGTCCCTCTGTTTCTCGCCTTCTCTGTTTCACGCCCTCTGTTTCAGCGCCTCTGTTTCAGCCCCTCTGTTTCAGCCCTTCTGTTTCAGCCCCTCTGTTTCTCGCCCTCTGTTTCTCGCCCTCTGTTTCTCGCTCTCTGTTTCTCGCCCTCTGTTTCTCGCCCTCTGTTTCAGCCCCTCTGTTTCAGCCCCTCTGTATCAGCCCCTCTGTTTCAGCCCCTCTGTTTCTCGCCCTCTGTTTCAGCCCCTCTGCTTCAGCCCCTCTGTTTCAGCTCCTCTGTTTCAGCTCCTCTGTTTCTCGCTCAATGTTTCTCGCCCTCTGTTTCAGCCCCTCTGTTTCTCGCCCTCTGTTTCTGCCCCTCTGTTTCAGCCCCTCTGTTTCTCGCCCTCTGTTTCTGCCCCTCTGTTTCAGCCCCTTTGATTCAGCCCCTCTGTTTCAGCCCCTCTGTTTCTCGCCCTCTGTTTCTCGCACTCTGTATCAGCCCCTCTGTTTCAGCCCCTCGGTTTCTCGCCCTCTGTTTCACGCCCTCTGTTTCAGCGCCTCTGTTTCAGCCCCTCTGTTTCAGCCCTTCTGTTTCAGCCCCTCTGTTTCTCGCCCTCTGTTTCTCGCCCTCTGTTTCTCGCTCTCTGTTTCTTGCCCTCTGTTTCTCGCCCTCTGTTTCAGCCCCTCTGTTTCAGCCCCTCTGTATCAGCCCCTCTGTTACAGCCCCTCTGTTTCTCGCCCTCTGTTTCAGCCCATCTGCTTCAGCCCCTCTGTTTCAGCTCCTCTGTTTCAGCTCCTCTGTTTCTCGCCCTCTGTTTCTCGCCCTCTGTTTCAGCCCCTCTGTTTCTCGCCCTGTGTTTCAGCCCCTCTGTTTCTCGCCCTGTGTTTCAGCCCCTCTGTTTCAGCCCCTCTGTTTCAGCCCCTCTGTTTCTCGCCCTCTGTTTCTGCCCCTCTGTTTCAGCCCCTCTGTTTCTCGCCCTCTGTTTCTGCCCCTCTGTTTCAGCCCCTTTGATTCAGCCCCTCTGTTTCAGCCCCTCTGTTTCTCGCTCTCTGTTTCTCGCCCTCTGTTTCTCGCCCTCTGTTTCTCGCCCACTGTTTCTCGCCCTCTGTTTCAGGCCCTCTGTTTCAGCCAATCTGTTTCAGCCCCTCTGTTTCAGCCCCTCTGTTTCTCGCCCTCTGTTTCAGCCCCTCTGTTTCAGCCCCTCTGTTTTAGCCCCTCTGTTTCAGCCCCTCTGTTTCAACCCCTCTGTATCAGCCCCTCTGTTTCAGCCCCTCTGTTTCTCGCCCTCTGTTTCACGCCCTCTGTTTCAGCCCCTCTGTTTCAGCCCCTCTGTTTCAGCCCCTCTGTTTCAGCCCTTCTGTTTCAGCCCCTCTGTTTCTCGCCCTCTGTTTCTCGCCCTCTGTTTCTCGCTCTCTGTTTCTCGCCCTCTGTTTCTCGCCCTCTGTTTCAGCCCCTCTGTTTCAGCCCCTCTGTATCAGCCCCTCTGTTTCAGCCCCTCTGTTTCTCGCCCTCTGTTTCAGCCCCTCTGCTTCAGCCCCTCTGTTTCAGCCACTCTGTTTCAGCTCCTCTGTTTCTCGCCCTCTGTTTCTCGCCCTCTGTTTCAGGCCCTCTGTTTCTCGCCCTCTGTTTCTCGCCCTCTGATTCTCGCCCTGTGTTTCAGCCCCTCTGTTTCAGCCCCTCTGTTTCTCGCCCACTGTTTCTGCCCCTCTGTTTCAGCCCCTCTGTTTCTCGCCCGCTGTTTCTGCCCCTCTGTTTCAGCCCCTTTGATTCAGCCCCTCTGTTTCAGCCCCTCTGTTTCTCGCCCTCTGTTTCTCGCCCTCTGTTTCAGACCCTCTGTTTCTCGCCCTAAGTTTCAGCCCCACTGTTTCTCGATCTCTGTTTCAGCCCCTCTGTATCAGCCCCTCTGTTTCAGACCCTCTGTTTCTCGCCCTCTGTTTCAGCCCCTCTGTTTCAGCCCCTCTGTTTCTCGCCCTCTGTTTCAGCCCCTCTGTTTCAGCCCCTCTGTATCAGCCCCTCTGTTTCAGTCCCTCTGTTTCAGCCCCTCTGTTTCAGCCCCTCTGTTTCTCGCCCTCTGTTTCTCACCCTCTGTTTCTCGCCCTCTGTTTCCGCCCCTCTGTTTCAGCCCCTCTGTTTCAGCCCCTCTGTTTCAGCCCCTCTGTTTCAGCCCCACAGTTTCTCGCCCTCTATTTCAGCCCCTCTGTTTCATCCCCTCTGTTTCAGCCCCTCTGTTCCAGCCCATCTGTTTCAGCCCCTCTGTTTCTCCCCCGCTGTTTCTCGCCATCTGTTTCTCGCCCACTGTTTCTCGCCCTCTGTTTCTCGCCCTCTGTTTCAGCCCCTCTGTTTGTCGCCCTCTGTTTCTCGCCCTCTGTTTCTCGCTCTCTGTTTCTCGCCCTCTGTTTCAGCCCCTCTTTTTCAGCCCCTCTGTTTCAGCCCCTCTGTTTCTCGCCCTCTGTTTCAGCCCCTCTGTTTCAGCCCCTCTGTTACAGCCCCTCTGTTTCAGCTCCTCTGTTTCTCGCCCTCTGTTTCTCGCCCACTGTTTCAGCCCCTCTGTTTCTCGCCCTCTGTTTCAGCCCCTCTGTTTCTCGCCCTCTGTTTCAGCCCCTTTGTTTCATCCCCTCTGTTTCAGCCCCTCTGTTTCTCGCCCTCTGTTTCAGCCCCTCTGTTTCAGCCCCTCTGTTTCTCGCCCTCTGTTTCTGCCCCTCTGTTTCAGCCCCTCTGTATCAGCCCCTCTGTTTCAGCTGCTCTGTTTCTCGCCCTCTGTTTCTCGCCCTCTGTTTCAGCCCCTCTGTTTGTCGCCCTCTGTTTCTCGCCCTCTGTTTCTCGCTCTCTGTTTCTCGCCCTCTGTTTCAGCCCCTCTTTTTCAGCCCCTCTGTTTCAGCCCCTCTGTTTCTCGCCCTCTGTTTCAGCCCCTCTGTTTCAGCCCCTCTGTTACAGCCCCTCTGTTTCAGCTCCTCTGTTTCTCGCCCTCTGTTTCTCGCCCACTGTTTCAGCCCCTCTGTTTCTCGCCCTCTGTTTCAGCCCCTCTGTTTCTCGCCCTCTGTTTCAGCCCCTTTGTTTCATCCCCTCTGTTTCAGCCCCTCTGTTTCTCGCCCTCTGTTTCTGCCCCTCTGTTTCAGCCCCTCTGTTTCTCGCCCTCTGTTTCTGCCCCTCTGTTTCAGCCCCTTTGATTCTGCCCCTCTGTTTCAGCCCCTCTGTTTCTCGCCCTCTGTTTCAGCCCCTCTGTTTCTCGCCCTGTGTTTCAGCCCCTCTGTTTCAGCCCCTCTGTTTCAGCCCCTCTGTTTCTCGCCCTCTGTTTCTGCCCCTCTGTTTCAGCCCCTCTGTTTTTCGCCCTCTGTTTCAGCCCCTCTGTTTCAGCCCCTCTGTTTCAGCCCCTCTGTTTCAGCCCCTCTGTTTCTCGCCCTCTGTTTCTCGCCCTCTGTTTCTCGCTCTCTGTTTCTCGCACTCTGTTTCTCGCCTCTGTTTCAGCCCCTCTGTTTCAGCCCCTCTGTTTCACCCCCTCTGTTTTTAGCCCCTCTGTTTCTCGCCCTCTGTTTCAGCCCCTCTGTTTCTCGCCCTCTGTTTCAGCCCCTCTGTTTCAGCCCGTCTCTTTCAGCCCCTTTGTTTCAGCCTCTCTGTTTCTCGCCCTCTGTTTCTCGCCCTCTGTTTCTCGCCCTCTGTTTCTCGCCCTCTGTTTCAGCCCCACTGTTTCAGCCCCTCTGTTTCAGCCCCTCTGTTTCTCGCCCTCTGTTTCTCGCCCACTGTTTCTCGCCCTCTGTTTCAGCCCCTCTGTTTCAGCCCCTCTGTTTCAGCGCCTCTGTTTCAGCCCCTCTGTTTCTCGCTCTCTGTTTCTCGCCCTCTGTTTCTCGCCCTGTGTTTCAGCCCCTCTGTTTCAGCCCCTCTGGTTCAGCCCCTCTGTTTCAGCCCCTCTGTTTCTCGCCCTCTGTTTCAGCCCCTCTGTTTCAGCCCGTCTCTTTCAGCCCCTCTGTTTCAGCCCCTCTGTTTCAGCCCCTCTGTTTCAGCCCCTCTGTTTCTCGCCCTCTGTTTCTGCCCCTCTGTTTCAGCCAGTCTGTTTCTCGCCCTCTGTTTCAGCCCCTCTGTTTCAGCCCCTCTGTATCAGCCCCTCTGTTTCAGCCCCACTGTTTCTCGCCCTCTGTTTCTCACCCTCTGTTTCTGGCACTCTGTTTCAACCCCTCTGTTTCAGCCCCTCTGTTTCAGCCCCTCTGTTTTTAGCCCCTCTGTTTCTCGCCCTCTGTTTCAGCCCCTCTGTTTCTCGCCCTCTGTTTCAGCCGCTCTGTTTCAGCCCCTCTGTTTCAGCCCCTCTGTTTCTCGCCCTCTGTTTCTCGCCCACTGTTTCTCGCCCTCTGTTTCAGGCCCTCTGTTTCAGCCCCTCTGTTTCAGCCCCTCTGTTTCAGCCCCTCTGTTTCTCGCTTTCTGTTTCAGCCCCTCTGTTTCAGCCCCTCTGTTTCTCCCCCTCTGTTTCAGCCCCTCTGTTTCAGCCCCTCTGTATCAGCCCCTCTGTTTCAGCCCCTCTGTTTCTCGCCTTCTCTGTTTCACGCCCTCTGTTTCAGCGCCTCTGTTTCAGCCCCTCTGTTTCAGCCCTTCTGTTTCAGCCCCTCTGTTTCTCGCCCTCTGTTTCTCGCCCTCTGTTTCTCGCTCTCTGTTTCTCGCCCTCTGTTTCTCGCCCTCTGTTTCAGCCCCTCTGTTTCAGCCCCTCTGTATCAGCCCCTCTGTTTCAGCCCCTCTGTTTCTCGCCCTCTGTTTCAGCCCCTCTGCTTCAGCCCCTCTGTTTCAGCTCCTCTGTTTCAGCTCCTCTGTGTCTCGCCCTCTGTTTCTCGCCCTCTGTTTCAGCCCCTCTGTTTCTCGCCCTCTGTTTCAGCCCCTCTGTTTCTCGCCCTGTGTTTCAGCCCCTCTGTTTCAGCCCCTCTGTTTCAGCCCCTCTGTTTCTCGCCCTCTGTTTCTGCCCCTCTGTTTCAGCCCCTCTGTTTCTCGCCCTCTGTTTCTGCCCTTCTGTTTCAGCCCCTTTGATTCTGCCCCTCTGTTTCAGCCCCTCTGTTTCTCGCCCTCTGTTTCAGCCCCTCTGTTTCTCGCCCTGTGTTTCAGCCCCTCTGTTTCAGCCCCTCTGTTTCAGCCCCTCTGTTTCTCGCCCTCTGTTTCTGCCCCTCTGTTTCAGCCCCTCTGTTTTTCGCCCTCTGTTTCTGCCCCTCTGTTTCAGCCCCTTTGATTCAGCCCCTCTGTTTCAGCCCCTCTGTTTCTCGCCCTCTGTTTCTCGCACTCTGTATCAACCCCTCTGTTTCAGCCCCTCGGTTTCTCGCCCTCTGTTTCACGCCCTCTGTTTCAGCGTCTCTGTTTCAGCCCCTCTGTTTCAGCCCTTCTGTTTCAGCCCCTCTGTTTCTCGCCCTCTGTTTCTCGCCCTCTGTTTCTCGCTCTCTGTTTCTCGCCCTCTGTTTCTCGCCCTCTGTTTCAGCCCCTCTGTTTCAGCCCCTCTGTATCAGCCCCTCTGTTACAGCCCCTCTGTTTCTCGCCCTCTGTTTCAGCCCATCTGCTTCAGCCCCTCTGTTTCAGCTCCTCTGTTTCAGCTCCTCTGTTTCTCGCCCTCTGTTTCTCGCCCTCTGTTTCTGCCCCTCTGTTTCAGCCCCTCTGTATCAGCCCCTCTGTTTCAGCTGCTCTGTTTCTCGCCCTCTGTTTCTCGCCCTCTGTTTCAGCCCCTCTGTTTCAGCCCCTCTGTTTCAGCCCCTCTGTTTCAGCCCCTCTGTTTCTCGCCCTCTGTTTCTCGCCCTCTGTTTCTCGCTCTCTGTTTCTCGCACTCTGTTTCTCGCCTCTGTTTCAGCCCCTCTGTTTCAGCCCCTCTGTTTCACCCCCTCTGTTTTTAGCCCCTCTGTTTCTCGCCCTCTGTTTCAGCCCCTCTGTTTCTCGCCCTCTGTTTCAGCCCCTCTGTTTCAGCCCGTCTCTTTCAGCCCCTTTGTTTCAGCCTCTCTGTTTCTCGCCCTCTGTTTCTCGCCCTCTGTTTCTCGCCCTCTGTTTCTCGCCCTCTGTTTCAGCCCCTCTTTTTCAGCCCCTCTGTTTCAGCCTCTCTGTTTCTCGCCCTCTGTTTCTCGCCCACTGTTTCTCGCCCTCTGTTTCAGCCCCTCTGTTTCAGCCCCTCTGTTTCAGCGCCTCTGTTTCAGCCCCTCTGTTTCTCGCTCTCTGTTTCTCGCCCTCTGTTTCTCGCCCTGTGTTTCAGCCCCTCTGTTTCAGCCCCTCTGGTTCAGCCCCTCTGTTTCAGCCCCTCTGTTTCTCGCCCTCTGTTTCAGCCCCTCTGTTTCAGCCCGTCTCTTTCAGCCCCTCTGTTTCAGCCCCTCTGTTTCAGCCCCTCTGTTTCAGCCCCTCTGTTTCTCGCCCTCTGTTTCTGCCCCTCTGTTTCAGCCAGTCTGTTTCTCGCCCTCTGTTTCAGCCCCTCTGTTTCAGCCCCTCTGTATCAGCCCCTCTGTTTCAGCCCCACTGTTTCTCGCCCTCTGTTTCTCGCTCTCTGTTTCTCACCCTCTGTTTCTGGCACTCTGTTTCAACCCCTCTGTTTCAGCCCCTCTGTTTCAGCCCCTCTGTTTTTAGCCCCTCTGTTTCTCGCCCTCTGTTTCAGCCCCTCTGTTTCTCGCCCTCTGTTTCAGCCGCTCTGTTTCAGCCCCTCTGTTTCAGCCCCTCTGCTTCTCGCCCTCTGTTTCTCGCCCACTGTTTCTCGCCCTCTGTTTCAGGCCCTCTGTTTCAGCCCCTCTGTTTCAGCCCCTCTGTTTCAGCCCCTCTGTTTCTCGCTTTCTGTTTCAGCCCCTCTGTTTCAGCCCCTCTGTTTCTCCCCCTCTGTTTCAGCCCCTCTGTTTCAGCCCCTCTGTATCAGCCCCTCTGTTTCAGCCCCTCTGTTTCTCGCCTTCTCTGTTTCACGCCCTCTGTTTCAGCGCCTCTGTTTCAGCCCCTCTGTTTCAGCCCTTCTGTTTCAGCCCCTCTGTTTCTCGCCCTCTGTTTCTCGCCCTCTGTTTCTCGCTCTCTGTTTCTCGCCCTCTGTTTCTCGCCCTCTGTTTCAGCCCCTCTGTTTCAGCCCCTCTGTATCAGCCCCTCTGTTTCAGCCCCTCTGTTTCTCGCCCTCTGTTTCAGCCCCTCTGCTTCAGACCCTCTGTTTCAGCTCCTCTGTTTCAGCTCCTCTGTTTCTCGCCCTCTGTTTCTCGCCCTCTGTTTCAGCCCCTCTGTTTCTCGCCCTCTGTTTCAGCCCCTCTGTTTCTCGCCCTGTGTTTCAGCCCCTCTGTTTCAGCCCCTCTGTTTCAGCCCCTCTGTTTCTCGCCCTCTGTTTCTGCCCCTCTGTTTCAGCCCCTCTGTTTCTCGCCCTCTGTTTCTGCCCCTCTGTTTCAGCCCCTTTGATTCTGCCCCTCTGTTTCAGCCCCTCTGTTTCTCGCCCTCTGTTTCAGCCCCTCTGTTTCTCGCCCTGTGTTTCAGCCCCTCTGTTTCAGCCCCTCTGTTTCAGCCCCTCTGTTTCTCGCCCTCTGTTTCTGCCCCTCTGTTTCAGCCCCTCTGTTTTTCGCCCTCTGTTTCTGCCCCTCTGTTTCAGCCCCTATGATTCAGCCCCTCTGTTTCAGCCCCTCTGTTTCTCGCCCTCTGTTTCTCGCACTCTGTATCAGCCCCTCTGTTTCAGCCCCTCGGTTTCTCGCCCTCTGTTTCACGCCCTCTGTTTCAGCGCCTCTGTTTCAGCCCCTCTGTTTCAGCCCTTCTGTTTCAGCCCCTCTGTTTCTCGCCCTCTGTTTCTCGCCCTCTGTTTCTCGCTCTCTGTTTCTCGCCCTCTGTTTCTCGCCCTCTGTTTCAGCCCCTCTGTTTCAGCCCCTCTGTATCAGCCCCTCTGTTACAGCCCCTCTGTTTCTCGCCCTCTGTTTCAGCCCATCTGCTTCAGCCCCTCTGTTTCAGCTCCTCTGTTTCAGCTCCTCTGTTTCTCGCCCTCTGTTTCTCGCCCTCTGTTTCAGCCCCTCTGTTTCTTGCCCTGTGTTTCAGCCCCTCTGTTTCAGCCCCTCTGTTTCAGCCCCTCTGTTTCTCGCCCTCTGTTTCTGCCCCTCTGTTTCAGCCCCTCTGTTTCTCGCCCTCTGTTTCTGCCCCTCTGTTTCAGCCCCTTTGATTCAGCCCCTCTGTTTCAGCCCCTCTGTTTCTCGCTCTCTGTTTCTCGCCCTCTGTTTCTCGCCCTCTGTTTCTCGCCCACTGTTTCTCGCCCTCTGTTTCAGGCCCTCTGTTTCAGCCCCTCTGTTTCAGCCCCTCTGTTTCAGCCCCTCTGTTTCTCGCCCTCTGTTTCAGCCCCTCTGTTTCAGCCCCTCTGTTTTAGCCCCTCTGTTTCAGCCCCTCTGTTTCAACCCCTCTGTATCAGCCCCTCTGTTTCAGCCCCTCTGTTTCTCGCCCTCTGTTTCACGCCCTCTGTTTCAGCCCCTCTGTTTCAGCCCCTCTGTTTCAGCCCCTCTGTTTCAGCCCTTCTGTTTCAGCCCCTCTGTTTCTCGCCCTCTGTTTCTCGCCCTCTGTTTCTCGCTCTCTGTTTCTCGCCCTCTGTTTCTCGCCCTCTGTTTCAGCCCCTCTGTTTCAGCCCCTCTGTATCAGCCCCTCTGTTTCAGCCCCTCTGTTTCTCGCCCTCTGTTTCAGCCCCTCTGCTTCAGCACCTCTGTTTCAGCCCCTCTGTTTCAGCTCCTCTGTTTCTCGCCCTCTGTTTCTCGCCCTCTGTTTCAGGCCCTCTGTTTCTCGCCCTCTGTTTCTCGCCCTCTGATTCTCGCCCTGTGTTTCATCCCCTCTGTTTCAGCCCCTCTGTTTCAGCCCCTCTGTTTCTCGCCCACTGTTTCTGCCCCTCTGTTTCAGCCCCTCTGTTTCTCGCCCGCTGTTTCTGCCCCTCTGTTTCAGCCCCTTTGATTCAGCCCCTCTGTTTCAGCCCCTCTGTTTCTCGCCCTCTGTTTCTCGCCCTCTGTTTCAGACCCTCTGTTTCTCGCCCTCTGTTTCAGCCCCACTGTTTCTCGATCTCTGTTTCAGCCCCTCTGTATCAGCCCCTCTGTTTCAGACCCTCTGTTTCTCGCCCTCTGTTTCAGCCCCTCTGTTTCAGCCCCTCTGTTTCTCGCCCTCTGTTTCAGCCCCTCTGTTTCAGCCCCTCTGTATCAGCCCTTCTGTTTCAGTCCCTCTGTTTCAGCCCCTCTGTTTCAGCCCCTCTGTTTCTCGCCCTCTGTTTCTCACCCTCTGTTTCTCGCCCTCTGTTTCCGCCCCTCTGTTTCAGCCCCTCTGTTTCAGCCCCTCTGTTTCAGCCCCACAGTTTCTCGCCCTCTGTTTCAGCCCCTCTGTTTCATCCCCTCTGTTTCAGCCCCTCTGTTCCAGCCAATCTGTTTCAGCCCCTCTGTTTCTCCCCCGCTGTTTCTCGCCATCTGTTTCTCGCCCACTGTTTCTCGCCCTCTGTTTCTCGCCCTCTGTTTCAGCCCCTCTGTTTGTCGCCCTCTGTTTCTCGCCCTCTGTTTCTCGCTCTCTGTTTCTCGCCCTCTGTTTCAGCCCCTCTGTTTCAGCCCCTCTGTATCAGCACCTCTGTTACAGCCCCTCTGTTTCTCGCCCTCTGTTTCAGCCCCTCTGCTTCATCCCCTCTGTTTCAGCCCCTCTGTTCCAGCCCATTTGTTTCAGCCCCTCTGTTTCTCCCCCGCTGTTTCTCGCCATCTGTTTCTCGCCCACTGTTTCTCGCCCTCTGTTTCTCGCCCTCTGTTTCAGCCCCTCTGTTTGTCGCCCTCTGTTTCTCGCCCTCTGTTTCTCGCTCTCTGTTTCTCGCCCTCTGTTTCAGCCCCTCTTTTTCAGCCCCTCTGTTTCAGCCCCTCTGTTTCTCGCCCTCTGTTTCAGCCCCTCTGTTTCAGCCCCTCTGTTTCAGCCCCTCTGTTTCAGCTCCTCTGTTTCTCGCCCTCTGTTTCTCGCCCACTGTTTCAGCCCCTCTGTTTCTCGCCCTCTGTTTCAGCCCCTCTGTTTCTCGCCCTCTGTTTCAGCCCCTTTGTTTCATCCCCTCTGTTTCAGCCCCTCTGTTTCTCGCCCTCTGTTTCAGCCCCTCTGTTTCAGCCCCTCTGTTTCTCGCCCTCTGTTTCTGCCCCTCTGTTTCAGCCCCTCTGTATCAGCTCCTCTGTTTCAGCTGCTCTGTTTATCGCCCTCTGTTTCTCGCCCTCTGTTTCAGCCCCTCTGTTTCAGCCCCTCTGTTTCAGCCCCTCTGTTTCAGCCCCTCTGTTTCTCGCCCTCTGTTTCTCGCCCTCTGTTTCTCGCTCTCTGTTTCTCGCACTCTGTTTCTCGCCTCTGTTTCAGCCCCTCTGTTTCAGCCCCTCTGTTTCACCCCCTCTGTTTTTAGCCCCTCTGTTTCTCGCCCTCTGTTTCAGCCCCTCTGTTTCTCGCCCTCTGTTTCAGCCCCTCTGTTTCAGCCCGTCTCTTTCAGCCCCTTTGTTTCAGCCTCTCTGTTTCTCGCCCTCTGTTTCTCGCCCTCTGTTTCTCGCCCTCTGTTTCTCGCCCTCTGTTTCAGCCCCTCTGTTTCAGCCCCTCTGTTTCAGCCCCTCTGTTTCTCGCCCTCTGTTTCTCGCCCACTGTTTCTCGCCCTCTGTTTCAGCCCCTCTGTTTCAGCCCCTCTGTTTCAGCGCCTCTGTTTCAGCCCCTCTGTTTCTCGCTCTCTGTTTCTCGCCCTCTGTTTCTCGCCCTGTGTTTCAGCCCCTCTGTTTCAGCCCCTCTGGTTCAGCCCCTCTGTTTCAGCCCCTCTGTTTCTGGCCCTCTGTTTCAGCCCCTCTGTTTCAGCCCGTCTCTTTCAGCCCCTCTGTTTCAGCCCCTCTGTTTCAGCCCCTCTGTTTCAGCCCCTCTGTTTCTCGCCCTCTGTTTCTGCCCCTCTGTTTCAGCCAGTCTGTTTCTCGCCCTCTGTTTCAGGCCCTCTGTTTCAGCCCCTCTGTATCAGCCCCTCTGTTTCAGCCCCACTGTTTCTCGCCCTCTGTTTCTCGCTCTCTGTTTCTCACCCTCTGTTTCTGGCACTCTGTTTCAACCCCTCTGTTTCAGCCCCTCTGTTTCAGCCCCTCTGTTTTTAGCCCCTCTGTTTCTCGCCATCTGTTTCAGCCCCTCTGTTTCTCGCCCTCTGTTTCAGCCGCTCTGTTTCAGCCCCTCTGTTTCAGCCCCTCTGTTTCTCGCCCTCTGTTTCTCGCCCACTGTTTCTCGCCCTCTGTTTCAGGCCCTCTGTTTCAGCCCCTCTGTTTCAGCCCCTCTGTTTCAGCCCCTCTCTTTCTCGCTTTCTGTTTCAGCCCCTCTGTTTCAGCCCCTCTGTTTCTCCCCCTCTGTTTCAGCCCCTCTGTTTCAGCCCCTCTGTATCAGCCCCTCTGTTTCAGCCCCTCTGTTTCTCCCCTTCTCTGTTTCACGCCCTCTGTTTCAGCGCCTCTGTTTCAGCCCCTCTGTTTCAGCCCTTCTGTTTCAGCCCCTCTGTTTCTCGCCCTCTGTTTCTCGCCCTCTGTTTCTCGCTCTCTGTTTCTCGCCCTCTGTTTCTCGCCCTCTGTTTCAGCCCCTCTGTTTCAGCCCCTCTGTATCAGCCCCTCTGTTTCAGCCCCTCTGTTTCTCGCCCTCTGTTTCAGCCCCTCTGCTTCAGCCCCTCTGTTTCAGCTCCTCTGTTTCAGCTCCTCTGTTTCTCGCCCTCTGTTTCTCGCCCTCTGTTTCAGCCCCTCTGTTTCAGCCCCTCTGTTTCAGCCCCTCTGTTTCAGCCCCTCTGTTTCTCGCCCTCTGTTTCTCGCCCTCTGTTTCTCGCTCTCTGTTTCTCGCACTCTGTTTCTCGCCTCTGTTTCAGCCCCTCTGTTTCAGCCCCTCTGTTTCACCCCCTCTGTTTTTAGCCCCTCTGTTTCTCGCCCTCTTTTTCAGCCCCTCTGTTTCTCGCCCTCTGTTTCAGCCCCTCTGTTTCAGCCCGTCTCTTTCAGCCCCTTTGTTTCAGCCTCTCTGTTTCTCGCCCTCTGTTTCTCGCCCTCTGTTTCTCGCCCTCTGTTTCTCGCCCTCTGTTTCAGCCCCTCTGTTTCAGCCCCTCTGTTTCAGCCCCTCTGTTTCTCGCCCTCTGTTTCTCGCCCACTGTTTCTCGCCCTCTGTTTCAGCCCCTCTGTTTCAGCCCCTCTGTTTCAGCGCCTCTGTTTCAGCCCCTCTGTTTCTCGCTCACTGTTTCTCGCCCTCTGTTTCTCGCCCTGTGTTTCAGCCCCTCTGTTTCAGCCCCTCTGGTTCAGCCCCTCTGTTTCAGCCCCTCTGTTTCTCGCCCTCTGTTTCAGCCCCTCTGTTTCAGCCCGTCTCTTTCAGCCCCTCTGTTTCAGCCCCTCTGTTTCAGCCCCTCTGTTTCAGCCCCTCTGTTTCTCGCCCTCTGTTTCTGCCCCTCTGTTTCAGCCAGTCTGTTTCTCGCCCTCTGTTTCAGCACCTCTGTTTCAGCCCCTCTGTATCAGCCCCTCTGTTTCAGCCCCACTGTTTCTCGCCCTCTGTTTCTCGCTCTCTGTTTCTCACCCTCTGTTTCTGGCACTCTGTTTCAACCCCTCTGTTTCAGCCCCTCTGTTTCAGCCCCTCTGTTTTTAGCCCCTCTGTTTCTCGCCATCTGTTTCAGCCCCTCTGTTTCTCGCCCTCTGTTTCAGCCGCTCTGTTTCAGCCCCTCTGTTTCAGCCCCTCTGTTTCTCGCCCTCTGTTTCTCGCCCACTGTTTCTCGCCCTCTGTTTCAGGCCCTCTGTTTCAGCCCCTCTGTTTCAGCCCCTCTGTTTCAGCCCCTCTGTTTCTCGCTTTCTGTTTCAGCCCCTCTGTTTCAGCCCCTCTGTTTCTCCCCCTCTGTTTCAGCCCCTCTGTTTCAGCCCCTCTGTATCAGCCCCTCTGTTTCAGCCCCTCTGTTTCTCGCCTTCTCTGTTTCACGCCCTCTGTTTCAGCGCCTCTGTTTCAGCCCCTCTGTTTCAGCCCTTCTGTTTCAGCCCCTCTGTTTCTCGCCCTCTGTTTCTCGCCCTCTGTTTCTCGCTCTCTGTTTCTCGCCCTCTGTTTCTCGCCCTCTGTTTCAGCCCCTCTGTTTCAGCCCCTCTGTATCAGCCCCTCTGTTTCAGCCCCTCTGTTTCTCGCCCTCTGTTTCAGCCCCTCTGCTTCAGCCCCTCTGTTTCAGCTCCTCTGTTTCAGCTCCTCTGTTTCTCGCCCTCTGTTTCTCGCCCTCTGTTTCAGCCCCTCTGTTTCTCGCCCTCTGTTTCAGCCCCTCTGTTTCTCGCCCTGTGTTTCAGCCCCTCTGTTTCAGCCCCTCTGTTTCAGCCCCTCTGTTTCTCGCCCTCTGTTTCTGCCCCTCTGTTTCAGCCCCTCTGTTTCTCGCCCTCTGTTTCTGCCCCTCTGTTTCAGCCCCTTTGATTCAGCCCCTCTGTTTCAGCCCCTCTGTTTCTCGCCCTCTGTTTCTCGCACTCTGTATCAGCCCCTTTGTTTCAGCCCCTCGGTTTCTCGCCCTCTGTTTCACGCCCTCTGTTTCAGCGCCTCTGTTTCAGCCCCTCTGTTTCAGCCCTACTGTTTCAGCCCCTCTGTTTCTCGCCCTCTGTTTCTCGCCCTCTGTTTCTCGCTCTCTGTTTCTCGCCCTCTGTTTCTCGCCCTCTGTTTCAGCCCCTCTGTTTCAGCCCCTCTGTATCAGCACCTCTGTTACAGCCCCTCTGTTTCTCGCCCTCTGTTTCAGCCCCTCTGCTTCATCCCCTCTGTTTCAGCCCCTCTGTTCCAGCCCATCTGTTTCAGCCCCTCTGTTTCTCCCCCGCTGTTTCTCGCCATCTGTTTCTCGCCCACTGTTTCTCGCCCTCTGTTTCTCGCCCTCTGTTTCAGCCCCTCTGTTTGTCGCCCTCTGTTTCTCGCCCTCTGTTTCTCGCTCTCTGTTTCTCGCCCTCTGTTTCAGCCCCTCTTTTTCAGCCCCTCTGTTTCAGCCCCTCTGTTTCTCGCCCTCTGTTTCAGCCCCTCTGTTTCAGCCCCTCTGTTTCAGCCCCTCTGTTTCAGCTCCTCTGTTTCTCGCCCTCTGTTTCTCGCCCACTGTTTCAGCCCCTCTGTTTCTCGCCCTCTGTTTCAGCCCCTCTGTTTCTCGCCCTCTGTTTCAGCCCCTTTGTTTCATCCCCTCTGTTTCAGCCCCTCTGTTTCTCGCCCTCTGTTTCAGCCCCTCTGTTTCAGCCCCTCTGTTTCTCGCCCTCTGTTTCTGCCCCTCTGTTTCAGCCCCTCTGTATCAGCTCCTCTGTTTCAGCTGCTCTGTTTCTCGCCCTCTGTTTCTCGCCCTCTGTTTCAGCCCCTCTGTTTCAGCCCCTCTGTTTCAGCCCCTCTGTTTCAGCCCCTCTGTTTCTCGCCCTCTGTTTCTCGCCCTCTGTTTCTCGCTCTCTGTTTCTCGCACTCTGTTTCTCGCCTCTGTTTCAGCCCCTCTGTTTCAGCCCCTCTGTTTCACCCCCTCTGTTTTTAGCCCCTCTGTTTCTCGCCCTCTGTTTCAGCCCCTCTGTTTCTCGCCCTCTGTTTCAGCCCCACTGTTTCAGCCAGTCTCTTTCAGCCCCTTTGTTTCAGCCTCTCTGTTTCTCGCCCTCTGTTTCTCGCCCTCTGTTTCTCGCCCTCTGTTTCTCGCCCGCTGTTTCAGCCCCTCTGTTTCAGCCCCTCTGTTTCAGCCCCTCTGTTTCTCGCCCTCTGTTTCTCGCCCACTGTTTCTCGCCCTCTGTTTCAGCCCCTCTGTTTCAGCCCCTCTGTTTCAGCGCCTCTGTTTCAGCCCCTCTGTTTCTCGCTCTCTGTTTCTCGCCCTCTGTTTCTCGCCCTGTGTTTCAGCCCCTCTGTTTCAGCCCCTCTGTTCCAGCCCATTTGTTTCAGCCCCTCTGTTTCTCCCCCGCTGTTTCTCGCCATCTGTTTCTCGCCCACTGTTTCTCGCCCTCTGTTTCTCGCCCTCTGTTTCAGCCCCTCTGTTTGTCGCCCTCTGTTTCTCGCCCTCTGTTTCTCGCTCTCTGTTTCTCGCCCTCTGTTTCAGCCCCTCTTTTTCAGCCCCTCTGTTTCAGCCCCTCTGTTTCTCGCCCTCTGTTTCAGCCCCTCTGTTTCAGCCCCTCTGTTTCAGCCCCTCTGTTTCAGCTCCTCTGTTTCTCGCCCTCTGTTTCTCGCCCACTGTTTCAGCCCCTCTGTTTCTCGCCCTCTGTTTCAGCCCCTCTGTTTCTCGCCCTCTGTTTCAGCCCCTTTGTTTCATCCCCTCTGTTTCAGCCCCTCTGTTTCTCGCCCTCTGTTTCAGCCCCTCTGTTTCAGCCCCTCTGTTTCTCGCCCTCTGTTTCTGCCCCTCTGTTTCAGCCCCTCTGTATCAGCTCCTCTGTTTCAGCTGCTCTGTTTATCGCCCTCTGTTTCTCGCCCTCTGTTTCAGCCCCTCTGTTTCAGCCCCTCTGTTTCAGCCCCTCTGTTTCAGCCCCTCTGTTTCTCGCCCTCTGTTTCTCGCCCTCTGTTTCTCGCTCTCTGTTTCTCGCACTCTGTTTCTCGCCTCTGTTTCAGCCCCTCTGTTTCAGCCCCTCTGTTTCACCCCCTCTGTTTTTAGCCCCTCTGTTTCTCGCCCTCTGTTTCAGCCCCTCTGTTTCTCGCCCTCTGTTTCAGCCCCTCTGTTTCAGCCCGTCTCTTTCAGCCCCTTTGTTTCAGCCTCTCTGTTTCTCGCCAACTGTTTCTCGCCCTCTGTTTCTCGCCCTCTGTTTCTCGCCCTCTGTTTCAGCCCCTCTGTTTCAGCCCCTCTGTTTCAGCCCCTCTGTTTCTCGCCCTCTGTTTCTCGCCCACTGTTTCTCGCCCTCTGTTTCAGCCCCTCTGTTTCAGCCCCTCTGTTTCAGCGCCTCTGTTTCAGCCCCTCTGTTTCTCGCTCTCTGTTTCTCGCCCTCTGTTTCTCGCCCTGTGTTTCAGCCCCTCCGTTTCAGCCCCTCTGGTTCAGCCCCTCTGTTTCAGCCCCTCTGTTTCTGGCCCTCTGTTTCAGCCCCTCTGTTTCAGCCCGTCTCTTTCAGCCCCTCTGTTTCAGCCCCTCTGTTTCAGCCCCTCTGTTTCAGCCCCTCTGTTTCTCGCCCTCTGTTTCTGCCCCTCTGTTTCAGCCAGTCTGTTTCTCGCCCTCTGTTTCAGGCCCTCTGTTTCAGCCCCTCTGTATCAGCCCCTCTGTTTCAGCCCCACTGTTTCTCGCCCTCTGTTTCTCGCTCTCTGTTTCTCACCCTCTGTTTCTGGCACTCTGTTTCAACCCCTCTGTTTCAGCCCCTCTGTTTCAGCCCCTCTGTTTTTAGCCCCTCTGTTTCTCGCCATCTGTTTCAGCCCCTCTGTTTCTCGCCCTCTGTTTCAGCCGCTCTGTTTCAGCCCCTCTGTTTCAGCCCCTCTGTTTCTCGCCCTCTGTTTCTCGCCCACTGTTTCTCGCCCTCTGTTTCAGGCCCTCTGTTTCAGCCCCTCTGTTTCAGCCCCTCTGTTTCAGCCCCTCTCTTTCTCGCTTTCTGTTTCAGCCCCTCTGTTTCAGCCCCTCTGTTTCTCCCCCTCTGTTTCAGCCCCTCTGTTTCAGCCCCTCTGTATCAGCCCCTCTGTTTCAGCCCCTCTGTTTCTCCCCTTCTCTGTTTCACGGCCTCTGTTTCAGCGCCTCTGTTTCAGCCCCTCTGTTTCAGCCCTTCTGTTTCAGCCCCTCTGTTTCTCGCCCTCTGTTTCTCGCCCTCTGTTTCTCGCTCTCTGTTTCTCGCCCTCTGTTTCTCGCCCTCTGTTTCAGCCCCTCTGTTTCAGCCCCTCTGTTTCAGCCCCTCTGTTTCAGCCCCTCTGTTTCTCGCCCTCTGTTTCAGCCCCTCTGCTTCAGCCCCTCTGTTTCAGCTCCTCTGTTTCAGCTCCTCTGTTTCTCGCCCTCTGTTTCTCGCCCTCTGTTTCAGCCCCTCTGTTTCAGCCCCTCTGTTTCAGCCCCTCTGTTTCAGCCCCTCTGTTTCTCGCCCTCTGTTTCTCGCCCTCTGTTTCTCGCTCTCTGTTTCTCGCACTCTGTTTCTCGCCTCTGTTTCAGCCCCTCTGTTTCAGCCCCTCTGTTTCACCCCCTCTGTTTTTAGCCCCTCTGTTTCTCGCCCTCTTTTTCAGCCCCTCTGTTTCTCGCCCTCTGTTTCAGCCCCTCTGTTTCAGCCCGTCTCTTTCAGCCCCTTTGTTTCAGCCTCTCTGTTTCTCGCCCTCTGTTTCTCGCCCTCTGTTTCTCGCCCTCTGTTTCTCGCCCTCTGTTTCAGCCCCTCTGTTTCAGCCCCTCTGTTTCAGCCCCTCTGTTTCTCGCCCTCTGTTTCTCGCCCACTGTTTCTCGCCCTCTGTTTCAGCCCCTCTGTTTCAGCCCCTCTGTTTCAGCGCCTCTGTTTCAGCCCCTCTGTTTCTCGCTCTCTGTTTCTCGCCCTCTGTTTCTCGCCCTGTGTTTCAGCCCCTCTGTTTCAGCCCCTCTGGTTCAGCCCCTCTGTTTCAGCCCCTCTGTTTCTCGCCCTCTGTTTCAGCCCCTCTGTTTCAGCCCGTCTCTTTCAGCCCCTCTGTTTCAGCCCCTCTGTTTCAGCCCCTCTGTTTCAGCCCCTCTGTTTCTCGCCCTCTGTTTCTGCCCCTCTGTTTCAGCCAGTCTGTTTCTCGCCCTCTGTTTCAGCCCCTCTGTTTCAGCCCCTCTGTATCAGCCCCTCTGTTTCAGCCCCACTGTTTCTCGCCCTCTGTTTCTCGCTCTCTGTTTCTCACCCTCTGTTTCTGGCACTCTGTTTCAACCCCTCTGTTTCAGCCCCTCTGTTTCAGCCCCTCTGTTTTTAGCCCCTCTGTTTCTCGCCATCTGTTTCAGCCCCTCTGTTTCTCGCCCTCTGTTTCAGCCGCTCTGTTTCAGCCCCTCTGTTTCAGCCCCTCTGTTTCTCGCCCTCTGTTTCTCGCCCACTGTTTCTCGCCCTCTGTTTCAGGCCCTCTGTTTCAGCCCCTCTGTTTCAGCCCCTCTGTTTCAGCCCCTCTGTTTCTCGCTTTCTGTTTCAGCCCCTCTGTTTCAGCCCCTCTGTTTCTCCCCCTCTGTTTCAGCCCCTCTGTTTCAGCCCCTCTGTATCAGCCCCTCTGTTTCAGCCCCTCTGTTTCTCGCCTTCTCTGTTTCACGCCCTCTGTTTCAGCGCCTCTGTTTCAGCCCCTCTGTTTCAGCCCTTCTGTTTCAGCCCCTCTGTTTCTCGCCCTCTGTTTCTCGCCCTCTGTTTCTCGCTCTCTGTTTCTCGCCCTCTGTTTCTCGCCCTCTGTTTCAGCCCCTCTGTTTCAGCCCCTCTGTATCAGCCCCTCTGTTTCAGCCCCTCTGTTTCTCGCCCTCTGTTTCAGCCCCTCTGCTTCAGCCCCTCTGTTTCAGCTCCTCTGTTTCAGCTCCTCTGTTTCTCGCCCTCTGTTTCTCGCCCTCTGTTTCAGCCCCTCTGTTTCTCGCCCTCTGTTTCAGCCCCTCTGTTTCTCGCCCTGTGTTTCAGCCCCTCTGTTTCAGCCCCTCTGTTTCAGCCCCTCTGTTTCTCGCCCTCTGTTTCTGCCCCTCTGTTTCAGCCCCTCTGTTTCTCGCCCTCTGTTTCTGCCCCTCTGTTTCAGCCCCTTTGATTCAGCCCCTCTGTTTCAGCCCCTCTGTTTCTCGCCCTCTGTTTCTCGCACTCTGTATCAGCCCCTTTGTTTCAGCCCCTCGGTTTCTCGCCCTCTGTTTCACGCCCTCTGTTTCAGCGCCTCTGTTTCAGCCCCTCTGTTTCAGCCCTACTGTTTCAGCCCCTCTGTTTCTCGCCCTCTGTTTCTCGCCCTCTGTTTCTCGCTCTCTGTTTCTCGCCCTCTGTTTCTCGCCCTCTGTTTCAGCCCCTCTGTTTCAGCCCCTCTGTATCAGCACCTCTGTTACAGCCCCTCTGTTTCTCGCCCTCTGTTTCAGCCCCTCTGCTTCATCCCCTCTGTTTCAGCCCCTCTGTTCCAGCCCATCTGTTTCAGCCCCTCTGTTTCTCCCCCGCTGTTTCTCGCCATCTGTTTCTCGCCCACTGTTTCTCGCCCTCTGTTTCTCGCCCTCTGTTTCAGCCCCTCTGTTTGTCGCCCTCTGTTTCTCGCCCTCTGTTTCTCGCTCTCTGTTTCTCGCCCTCTGTTTCAGCCCCTCTTTTTCAGCCCCTCTGTTTCAGCCCCTCTGTTTCTCGCCCTCTGTTTCAGCCCCTCTGTTTCAGCCCCTCTGTTTCAGCCCCTCTGTTTCAGCTCCTCTGTTTCTCGCCCTCTGTTTCTCGCCCACTGTTTCAGCCCCTCTGTTTCTCGCCCTCTGTTTCAGCCCCTCTGTTTCTCGCCCTCTGTTTCAGCCCCTTTGTTTCATCCCCTCTGTTTCAGCCCCTCTGTTTCTCGCCCTCTGTTTCAGCCCCTCTGTTTCAGCCCCTCTGTTTCTCGCCCTCTGTTTCTGCCCCTCTGTTTCAGCCCCTCTGTATCAGCTCCTCTGTTTCAGCTGCTCTGTTTCTCGCCCTCTGTTTCTCGCCCTCTGTTTCAGCCCCTCTGTTTCAGCCCCTCTGGTTCAGCCCCTCTGTTTCAGCCCCTCTGTTTCTCGCCCTCTGTTTCTCGCCCTCTGTTTCTCGCTCTCTGTTTCTCGCACTCTGTTTCTCGCCTCTGTTTCAGCCCCTCTGTTTCAGCCCCTCTGTTTCACCCCCTCTGTTTTTAGCCCCTCTGTTTCTCGCCCTCTGTTTCAGCCCCTCTGTTTCTCGCCCTCTGTTTCAGCCCCTCTGTTTCAGCCCGTCTCTTTCAGCCCCTTTGTTTCAGCCTCTCTGTTTCTCGCCCTCTGTTTCTCGCCCTCTGTTTCTCGCCCTCTGTTTCTCGCCCTCTGTTTCAGCCCCTCTGTTTCAGCCCCTCTGTTTCAGCCCCTCTGTTTCTCGCCCTCTGTTTCTCGCCCACTGTTTCTCGCCCTCTGTTTCAGCCCCTCTGTTTCAGCCCCTCTGTTTCAGCGCCTCTGTTTCAGCCCCTCTGTTTCTCGCTCTCTGTTTCTCGCCCTCTGTTTCTCGCCCTGTGTTTCAGCCCCTCTGTTTCAGCCCCTCTGGTTCAGCCCCTCTGTTTCAGCCCCTCTGTTTCTGGCCCTCTGTTTCAGCCCCTCTGTTTCAGCCCGTCTCTTTCAGCCCCTCTGTTTCAGCCCCTCTGTTTCAGCCCCTCTGTTTCAGCCCCTCTGTTTCTCGCCCTCTGTTTCTGCCCCTCTGTTTCAGCCAGTCTGTTTCTCGCCCTCTGTTTCAGGCCCTCTGTTTCAGCCCCTCTGTATCAGCCCCTCTGTTTCAGCCCCACTGTTTCTCGCCCTCTGTTTCTCGCTCTCTGTTTCTCACCCTCTGTTTCTGGCACTCTGTTTCAACCCCTCTGTTTCAGCCCCTCTGTTTCAGCCCCTCTGTTTTTAGCCCCTCTGTTTCTCGCCATCTGTTTCAGCCCCTCTGTTTCTCGCCCTCTGTTTCAGCCGCTCTGTTTCAGCCCCTCTGTTTCAGCCCCTCTGTTTCTCGCCCTCTGTTTCTCGCCCACTGTTTCTCGCCCTCTGTTTCAGGCCCTCTGTTTCAGCCCCTCTGTTTCAGCCCCTCTGTTTCAGCCCCTCTGTTTCTCGCTTTCTGTTTCAGCCCCTCTGTTTCAGCCCCTCTGTTTCTCCCCCTCTGTTTCAGCCCCTCTGTTTCAGCCCCTCTGTATCAGCCCCTCTGTTTCAGCCCCTCTGTTTCTCCCCTTCTCTGTTTCACGCCCTCTGTTTCAGCGCCTCTGTTTCAGCCCCTCTGTTTCAGCCCTTCTGTTTCAGCCCCTCTGTTTCTCGCCCTCTGTTTCTCGCCCTCTGTTTCTCGCTCTCTGTTTCTCGCCCTCTGTTTCTCGCCCTCTGTTTCAGCCCCTCTGTTTCAGCCCCTCTGTATCAGCCCCTCTGTTTCAGCCCCTCTGTTTCAGCCCCTCTGTTTCAGCCCCTCTGTTTCTCGCCCTCTGTTTCTCGCCCTCTGTTTCTCGCTCTCTGTTTCTCGCACTCTGTTTCTCGCCTCTGTTTCAGCCCCTCTGTTTCAGCCCCTCTGTTTCACCCCCTCTGTTTTTAGCCCCTCTGTTTCTCGCCCTCTGTTTCAGCCCCTCTGTTTCTCGCCCTCTGTTTCAGCCCCTCTGTTTCAGCCCGTCTCTTTCAGCCCCTTTGTTTCAGCCTCTCTGTTTCTCGCCCTCTGTTTCTCGGCCTCTGTTTCTCGCCCTCTGTTTCTCGCCCTCTGTTTCAGCCCCTCTGTTTCAGCCCCTCTGTTTCAGCCCCTCTGTTTCTCGCCCTCTGTTTCTCGCCCACTGTTTCTCGCCCTCTGTTTCAGCCCCTCTGTTTCAGCCCCTCTGTTTCAGCGCCTCTGTTTCAGCCCCTCTGTTTCTCGCTCTCTGTTTCTCGCCCTCTGTTTCTCGCCCTGTGTTTCAGCCCCTCTGTTTCAGCCCCTCTGGTTCAGCCCCTCTGTTTCAGCCCCTCTGTTTCTCGCCCTCTGTTTCAGCCCCTCTGTTTCAGCCCGTCTCTTTCAGCCCCTCTGTTTCAGCCCCTCTGTTTCAGCCCCTCTGTTTCAGCCCCTCTGTTTCTCGCCCTCTGTTTCTGCCCCTCTGTTTCAGCCAGTCTGTTTCTCGCCCTCTGTTTCAGCACCTCTGTTTCAGCCCCTCTGTATCAGCCCCTCTGTTTCAGCCCCACTGTTTCTCGCCCTCTGTTTCTCGCTCTCTGTTTCTCACCCTCTGTTTCTGGCACTCTGTTTCAACCCCTCTGTTTCAGCCCCTCTGTTTCAGCCCCTCTGTTTTTAGCCCCTCTGTTTCTCGCCCTCTGTTTCAGCCCCTCTGTTTCTCGCCCTCTGTTTCAGCCGCTCTGTTTCAGCCCCTCTGTTTCAGCCCCTCTGTTTCTCGCCCTCTGTTTCTCGCCCACTGTTTCTCGCCCTCTGTTTCAGGCCCTCTGTTTCAGCCCCTCTGTTTCAGCCCCTCTGTTTCAGCCCCTCTGTTTCTCGCTTTCTGTTTCAGCCCCTCTGTTTCAGCCCCTCTGTTTCTCCCCCTCTGTTTCAGCCCCTCTGTTTCAGCCCCTCTGTATCAGCCCCTCTGTTTCAGCCCCTCTGTTTCTCGCCTTCTCTGTTGCACGCCCTCTGTATCAGCGCCTCTGTTTCAGCCCCTCTGTTTCAGCCCTTCTGTTTCAGCCCCTCTGTTTCTCGCCCTCTGTTTCTCGCCCTCTGTTTCTCGCTCTCTGTTTCTCGCCCTCTGTTTCTCGCCCTCTGTTTCAGCCCCTCTGTTTCAGCCCCTCTGTATCAGCCCCTCTGTTTCAGCCCCTCTGTTTCTCGCCCTCTGTTTCAGCCCCTCTGCTTCAGCCCCTCTGTTTCAGCTCCTCTGTTTCAGCTCCTCTGTTTCTCGCCCTCTGTTTCTCGCCCTCTGTTTCAGCCCCTCTGTTTCTCGCCCTCTGTTTCAGCCCCTCTGTTTCTCGCCCTGTGTTTCAGCCCCTCTGTTTCAGCCCCTCTGTTTCAGCCCCTCTGTTTCTCGCCCTCTGTTTCTGCCCCTCTGTTTCAGCCCCTCTGTTTCTCGCCCTCTGTTTCTGCCCCTCTGTTTCAGCCCCTTTGATTCAGCCCCTCTGTTTCAGCCCCTCTGTTTCTCGCCCTCTGTTTCTCGCACTCTGTATCAGCCCCTTTGTTTCAGCCCCTCGGTTTCTCGCCCTCTGTTTCACGCCCTCTGTTTCAGCGCCTCTGTTTCAGCCCCTCTGTTTCAGCCCTACTGTTTCAGCCCCTCTGTTTCTCGCCCTCTGTTTCTCGCCCTCTGTTTCTCGCTCTCTGTTTCTCGCCCTCTGTTTCTCGCCCTCTGTTTCAGCCCCTCTGTTTCAGCCCCTCTGTATCAGCACCTCTGTTACAGCCCCTCTGTTTCTCGCCCTCTGTTTCAGCCCCTCTGCTTCATCCCCTCTGTTTCAGCCCCTCTGTTCCAGCCCATCTGTTTCAGCCCCTCTGTTTCTCCCCCGCTGTTTCTCGCCATCTGTTTCTCGCCCACTGTTTCTCGCCCTCTGTTTCTCGCCCTCTGTTTCAGCCCCTCTGTTTGTCGCCCTCTGTTTCTCGCCCTCTGTTTCTCGCTCTCTGTTTCTCGCCCTCTGTTTCAGCCCCTCTTTTTCAGCCCCTCTGTTTCAGCCCCTCTGTTTCTCGCCCTCTGTTTCAGCCCCTCTGTTTCAGCCCCTCTGTTTCAGCCCCTCTGTTTCAGCTCCTCTGTTTCTCGCCCTCTGTTTCTCGCCCACTGTTTCAGCCCCTCTGTTTCTCGCCCTCTGTTTCAGCCCCTCTGTTTCTCGCCCTCTGTTTCAGCCCCTTTGTTTCATCCCCTCTGTTTCAGCCCCTCTGTTTCTCGCCCTCTGTTTCAGCCCCTCTGTTTCAGCCCCTCTGTTTCAGCCCCTCTGTTTCAGCCCCTCTGTTTCTCGCCCTCTGTTTCTCGCCCTCTGTTTCTCGCTCTCTGTTTCTCGCACTCTATTTCTCGCCTCTGTTTCAGCCCCTCTGTTTCAGCCCCTCTGTTTCACCCACTCTGTTTTTAGCCCCTCTGTTTCTCGCCCTCTGTTTCAGCCCCTCTGTTTCTCGCCCTCTGTTTCAGCCCCTCTGTTTCAGCCCGTCTCTTTCAGCCCCTTTGTTTCAGCCTCTCTGTTTCTCGCCCTCTGTTTCTCGCCCTCTGTTTCTCGCCCTCTGTTTCAGCCCCTCTGTTTCAGCCCCTCTGTTTCAGCCCCTCTGTTTCTCGCCCTCTGTTTCTCGCCCACTGTTTCTCGCCCTCTGTTTCAGCCCCTCTGTTTCAGCCCCTCTGTTTCAGCGCCTCTGTTTCAGCCCCTCTGTTTCTCGCTCTCTGTTTCTCGCCCTCTGTTTCTCGCCCTGTGTTTCAGCCCCTCTGTTTCAGCCCCTCTGGTTCAGCCCCTCTGTTTCAGCCCCTCTGTTTCTCGCCCTCTGTTTCAGCCCCTCTGTTTCAGCCCGTCTCTTTCAGCCCCTCTGTTTCAGCCCCTCTGTTTCAGCCCCTCTGTTTCAGCCCCTCTGTTTCTCGCCCTCTGTTTCTGCCCCTCTGTTTCAGCCAGTCTGTTTCTCGCCCTCTGTTTCAGCCCCTCTGTTTCAGCCCCTCTGTATCAGCCCCTCTGTTTCAGCCCCACTGTTTCTCGCCCTCTGTTTCTCGCTCTCTGTTTCTCACCCTCTGTTTCTGGCACTCTGTTTCAACCCCTCTGTTTCAGCCCCTCTGTTTCAGCCCCTCTGTTTTTAGCCCCTCTGTTTCTCGCCCTCTGTTTCAGCCCCTCTGTTTCTCGCCCTCTGTTTCAGCCGCTCTGTTTCAGCCCCTCTGTTTCAGCCCCTCTGTTTCTCGCCCTCTGTTTCTTGCCCACTGTTTCTCGCCCTCTGTTTCAGGCCCTCTGTTTCAGCCCCTCTGTTTCTCGCTTTCTGTTTCAGCCCCTCTGTTTCAGCCCCTCTGTTTCTCCCCCTCTGTTTCAGCCCCTCTGTTTCAGCCCCTCTGTATCAGCCCCTCTGTTTCAGCCCCTCTGTTTCTCGCCTTCTCTGTTTCACGCCCTCTGTTTCAGCGCCTCTGTTTCAGCCCCTCTGTTTCAGCCCTTCTGTTTCAGCCCCTCTGTTTCTCGCCCTCTGTTTCTCGCCCTCTGTTTCTCGCTCTCTGTTTCTCGCCCTCTGTTTCTCGCCCTCTGTTTCAGCCCCTCTGTTTCAGCCCCTCTGTATCAGCCCCTCTGTTTCAGCCCCTCTGTTTCTCGCCCTCTGTTTCAGCCCCTCTGCTTCAGACCCTCTGTTTCAGCTCCTCTGTTTCAGCTCCTCTGTTTCTCGCCCTCTGTTTCTCGCCCTCGGTTTCAGCCCCTCTGTTTCTCGCCCTCTGTTTCAGCCCCTCTGTTTCTCGCCCTGTGTTTCAGCCCCTCTGTTTCAGCCCCTCTGTTTCAGCCCCTCTGTTTCTCGCCCTCTGTTTCTGCCCCTCTGTTTCAGCCCCTCTGTTTCTCGCCCTCTGTTTCTGCCCCTCTGTTTCAGCCCCTTTGATTCTGCCCCTCTGTTTCAGCCCCTCTGTTTCTCGCCCTCTGTTTCAGCCCCTCTGTTTCTCGCCCTGTGTTTCAGCCCCTCTGTTTCAGCCCCTCTGTTTCAGCCCCTCTGTTTCTCGCCCTCTGTTTCTGCCCCTCTGTTTCAGCCCCTCTGTTTCTCGCCCTCTGTTTCTGCCCCTCTGTTTCAGCCCCTTTGATTCAGCCCCTCTGTTTCAGCCCCTCTGTTTCTCGCCCTCTGTTTCTCGCACTCTGTATCAGCCCCTCTGTTTCAGCCCCTCGGTTTCTCGCCCTCTGTTTCACGCCCTCTGTTTCAGCGCCTCTGTTTCAGCCCCTCTGTTTCAGCCCTTCTGTTTCAGACCCTCTGTTTCTCGCCCTCTGTTTCTCGCCCTCTGTTTCTCGCTCTCTGTTTCTCGCCCTCTGTTTCTCGCCCTCTGTTTCAGCCCCTCTGTTTCAGCCCCTCTGTATCAGCCCCTCTGTTACAGCCCCTCTGTTTCTCGCCCTCTGTTTCAGCCCATCTGCTTCAGCCCCTCTGTTTCAGCTGCTCTGTTTCAGCTCCTCTGTTTCTCGCCCTCTGTTTCTCGCCCTCTGTTTCAGCCCCTCTGTTTCTCGCCCTGTGTTTCAGCCCCTCTGTTTCAGCCCCTCTGTTTCAGCCCCTCTGTTTCTCGCCCTCTGTTTCTGCCCCTCTGTTTCAGCCCCTCTGTTTCTCGCCCTCTGTGTCTGCCCCTCTGTTTCAGCCCCTTTGATTCAGCCCCTCTGTTTCAGCCCCTCTGTTTCTCGCTCTCTGTTTCTCGCCCTCTGTTTCTCGCCCTCTGTTTCTCGCCCACTGTTTCTCGCCCTCTGTTTCAGGCCCTCTGTTTCAGCCCCTCTGTTTCAGCCCCGCTGTTTCAGCCCCTCTGTTTCTCGCCCTCTGTTTCAGCCCCTCTGTTTCAGCCCCTCTGTTTTAGCCCCTCTGTTTCAGCCCCTCTGTTTCAACCCCTCTGTATCAGCCCCTCTGTTTCAGCCCCTCTGTTTCTCGCCCTCTGTTTCACGCCCTCTTTTTGAGCCCCTCTGTTTCAGCCCCTCTGTTTCAGCCCCTCTGTTTCAGCCCTTCTGTTTCAGCCCCTCTGTTTCTCGCCCTCTGTTTCTCGCCCTCTGTTTCTCGCTCTCTGTTTCTCGCCCTCTGTTTCTCGCCCTCTGTTTCAGCCCCTCTGTTTCAGCCCCTCTGTATCAGCCCCTCTGTTTCAGCCCCTCTGTTTCTCGCCCTCTGTTTCAGCCCCTCTGCTTCAGCACCTCTGTTTCAGCCCCTCTGTTTCAGCTCCTCTGTTTCTCGCCCTCTGTTTCTCGCCCTCTGTTTCAGGCCCTCTGTTTCTCGCCCTCTGTTTCTCGCCCTCTGATTCTCGCCCTGTGTTTCATCCCCTCTGTTTCAGCCCCTCTGTTTCAGCCCCTCTGTTTCTCGCCCACTGTTTCTGCCCCTCTGTTTCAGCCCCTCTGTTTCTCGCCCGCTGTTTCTGCCCCTCTGTTTCTCGCCCTCTGTTTCAGCCGCTCTGTTTCAGCCCCTCTGTTTCAGCCCCTCTGTTTCTCGCCCTCTGTTTCTCGCCCACTGTTTCTCGCCCTCTGTTTCAGCCCCTCTGTTTCAGCCCCTCTGTTTCTCGCTTTCTGTTTCAGCCCCTCTGTTTCAGCCCCTCTGTTTCTCCCCCTCTGTTTCAGCCCCTCTGTTTCAGCCCCTCTGTATCAGCCCCTCTGTTTCAGCCCCTCTGTTTCTCGCCTTCTCTGTTTCACGCCCTCTGTTTCAGCGCCTCTGTTTCAGCCCCTCTGTTTCAGCCCTTCTGTTTCAGCCCCTCTGTTTCTCGCCCTCTGTTTCTCGCCCTCTGTTTCTCGCTCTCTGTTTCTCGCCCTCTGTTTCTCGCCCTCTGTTTCAGCCCCTCTGTTTCAGCCCCTCTGTATCAGCCCCTCTGTTTCAGCCCCTCTGTTTCTCGCCCTCTGTTTCAGCCCCTCTGCTTCAGCCCCTCTGTTTCAGCTCCTCTGTTTCAGCTCCTCTGTTTCTCGCCCTCTGTTTCTCGCCCTCTGTTTCAGCCCCTCTGTTTCTCGCCCTCTGTTTCAGCCCCTCTGTTTCTCGCCCTGTGTTTCAGCCCCTCTGTTTCAGCCCCTCTGTTTCAGCCCCTCTGTTTCTCGCCCTCTGTTTCTGCCCCTCTGTTTCAGCCCCTCTGTTTCTCGCCCTCTGTTTCTGCCCCTCTGTTTCAGCCCCTTTGATTCTGCCCCTCTGTTTCAGCCCCTCTGTTTCTCGCCCTCTGTTTCAGCCCCTCTGTTTCTCGCCCTGTGTTTCAGCCCCTCTGTTTCAGCCCCTCTGTTTCAGCCCCTCTGTTTCTCGCCCTCTGTTTCTGCCCCTCTGTTTCAGCCCCTCTGTTTCTCGCCCTCTGTTTCTGCCCCTCTGTTTCAGCCCCTTTGATTCAGCCCCTCTGTTTCAGCCCCTCTGTTTCTCGCCCTCTGTTTCTCGCACTCTGTATCAGCCCCTCTGTTTCAGCCCCTCGGTTTCTCGCCCTCTGTTTCACGCCCTCTGTTTCAGCGCCTCTGTTTCAGCCCCTCTGTTTCAGCCCTTCTGTTTCAGCCCCTCTGTTTCTCGCCCTCTGTTTCTCGCCCTCTGTTTCTCCCTCTCTGTTTCTCGCCCTCTGTTTCTCGCCCTCTGTTTCAGCCCCTCTGTTTCAGCCCCTCTGTATCAGCCCCTCTGTTACAGCCCCTCTGTTTCTCGCCCTCTGTTTCAGCCCATCTGCTTCAGCCCCTCTGTTTCAGCTCCTCTGTTTCAGCTCCTCTGTTTCTCGCCCTCTGTTTCTCGCCCTCTGTTTCAGCCCCTCTGTTTCTCGCCCTGTGTTTCAGCCCCTCTGTTTCAGCCCCTCTGTTTCTCGCCCTCTGTGTCTGCCCCTCTGTTTCAGCCCCTTTGATTCAGCCCCTCTGTTTCAGCCCCTCTGTTTCTCGCTCTCTGTTTCTCGCCCTCTGTTTCTCGCCCTCTGTTTCTCGCCCACTGTTTCTCGCCCTCTGTTTCAGGCCCTCTGTTTCAGCCCCTCTGTTTCAGCCCCTCTGTTTCAGCCCCTCTGTTTCTCGCCCTCTGTTTCAGCCCCTCTGTTTCAGCCCCTCTGTTTTAGCCCCTCTGTTTCAGCCCCTCTGTTTCAACCCCTCTGTATCAGCCCCTCTGTTTCAGCCCCTCTGTTTCTCGCCCTCTGTTTCACGCCCTCTGTTTCAGCCCCTCTGTTTCAGCCCCTCTGTTTCAGCCCCTCTGTTTCAGCCCTTCTGTTTCAGCCCCTCTGTTTCTCGCCCTCTGTTTCTCGCCCTCTGTTTCTCGCTCTCTGTTTCTCGCCCTCTGTTTCTCGCCCTCTGTTTCAGCCCCTCTGTTTCAGCCCCTCTGTATCAGCCCCTCTGTTTCAGCCCCTCTGTTTCTCGCCCTCTGTTACAGCCCCTCTGCTTCAGCACCTCTGTTTCAGCCCCTCAGTTTCAGCTCCTCTGTTTCTCGCCCTCTGTTTCTCGCCCTCTGTTTCAGGCCCTCTGTTTCTCGCCCTCTGTTTCTCGCCCTCTGATTCTCGCCCTGTGTTTCATCCCCTCTGTTTCAGCCCCTCTGTTTCAGCCCCTCTGTTTCTCGCCCACTGTTTCTGCCCCTCTGTTTCAGCCCCTCTGTTTCTCGCCCGCTGTTTCTGCCCCTCTGTTTCAGCCCCTTTGATTCAGCCCCTCTGTTTCAGCCCCTCTGTTTCTCGCCCTCTGTTTCTCGCCCTCTGTTTCAGACCCTCTGTTTCTCGCCCTCTGTTTCAGCCCCACTGTTTCTCGATCTGTGTTTCAGCCCCTCTGTATCAGCCCCTCTGTTTCAGACCCTCTGTTTCTCGCCCTCTGTTTCAGCCCCTCTGTTTCTCGCCCTCTGTTTCAGCCCCTCTGTTTCAGCCCCTCTGTATCAGCCCCTCTGTTTCAGTCCCTCTGTTTCAGCCCCTCTGTTTCAGCCCCTCTGTTTCTCGCCCTCTGTTTCTCACCCTCTGTTTCTCGCCCTCTGTTTCCGCCCCTCTGTTTCAGCCCCTCTGTTTCAGCCCCTCTGTTTCAGCCCCACAGTTTCTCGCCCTCTGTTTCAGCCCCTCTGTTTCATCCCCTCTGTTTCAGCCCCTCTGTTCCAGCCAATCTGTTTCAGCCCCTCTGTTTATCCCCAGCTGTTTCTCGCCATCTGTTTCTCGCCCACTGTTTCTCGCCCTCTGTTTCTTGCCCTCTGTTTCAGCCCCTCTGTTTGTCGCCCTCTGTTTCTCGCCCTCTGTTTCTCGCTCTCTGTTTCTCGCCTTCTGTTTCAGCCCCTCTTTTTCAGCCCCTCTGTTTCAGCCCCTCTGTTTCTCGCCCTCTGTTAAAGCCCCTCTGTTTCAGCCCCTCTGTTTCAGCCCCTCTGTTTCAGCTCCTCTGTTTCTCGCCCTCTGTTTCTCGCCCACTGTTTCAGCCCCTCTGTTTCTCGCCCTCTGTTTCAGCCCCTCTGTTTCTCGCCCTCTGTTTCAGCCCCTTTGTTTCATCCCCTCTGTTTCAGCCCCTCTGTTTCTCGCCCTCTGTTTCAGCCCCTCTGTTTCAGCCCCTCTGTTTCTCGCCCTCTGTTTCTGCCCCTCTGTTTCAGCCCCTCTGTATCAGCCCCTCTGTTTCAGCTGCTCTGTTTCTCGCCCTCTGTTTCTCGCCCTCTGTTTCAGCCCCTCTGTTTCAGCCCCTCTGTTTCAGCCCCTCTGTTTCAGCCCCTCTGTTTCTCGCCCTCTGTTTCTCGCCCTCTGTTTCTCGCTCTCTGTTTCTCGCACTCTGTTTCTCGCCTCTGTTTCAGCCCCTCTGTTTCAGCCCCTCTGTTTCACCCCCTCTGTTTTTAGCCCCTCTGTTTCTCGCCCTCTGTTTCAGCCCCTCTGTTTCTCGCCCTCTGTTTCAGCCCCTCTGTTTCAGCCCGTCTCTTTCAGCCCCTTTGTTTCAGCCTCTCTGTTTCTCGCCCTCTGTTTCTCGCCCTCTGTTTCTCGCCCTCTGTTTCAGCCCCTCTGTTTCAGCCCCTCAGTTTCAGCCCCTCTGTTTCTCGCCCTCTGTTTCTCGCCCACTGTTTCTCGCCCTCTGTTTCAGCCCCTCTGTTTCAGCCCCTCTGTTTCAGCGCCTCTGTTTCAGCCCCTCTGTTTCTCGCTCTCTGTTTCTCGCCCTCTGTTTCTCGCCCTGTGTTTCAGCCCCTCTGTTTCAGCCCCTCTGGTTCAGCCCCTCTGTTTCAGCCCCTCTGTTTCTCGCCCTCTGTTTCAGCCCCTCTGTTTCAGCCCGTCTCTTTCAGCCCCTCTGTTTCAGCCCCTCTGTTTCAGCCCCTCTGTTTCAGCCCCTCTGTTTCTCGCCCTCTGTTTCTGCCCCACTGTTTCAGCCAGTCTGTTTCTCGCCCTCTGTTTCAGCCCCTCTGTTTCAGCCCCTCTGTATCAGCCCCTCTGTTTCAGCCCCACTGTTTCTCGCCCTCTGTTTCTCGCTCTCTGTTTCTCACCCTCTGTTTCTGGCACTCTGTTTCAACCCCTCTGTTTCAGCCCCTCTGTTTCAGCCCCTCTGTTTTTAGCCCCTCTGTTTCTCGCCCTCTGTTTCAGCCCCTCTGTTTCTCGCCCTCTGTTTCAGCCGCTCTGTTTCAGCCCCTCTGTTTCAGCCCCTCTGTTTCTCGCCCTCTGTTTCTCGCCCACTGTTTCTCGCCCTCTGTTTCAGGCCCTCTGTTTCAGCCCCTCTGTTTCAGCCCCTCTGTTTCAGCCCCTCTGTTTCTCGCTTTCTGTTTCAGCCTCTCTGTTTCAGCCCCTCTGTTTCTCCCCCTCTGTTTCAGCCCCTCTGTTTCAGCCCCTCTGTATCAGCCCCTCTGTTTCATCCCCTCTGTTTCTCGCCTTCTCTGTTTCACGCCCTCTGTTTCAGCGCCTCTGTTTCAGCCCCTCTGTTTCAGCCCTTCTGTTTCAGCCCCTCTGTTTCTCGCCCTCTGTTTCTCGCCCTCTGTTTCTCGCTCTCTGTTTCTCGCCCTCTGTTTCTCGCCCTCTGTTTCAGCCCCTCTGTTTCAGCCCCTCTGTATCAGCCCCTCTGTTTCAGCCCCTCTGTTTCTCGCCCTCTGTTTCAGCCCCTCTGCTTCAGCCCCTCTGTTTCAGCTCCTCTGTTTCAGCTCCTCTGTTTCTCGCCCTCTGTTTCTCGCCCTCTGTTTCAGCCCCTCTGTTTCAGCCCCTCTGTTTCAGCCCCTCTGTTTCAGCCCCTCTGTTTCTCGCCCTCTGTTTCTCGCCCTCTGTTTCTCGCTCTCTGTTTCTCGCACTCTGTTTCTCGCCTCTGTTTCAGCCCCTCTGTTTCAGCCCCTCTGTTTCACCCCCTCTGTTTTTAGCCCCTCTGTTTCTCTCCCTCTGTTTCAGCCCCTCTGTTTCTCGCCCTCTGTTTCAGGCCCTCTGTTTCAGCCCGTCTCTTTCAGCCCCTTTGTTTCAGCCTCTCTGTTTCTCGCCCTCTGTTTCTCGCCCTCTGTTTCTCGCCCTCTGTTTCTCGCCCTCTGTTTCAGCCCCTCTGTTTCAGCCCCTCTGTTTCAGCCCCTCTGTTTCTCGCCCTCTGTTTCTCGCCCACTGTTTCTCGCCCTCTGTTTCAGCCCCTCTGTTTCAGCCCCTCTGTTTCAGCGCCTCTGTTTCAGCCCCTCTGTTTCTCGCTCTCTGTTTCTCGCCCTCTGTTTCTCGCCCTGTGTTTCAGCCCCTCTGTTTCAGCCCCTCTGGTTCAGCCCCTCTGTTTCAGCCCCTCTGTTTCTCGCCCTCTGTTTCAGCCCCTCTGTTTCAGCCCGTCTCTTTCAGCCCCTCTGTTTCAGCCCCTCTGTTTCAGCCCCTCTGTTTCAGCCCCTCTGTTTCTCGCCCTCTGTTTCTGCCCCTCTGTGTCAGCCAGTCTGTTTCTCGCCCTCTGTTTCAGCCCCTCTGTTTCAGCCCCTCTGTATCAGCCCCTCTGTTTCAGCCCCACTGTTTCTCGCCCTCTGTTTCTCGCTCTCTGTTTCTCACCCTCTGTTTCTGGCACTCTGTTTCAACCCCTCTGTTTCAGCCCCTCTGTTTCAGCCCCTCTGTTTTTATCCCCTCTGTTTCTCGCCCTCTGTTTCAGCCCCTCTGTTTCTCGCCCTCTGTTTCAGCCGCTCTGTTTCAGCCCCTCTGTTTCAGCCCCTCTGTTTCTCGCCCTCTGTTTCTCGCCCACTGTTTCTCGCCCTCTGTTTCAGGCCCTCTGTTTCAGCCCCTCTGTTTCAGCCCCTCTGTTTCAGCCCCTCTGTTTCTCGCTTTCTGTTTCAGCCCCTCTGTTTCAGCCCCTCTGTTTCTCCCCCTCTGTTTCAGCCCCTCTGTTTCAGCCCCTCTGTATCAGCCCCTCTGTTTCAGCCCCTCTGTTTCTCGCCTTCTCTGTTTCACGCCCTCTGTTTCAGCGCCTCTGTTTCAGCCCCTCTGTTTCAGCCCTTCTGTTTCAGCCCCTCTGTTTCTCGCCCTCTGTTTCTCGCCCTCTGTTTCTCGCTCTCTGTTTCTCGCCCTCTGTTTCTCGCCCTCTGTTTCAGCCCCTCTGTTTCAGCCCCTCTGTATCAGCCCCTCTGTTTCAGCCCCTCTGTTTCTCGCCCTCTGTTTCAGCCCCTCTGATTCAGCCCCTCTGTTTCAGCTCCTCTGTTTCAGCTCCTCTGTTTCTCGCCCTCTGTTTCTCGCCCTCTGTTTCAGCCCCTCTGTTTCTCGCCCTCTGTTTCAGCCCCTCTGTTTCTCGCCCTGTGTTTCAGCCCCTCTGTTTCAGCCCCTCTGTTTCAGCCCCTCTGTTTCTCGCCCTCTGTTTCTGCCCCTCTGTTTCAGCCCCTCTGTTTCTCGCCCTCTGTTTCTGCCCCTCTGTTTCAGCCCCTTTGATTCAGCCCCTCTGTTTCAGCCCCTCTGTTTCTCGCCCTCTGTTTCTCGCACTCTGTATCAGCCCCTTTGTTTCAGCCCCTCTGTTTCTCTCCCTCTGTTTCACGCCCTCTGTTTCAGCGCCTCTGTTTCAGCCCCTCTGTTTCAGCCCTACTGTTTCAGCCCCTCTGTTTCTCTTCCTCTGTTTCAGCCCCTCTGCTTCCGCCCCTCTGTTTCAGCCCCTCTGTTTCAGCTCCTCTGTTTCTCGCCCTCTGTTTCTCGCCCTCTGTTTCAGGCCCTCTGTTTCTCGCCCTCTGTTTCTCGCCCTCTGATTCTCGCCCTGTGTTTCAGCCCCTCTGTTTCAGCTCCTCCGTTTCAGCCCCTCTGTTTCTCGCTCTCTGTTTCTCGCCCTCTGTTTCTCGCCCACTGTTTCTCGCCCTCTGTTTCAGGCCCTCTGTTTCAGCCCCTCTGTTTCAGCCCCTCTGTTTCAGCCCCTCTGTTTCTCGCCCTCTGTTTCAACCCCTCTGTATCAGCCCCTCTGTTTCAGCCCCTCTGTTTCTCGCCCTCTGTTTCACGCCCTCTGTTTCAGCCCCTCTGTTTCAGCCCCTCTGTTTCAGCCCCTCTGTTTCAGCCCTTCTGTTTCAGCCCCTCTGTTTCTCGCCCTCTGTTTCTCGCCCTCTGTTTCTCGCTCTCTGTTTCTCGCCCTCTGTTTCTCGCCCTCTGTTTCAGCCCCTCTGTTTCAGCCCCTCTGTATCAGCCCCTCTGTTTCAGCCCCTCTGTTTCTCTTCCTTTGTTTCAGCCCCTCTGCTTCCGCCCCTCTGTTTCAGCCCCTCTGTTTCAGCTCCTCTGTTTCTCGCCCTCTGTTTCTCGCCCTCTGTTTCAGGCCCTCTGTTTCTCGCCCTCTGTTTCTCGCCCTCTGATTCTCGCCCTGTGTTTCAGCCCCTCTGTTTCAGCCCCTCTGTTTCAGCCCCTCTGTTTCTCGCCCACTGTTTCTGCCCCTCTGTTTCAGCCCCTCTGTTTCTCGCCCGCTGTTTCTGCCCCTGTGTTTCAGCCCCTTTGATTCAGCCCCTCTGTTTCAGCCCCTCTGTTTCTCGCCCTCTGTTTCTCGCCCTCTGTTTCAGACCCTCTGTTTCTCGCCCTCTGTTTCAGCCCCACTGTTTCTCGATCTCTGTTTCAGCCCCTCTGTATCAGACCCTCTGTTTCAGACCCTCTGTTTCAGCCCCTCTGTTTCTCGCCCTCTGTTTCTCACCCTCTGTTTCTCGCCCTATGTTTCCGCCCCTCTGTTTCAGCCCCTCTGTTTCAGCCCCTCTGTTTCAGCCCCACAGTTTCTCGCCCTCTGTTTCAGCCCCTCTGTTTCATCCCCTCTGTTTCAGCCCCTCTGTTCCAGCCCATCTGTTTCAGCCCCTCTGTTTCTCCCCCGCTGTTTCTCGCCATCTGTTTCTCGCCCACTGTTTCTCGCCCTCTGTTTCTCGCCCTCTGTTTCAGCCCCTCTGTTTTTTCGCCCTCTGTTTCTCGCCCTCTGTTTCTCGCTCTCTGTTTCTCGCCCTCTGTTTCAGCCCCTCTTTTTCAGCCCCTCTGTTTCAGCCCCCCTGTTTCTCGCCCTCTGTTTCAGCCCCTCTGTTTCAGCCCCTCTGTTTCAGCCCCTCTGTTTCAGCTCCTCTGTTTCTCGCCCTCTGTTTCTCGCCCTCTGTTTCTCGCTCTCTGTTTCTCGCCCTCTGTTTCAGCCCCTCTTTTTCAGCCCCTCTGTTTCAGCCCCCCTGTTTCTCGCCCTCTGTTTCAGCCCCTCTGTTTCAGCCCCTCTGTTTCAGCCCCTCTGCTTCAGCCCCTCTGTTTCTCGCCCTCTGTTTCAGCCCCTCTGTTTCAGCCCCTCTGTTTCAGCCCCTCTGCTTCAGCCCCTCTGTTTCATCTCCTCTGTTTCAGCTCCTCTGTTTCTCGCCCTCTGTTTCAGCCCCTCTTTTTCAGCCCCTCTGTTTCAGCCCCCCTGTTTCTCGCCCTCTGTTTCTCGCCCTCTGTTTCTCGCTCTCTGTTTCTCGCCCTCTGTTTCAGCCCCTCTTTTTCAGCCCCTCTGTTTCAGCCCCCCTGTTTCTCGCCCTCTGTTTCAGCCCCTCTGTTTCAGCCCCTCTGTTTCAGCCCCTCTGCTTCAGCCCCTCTGTTTCAGCTCCTCTGTTTCAGCTCCTCTGTTTCTCGCCCTCTGTTTCTCGCCCTCTGTTTCAGCCCCTCTGTTTCTCGCCCTCTGTTTCAGCCCCTCTGTTTCTCGCCCTGTGTTTCAGCCCCTCTGTTTCAGCCCCTCTGTATCAGCCCCTCTGTTTCTCGCCCTCTGTTTCTGCCCCTCTGTTTCAGCCCCTCTGTTTCTCGCCCTCTGTTTCTGCCCCTCTGTTTCAGCCCCTTTGATTCAGCTCCTCTGTTTCAGCCCCTCTGTTTCTCGCTCTCTGTTTCTCGCCCTCTGTTTCTCGCCCACTGTTTCTCGCCCTCTGTTTCAGGCCCTCTGTTTCAGCCCCTCTGTTTCAGCCCCTCTGTTTCAGCCCCTCTGTTTCTCGCCCTCTGTTTCAACCCCTCTGTATCAGCCCCTCTGTTTCAGCCCCTCTGTTTCTCGCCCTCTGTTTCACGCCCTCTGTTTCAGCCCCTCTGTTTCAGCCCCTCTGTTTCAGCCCCTCTGTTTCAGCACTTCTGTTTCAGCCCCTCTGTTTCTCGCCCTCTGTTTCTCGCCCTCTGTTTCTCGCTCTCTGTTTCTCGCCCTCTGTTTCTCGCCCTCTGTTTCAGCCCCTCTGTTTCAGCCCCTCTGTATCAGCCCCTCTGTTTCAGCCCCTCTGTTTCTCTTCCTCTGTTTCAGCCCCTCTGCTTCCGCCCCTCTGTTTCAGCCCCTCTGTTTCAGCTCCTCTGTTTCTCGCCCTCTGTTTCTCGCCCTCTGTTTCAGGCCCTCTGTTTCTCGCCCTCTGTTTCTCGCCCTCTGATTCTCGCCCTGTGTTTCAGCCCCTCTGTTTCAGCCCCTCTGTTTCAGCCCCTCTGTTTCTCGCCCACTGTTTCTGCCCCTCTGTTTCAGCCCCTCTGTTTCTCGCCCGCTGTTTCTGCCCCTGTGTTTCAGCCCCTTTGATTCAGCCCCTCTGTTTCAGCCCCTCTGTTTCTCGCCCTCTGTTTCTCGCCCTCTGTTTCAGACCCTCTGTTTCTCGCCCTCTGTTTCAGCCCCACTGTTTCTCGATCTCTGTTTCAGCCCCTATGTATCAGCCCCTCTGTTTCAGACCCTCTGTTTCAGCCCCTCTGTTTCTCGCCCTCTGTTTCTCACCCTCTGTTTCTCGCCCTCTGTTTCCGCCCCTCTGTTTCAGCCCCTCTGTTTCAGCCCCTCTGTTTCAGCCCCACAGTTTCTCGCCCTCTGTTTCAGCCCCTCTGTTTCATCCCCTCTGTTTCAGCCCCTCTGTTCCAGCCCATCTGTTTCAGCCCCTCTGTTTCTCCCCCGCTGTTTCTCGCCATCTGTTTCTCGCCCACTGTTTCTCGCCCTCTGTTTCTCGCCCTCTGTTTGAGCCCCTCTGTTTGTCGCCCTCTGTTTCTCGCCCTCTGTTTCTCGCTCTCTGTTTCTCGCCCTCTGTTTCAGCCCCTCTTTTTCAGCCCCTCTGTTTCAGCCCCCCTGTTTCTCGCCCTCTGTTTCTGCCCCTCTGTTTCAGCCCCTTTGATTCAGCCCCTCTGTTTCAGCCCCTCTGTTTCTCGCCCTCTGTTTCTCGCACTCTGTATCAGCCCCTTTGTTTCAGCCCCTCTGTTTCTCGCCCTCTGTTTCACGCCCTCTGTTTCAGCGCCTCTGTTTCAGCCCCTCTGTTTCAGCCCTACTGTTTCAGCCCCTCTGTTTCTCGCCCTCTGTTTCTCGCCCTCTGTTTCTCGCTCTCTGTTTCTCGCCCTCTGTTTCTCGCCCTCTGTTTCAGCCCCTCTGTTTCAGCCCCTCTGTATCAGCACCTCTGTTACAGCCCCTCTGTTTCTCGCCCTCTGTTTCAGCCCCTCTGCTTCAGCCCCTCTGTTTCAGCTCCTCTGTTTCAGCTCCTCTGTTTCTCGCCCTCTGTTTCTCGCCCTCTGTTTCAGCCCCTCTGTTTCATCCCCTCTGTTTCAGCCCCTCTGTTCCAGCCCATCTGTTTCAGCCCCTCTGTTTCTCCCCCGCTGTTTCTCGCCATCTGTTTCTCGCCCACTGTTTCTCGCCCTCTGTTTCTCGCCCTCTGTTTCAGCCCCTCTGTTTTTTCGCCCTCTGTTTCTCGCCCTCTGTTTCTCGCTCTCTGTTTCTCGCCCTCTGTTTCAGCCCCTCTTTTTCAGCCCCTCTGTTTCAGCCCCCCTGTTTCTCGCCCTCTGTTTCAGCCCCTCTGTTTCAGCCCCTCTGTTTCAGCCCCTCTGTTTCAGCTCCTCTGTTTCTCGCCCTCTGTTTCTCGCCCTCTGTTTCTCGCTCTCTGTTTCTCGCCCTCTGTTTCAGCCCCTCTTTTTCAGCCCCTCTGTTTCAGCCCCCCTGTTTCTCGCCCTCTGTTTCAGCCCCTCTGTTTCAGCCCCTCTGTTTCAGCCCCTCTGCTTCAGCCCCTCTGTTTCAGCTCCTCTGTTTCAGCTCCTCAGTTTCTCGCCCTCTGTTTCTCGCCCTCTGTTTCAGCCCCTCTGTTTCTCGCCCTCTGTTTCAGCCCCTCTGTTTCTCGCCCTGTGTTTCAGCCCCTCTGTTTCAGCCCCTCTGTATCAGCCCCTCTGTTTCTCGCCCTCTGTTTCTGCCCCTCTGTTTCAGCCCCTCTGTTTCTCGCCCTCTGTTTCTGCCCCTCTGTTTCAGCCCCTTTGATTCAGCTCCTCTGTTTCAGCCCCTCTGTTTCTCGCTCTCTGTTTCTCGCCCTCTGTTTCTCGCCCACTGTTTCTCGCCCTCTGTTTCAGGCCCTCTGTTTCAGCCCCTCTGTTTCAGCCCCTCTGTTTCAGCCCCTCTGTTTCTCGCCCTCTGTTTCAACCCCTCTGTATCAGCCCCTCTGTTTCAGCCCCTCTGTTTCTCGCCCTCTGTTTCACGCCCTCTGTTTCAGCCCCTCTGTTTCAGCCCCTCTGTTTCAGCCCCTCTGTTTCAGCACTTCTGTTTCAGCCCCTCTGTTTCTCGCCCTCTGTTTCTCGCCCTCTGTTTCTCGCTCTCTGTTTCTCGCCCTCTGTTTCTCGCCCTCTGTTTCAGCCCCTCTGTTTCAGCCCCTCTGTATCAGCCCCTCTGTTTCAGCCCCTCTGTTTCTCTTCCTCTGTTTCAGCCCCTCTGCTTCCGCCCCTCTGTTTCAGCCCCTCTGTTTCAGCTCCTCTGTTTCTCGCCCTCTGTTTCTCGCCCTCTGTTTCAGGCCCTCTGTTTCTCGCCCTCTGTTTCTCGCCCTCTGATTCTCGCCCTGTGTTTCAGCCCCTCTGTTTCAGCCCCTCTGTTTCAGCCCCTCTGTTTCTCGCCCACTGTTTCTGCCCCTCTGTTTCAGCCCCTCTGTTTCTCGCCCGCTGTTTCTGCCCCTGTGTTTCAGCCCCTTTGATTCAGCCCCTCTGTTTCAGCCCCTCTGTTTCTCGCCCTCTGTTTCTCGCCCTCTGTTTCAGACCCTCTGTTTCTCGCCCTCTGTTTCAGCCCCACTGTTTCTCGATCTCTGTTTCAGCCCCTATGTATCAGCCCCTCTGTTTCAGACCCTCTGTTTCAGCCCCTCTGTTTCTCGCCCTCTGTTCCTCACCCTCTGTTTCTCGCCCTCTGTTTCCGCCCCTCTGTTTCAGCCCCTCTGTTTCAGCCCCTCTGTTTCAGCCCCACAGTTTCTCGCCCTCTGTTTCAGCCCCTCTGTTTCATCCCCTCTGTTTCAGCCCCTCTGTTCCAGCCCATCTGTTTCAGCCCCTCTGTTTCTCCCCCGCTGTTTCTCGCCATCTGTTTCTCGCCCACTGTTTCTCGCCCTCTGTTTCTCGCCCTCTGTTTGAGCCCCTCTGTTTGTCGCCCTCTGTTTCTCGCCCTCTGTTTCTCGCTCTCTGTTTCTCGCCCTCTGTTTCAGCCCCTCTTTTTCAGCCCCTCTGTTTCAGCCCCCCTGTTTCTCGCCCTCTGTTTCTGCCCCTCTGTTTCTGCCCCTTTGATTCAGCCCCTCTGTTTCAGCCCCTCTGTTTCTCGCCCTCTGTTTCTCGCACTCTGTATCAGCCCCTTTGTTTCAGCCCCTCTGTTTCTCGCCCTCTGTTTCACGCCCTCTGTTTCAGCGCCTCTGTTTCAGCCCCTCTGTTTCAGCCCTACTGTTTCAGCCCCTCTGTTTCTCGCCCTCTGTTTCTCGCCCTCTGTTTCTCGCTCTCTGTTTCTCGCCCTCTGTTTCTCGCCCTCTGTTTCAGCCCCTCTGTTTCAGCCCCTCTGTATCAGCACCTCTGTTACAGCCCCTCTGTTTCTCGCCCTCTGTTTCAGCCCCTCTGCTTCAGCCCCTCTGTTTCAGCTCCTCTGTTTCAGCTCCTCTGTTTCTCGCCCTCTGTTTCTCGCCCTCTGTTTCAGCCCCTCTGTTTCATCCCCTCTGTTTCAGCCCCTCTGTTCCAGCCCATCTGTTTCAGCCCCTCTGTTTCTCCCCCGCTGTTTCTCGCCATCTGTTTCTCGCCCACTGTTTCTCGCCCTCTGTTTCTCGCCCTCTGTTTCAGCCCCTCTGTTTTTTCGCCCTCTGTTTCTCGCCCTCTGTTTCTCGCTCTCTGTTTCTCGCCCTCTGTTTCAGCCCCTCTTTTTCAGCCCCTCTGTTTCAGCCCCCCTGTTTCTCGCCCTCTGTTTCAGCCCCTCTGTTTCAGCCCCTCTGTTTCAGCCCCTCTGTTTCAGCTCCTCTGTTTCTCGCCCTCTGTTTCTCGCCCTCTGTTTCTCGCTCTCTGTTTCTCGCCCTCTGTTTCAGCCCCTCTTTTTCAGCCCCTCTGTTTCAGCCCCCCTGTTTCTCGCCCTCTGTTTCAGCCCCTCTGTTTCAGCCCCTCTGTTTCAGCCCCTCTGCTTCAGCCCCTCTGTTTCAGCTCCTCTGTTTCAGCTCCTCTGTTTCTCGCCCTCTGTTTCTCGCCCTCTGTTTCAGCCCCTCTGTTTCTCGCCCTCTGTTTCAGCCCCTCTGTTTCTCGCCCTGTGTTTCAGCCCCTCTGTTTCAGCCCCTCTGTATCAGCCCCTCTGTTTCTCGCCCTCTGTTTCTGCCCCTCTGTTTCAGCCCCTCTGTTTCTCGCCCTCTGTTTCTGCCCCTCTGTTTCAGCCCCTTTGATTCAGCTCCTCTGTTTCAGCCCCTCTGTTTCTCGCTCTCTGTTTCTCGCCCTCTGTTTCTCGCCCACTGTTTCTCGCCCTCTGTTTCAGGCCCTCTGTTTCAGCCCCTCTGTTTCAGCCCCTCTGTTTCAGCCCCTCTGTTTCTCGCCCTCTGTTTCAACCCCTCTGTATCAGCCCCTCTGTTTCAGCCCCTCTGTTTCTCGCCCTCTGTTTCACGCCCTCTGTTTCAGCCCCTCTGTTTCAGCCCCTCTGTTTCAGCCCCTCTGTTTCAGCCCTTCTGTTTCAGCCCCTCTGTTTCTCGCCCTCTGTTTCTCGCCCTCTGTTTCTCGCTCTCTGTTTCTCGCCCTCTGTTTCTCGCCCTCTGTTTCAGCCCCTCTGTTTCAGCCCCTCTGTATCAGCCCCTCTGTTTCAGCCCCTCTGTTTCTCTTCCTCTGTTTCAGCCCCTCTGCTTCCGCCCCTCTGTTTCAGCCCCTCTGTTTCAGCTCCTCTGTTTCTCGCCCTCTGTTTCTCGCCCTCTGTTTCAGGCCCTCTGTTTCTCGCCCTCTGTTTCTCGCCCTCTGATTCTCGCCCTGTGTTTCAGCCCCTCTGTTTCAGCCCCTCTGTTTCAGCCCCTCTGTTTCTCGCCCACTGTTTCTGCCCCTCTGTTTCAGCCCCTCTGTTTCTCGCCCGCTGTTTCTGCCCCTGTGTTTCAGCCCCTTTGATTCAGCCCCTCTGTTTCAGCCCCTCTGTTTCTCGCCCTCTGTTTCTCGCCCTCTGTTTCAGACCCTCTGTTTCTCGCCCTCTGTTTCAGCCCCACTGTTTCTCGATCTCTGTTTCAGCCCCTATGTATCAGCCCCTCTGTTTCAGACCCTCTGTTTCAGCCCCTCTGTTTCTCGCCCTCTGTTTCTCACCCTCTGTTTCTCGCCCTCTGTTTCCGCCCCTCTGTTTCAGCCCCTCTGTTTCAGCCCCTCTGTTTCAGCCCCACAGTTTCTCGCCCTCTGTTTCAGCCCCTCTGTTTCATCCCCTCTGTTTCAGCCCCTCTGTTCCAGCCCATCTGTTTCAGCCCCTCTGTTTCTCCCCCGCTGTTTCTCGCCATCTGTTTCTCGCCCACTGTTTCTCGCCCTCTGTTTCTCGCCCTCTGTTTGAACCCCTCTGTTTGTCGCCCTCTGTTTCTCGCCCTCTGTTTCTCGCTCTCTGTTTCTCGCCCTCTGTTTCAGCCCCTCTTTTTCAGCCCCTCTGTTTCAGCCCCCCTGTTTCTCGCCCTCTGTTTCTGCCCCTCTGTTTCAGCCCCTTTGATTCAGCCCCTCTGTTTCAGCCCCTCTGTTTCTCGCCCTCTGTTTCTCGCACTCTGTATCAGCCCCTTTGTTTCAGCCCCTCTGTTTCTCGCCCTCTGTTTCACGCCCTCTGTTTCAGCGCCTCTGTTTCAGCCCCTCTGTTTCAGCCCTACTGTTTCAGCCCCTCTGTTTCTCGCCCTCTGTTTCTCGCCCTCTGTTTCTCGCTCTCTGTTTCTCGCCCTCTGTTTCTCGCCCTCTGTTTCAGCCCCTCTGTTTCAGCCCCTCTGTATCAGCACCTCTGTTAAAGCCCCTCTGTTTCTCGCCCTCTGTTTCAGCCCCTCTGCTTCAGCCCCTCTGTTTCAGCTCCTCTGTTTCAGCTCCTCTGTTTCTCGCCCTCTGTTTCTCGCCCTCTGTTTCAGCCCCTCTGTTTCTCGCCCTCTGTTTCAGCCCCTCTGTTTCTCGCCCTGTGTTTCAGCCCCTCTGTTTCAGCCCCTCTGTTTCAGCCCCTCTGTTTCTCGCCCTCTGTTTCAACCCCTCTGTTTCAGCCCCTCTGTTTCTCGCCCTCTGTTTCTGCCCCTCTGTTTCAGCCCCTTTGATTCAGCTCCTCCGTTTCAGCCCCTCTGTTTCTCGCTCTCTGTTTCTCGCCCTCTGTTTCTCGCCCACTGTTTCTCGCCCTCTGTTTCAGGCCCTCTGTTTCAGCCCCTCTGTTTCTGCCCCTCTGTTTCAGCCCCTCTGTTTCTCGCCCTCTGTTTCAACCCCTCTGTATCAGCCCCTCTGTTTCAGCCCCTCTGTTTCTCGCCCTCTGTTTCACGCCCTCTGTTTCAGCCCCTCTGTTTCAGCCCCTCTGTTTCAGCCCCTCTGTTTCAGCCCTTCTGTTTCAGCCCCTCTGTTTCTCGCCCTCTGTTTCTCGCCCTCTGTTTCTCGCTCTCTGTTTCTCGCCCTCTGTTTCTCGCCCTCTGTTTCAGCCCCTCTGTTTCAGCCCCTCTGTATCAGCCCCTCTGTTTCAGCCCCTCTGTTTCTCTTCCTCTGTTTCAGCCCCTCTGCTTCCGCCCCTCTGTTTCAGCCCCTCTGTTTCAGCTCCTCTGTTTCTCGCCCTCTGTTTCTCGCCCTCTGTTTCAGGCCCTCTGTTTCTCGCCCTCTGTTTCTCGCCCTCTGATTCTCGCCCTGTGTTTCAGCCCCTCTGTTTCAGCCCCTCTGTTTCAGCCCCTCTGTTTCTCGCCCACTGTTTCTGCCCCTCTGTTTCAGCCCCTCTGTTTCTCGCCCGCTGTTTCTGCCCCTGTGTTTCAGCCCCTTTGATTCAGCCCCTCTGTTTCAGCCCCTCTGTTTCTCGCCCTCTGTTTCTCGCCCTCTGTTTCAGACCCTCTGTTTCTCGCCCTCTGTTTCAGCCCCACTGTTTCTCGATCTCTGTTTCAGCCCCTCTGTATCAGACCCTCTGTTTCAGACCCTCTGTTTCAGCCCCTCTGTTTCTCGCCCTCTGTTTCTCACCCTCTGTTTCTCGCCCTCTGTTTCCGCCCCTCTGTTTCAGCCCCTCTGTTTCAGCCCCTCTGTTTCAGCCCCACAGTTTCTCGCCCTCTGTTTCAGCGCCTCTGTTTCATCCCCTCTGTTTCAGCCCCTCTGTTCCAGCCCATCTGTTTCAGCCCCTCTGTTTCTCCCCCGCTGTTTCTCGCCATCTGTTTCTCGCCCACTGTTTCTCGCCCTCTGTTTCTCGCCCTCTGTTTCAGCCCCTCTGTTTCACGCCCTCTGTTTCTCGCCCTCTGTTTCTCGCTCTCTGTTTCTCGCCCTCTGTTTCAGCCCCTCTTTTTCAGCCCCTCTGTTTCAGCCCCCCTGTTTCTCGCCCTCTGTTTCAGCCCCTCTGTTTCAGCCCCTCTGTTTCAGCCCCTCTGTTTCAGCTCCTCTGTTTCTCGCCCTCTGTTTCTCGCCCTCTGTTTCTCGCTCTCTGTTTCTCGCCCTCTGTTTCAGCCCCTCTTTTTCAGCCCCTCTGTTTCAGCCCCCCTGTTTTTCGCCCTCTGTTTCAGCCCCTCTGTTTCAGCCCCTCTGTTTCAGCCCCTCTGCTTCAGCCCCTCTGTTTCAGCTCCTCTGTTTCAGCTCCTCTGTTTCTCGCCCTCTGTTTCTCGCCCTCTGTTTCAGCCCCTCTGTTTCTCGCCCTCTGTTTCAGCCCCTCTGTTTCTCGCCCTGTGTTTCAGCCCCTCTGTTTCAGCCCCTCTGTATCAGCCCCTCTGTTTCTCGCCCTCTGTTTCTGCCCATCTGTTTCAGCCCCTCTGTTTCTCGCCCTCTGTTTCTGCCCCTCTGTTTCAGCCCCTTTGATTCAGCTCCTCTGTTTCAGCCCCTCTGTTTCTCGCTCTCTGTTTCTCGCCCTCTGTTTCTCGCCCACTGTTTCTCGCCCTCTGTTTCAGGCCCTCTGTTTCAGCCCCTCTGTTTCAGCCCCTCTGTTTCAGCCCCTCTGTTTCTCGCCCTCTGTTTCAACCCCTCTGTATCAGCCCCTCTGTTTCAGCCCCTCTGTTTCTCGCCCTCTGTTTCACGCCCTCTGTTTCAGCCCCTCTGTTTCAGCCCCTCTGTTTCAGCCCCTCTGTTTCAGCCCTTCTGTTTCAGCCCCTCTGTTTCTCGCCCTCTGTTTCTCGCCCTCTGTTTCTCGCTCTCTGTTTCTCGCCCTCTGTTTCTCGCCCTCTGTTTCAGCCCCTCTGTTTCAGCCCCTCTGTATCAGCCCCTCTGTTTCAGCCCCTCTGTTTCTCTTCCTCTGTTTCAGCCCCTCTGCTTCCGCCCCTCTGTTTCAGCCCCTCTGTTTCAGCTCCTCTGTTTCTCGCCCTCTGTTTCTCGCCCTCTGTTTCAGGCCCTCTGTTTCTCGCCCTCTGTTTCTCGCCCTCTGATTCTCGCCCTGTGTTTCAGCCCCTCTGTTTCAGCCCCTCTGTTTCAGCCCCTCTGTTTCTCGCCCACTGTTTCTGCCCCTCTGTTTCAGCCCCTCTGTTTCTCGCCCGCTGTTTCTGCCCCTGTGTTTCAGCCCCTTTGATTCAGCCCCTCTGTTTCAGCCCCTCTGTTTCTCGCCCTCTGTTTCTCGCCCTCTGTTTCAGACCCTCTGTTTCTTGCCCTCTGTTTCAGCCCCACTGTTTCTCGATCTCTGTTTCAGCCCCTCTGTATCAGCCCCTCTGTTTCAGACCCTCTGTTTCAGCCCCTCTGTTTCTCGCCCTCTGTTTCTCACCCTCTGTTTCTCGCCCTCTGTTTCCGCCCCTCTGTTTCAGCCCCTCTGTTTCAGCCCCTCTGTTTCAGCCCCACAGTTTCTCGCCCTCTCTTTCAGCCCCTCTGTTTCATCCCCTCTGTTTCAGCCCCTCTGTTCCAGCCCATCTGTTTCAGCCCCTCTGTTTCTCCCCCGCTGTTTCTCGCCATCTGTTTCTCGCCCACTGTTTCTCGCCCTCTGTTTCTCGCCCTCTGTTTGAGCCCCTCTGTTTGTCGCCCTCTGTTTCTCGCCCTCTGTTTCTCGCTCTCTGTTTCTCGCCTTCTGTTTCAGCCCCTCTTTTTCAGCCCCTCTGTTTCAGCCCCCCTGTTTCTCGCCCTCTGTTTCAGCCCCTCTGTTTCAGCCCCTCTGTTTCAGCCCCTCTGTTTCAGCTCCTCTGTTTCTCGCCCTCTGTTTCTCGCCCACTGTTTCAGCCCCTCTGTTTCTCGCCCTCTGTTTCAGCCCCTCTGTTTCTCGCCCTCTGTTTCAGCCCCTCTGTTTCATCCCCTCTGTTTCAGCCCCTCTGTTTCTCGCCCTCTGTTTCAGCCCCTCTGTTTCAGCCCCTCTGTTTCTCGCCCTCTGTTTCTGCCCCTCTGTTTCAGCCCCTCTGTATCAGCCCCTCTGTTTCAGCTGCTCTGTTTCTCGCCCTCTGTTTCTCGCCCTCTGTTTCAGCCCCTCTGTTTCAGCCCCTCTGTTTCAGCCCCTCTGTTTCAGCCCCTCTGTTTCTCGCCCTCTGTTTCTCGCCCTCTGTTTCTCGCTCTCTGTTTCTCGCACTCTGTTTCTCGCCTCTGTTTCAGCCCCTCTGTTTCAGCCCCTCTGTTTCACCCCCTCTGTTTTTAGCCCCTCTGTTTCTCGCCCTCTGTTTCAGCCCCTCTGTTTCTCGCCCTCTGTTTCAGCCCCTCTGTTTCAGCCCGTCTCTTTCAGCCCCTTTGTTTCAGCCTCTCTGTTTCTCGCCCTCTGTTTCACGACCTCTGTTTCTCGCCCTCTGTTTCTCGCCCTCTGTTTCAGCCCCTCTGTTTCAGCCCCTCTGTTTCAGCCCCTCTGTTTCTCGCCCTCTGTTTCTCGCCCACTGTTTCTCGCCCTCTGTTTCAGCCCCTCTGTTTCAGCCCCTCTGTTTCAGCGCCTCTGTTTCAGCCCCTCTGTTTCTCGCTCTCTGTTTCTCGCCCTCTGTTTCTCGCCCTGTGTTTCAGCCCCTCTGTTTCAGCCCCTCTGGTTCAGCCCCTCTGTTTCAGCCCCTCTGTTTCTCGCCCTCTGTTTCAGCCCCTCTGTTTCAGCCCGTCTCTTTCAGCCCCTCTGTTTCAGCCCCTCTGTTTCAGCCCCTCTGTTTCAGCCCCTCTGTTTCAGCCCCTCTGTTTCTGCCCCTCTGTTTCAGCCAGTCTGTTTCTCGCCCTCTGTTTCAGCCCCTCTGTTTCAGCCCCTCTGTATCAGCCCCTCTGTTTCAGCCCCACTGTTTCTCGCCCTCTGTTTCTCGCTCTCTGTTTCTCACCCTCTGTTTCTGGCACTCTGTTTCAACCCCTCTGTTTCAGCCCCTCTGTTTCAGCCCCTCTGTTTTTAGCCCCTCTGTTTCTCGCCCTCTGTTTCAGCCCCTCTGTTTCTCGCCCTCTGTTTCACCCCCTCTCTTTCAGCCCCTCTGTATCAGCCCCTCTGTTTCAGCCCCTCTGTTTCTCGCCCTCTGTTTCTCGCCCTCTGTTTCAGCCACTCTGTTTCAGCCCGTCTCTTTCAGCCCCTCTGTTTCAGCCCCTCTGTTTCTCGCCCTCTGTTTCTCGCCCTCTGTTTCTCGCCCTCGGTTTCTCGCCCTCTGTTTCAGCCCCTCTGTTTCAGCCCCTCTGTTTCATCCCCTCTGTTTCTCGCCCTCTGTTTCTCGCCCACTGTTTCTCGCCCTCTGTTTCAGCCCTTCTGTTTCAGCCCCTCTGTTTCAGCCCCTCTGTTTCAGCCCCTCTGTTTCTCGCCCTCTGTTTCAGCCCCTCTGTTTCAGCCCCTCTGTTTCAGCCCCTCTGTTTCAGCCCCTCTGTTTCTCGCCCTCTGTTTCTCGCCCTCTTTTTCAGCCCCTCTCTTTCAGCCCCTCTGTTTCAGCCCCTCTGTTTCAGCCTCTCTGTTTCTCGCCCTCTGTTTCAGCCCCTCTGTTTCAGCCCCTCTGTTTCTCGCTCTCTGTTTCTCGCCCTCTGTTTCTCGCCCTCTGTTTCTCGCCGTCTGTTTCTCGCCCTCTGTTTCAGCCCCTCTGTTTCAGCCCCTCTGTTTCGCGCCCTCTGTTTCTCGCCCTCTGTTTCTCGCCCTCTGTTTCAGCCCCTCTGTATCAGCCCCTCTGTTTCAGACCCTCTGTTTCAGACCCTCTGTTTCAGCCCCTCTGTTTCAGCTCCTCTGTTTCTCGCCCTCTGTTTCTCGCCCTCTGTTTCAGCCCCTCTGTTTCTCGCCCTCTGATCAGCCCCTCTGTTTCTCGCCCTCTGTTTCAGCCCCTCTGTTTCAGCCCCTCTGTTTCTCGCCCTCTGTTTCACCCCCTCTGTTTCATCCCCTCTGTTTCTCGCCCTCTGTTTCAGCCCCTCTGTTTCAGCCCCTCTTTATCAGCCCCTCTGTTTCAGCCCCTCTGTTTCTCGCCCTCTGTTTCAAACCCTCTTTTTCAGCCCCTCTGTTTCAGCCCCTCTGTTTCAGCCCCTCTGTTTCTCGCCCTCTGTTTCAGCCCCTCTGTTTCTCGCCCTCTGTTTCAGCCCCTCTGTTTCAGCCGCTCTGTATCAGCCCCTCTGTTCCAGCCCCTCTGTTTCTCGCCCTCTGTTTCTAGCCCTCTGTTTCAGCCCCTCTGTTTCAGCCCCTCTCTTTCAGCCCCTCTGTTTCAGCCCCTCTGTTTATCGCCCTATGTTTCTCGCCCTCTGTTTCACGCCCTCTGTTTCTCGCTTTCTGTTTCTCGCCCTCTGTTTCTCGCCTTCTGTTTCAGCCCCTCTGTTTCAGCCCCTCTGTTTCAGCCCCTCTGTTTCTCGCTCTCTGTTTCTCGCCCTCTGTTTCTCGCCCTCTGTTTCTCGCCCTCTGTTTCTCGCCCTCTGTTTCAGCCCCTCTCTATCAGCCCCTCTGTTTCAGCCCCTCTGTTTCTCGCCCTCTGTTTCAGCCCCTCTGTTTCAGCCCCTCTGTTTCAGCCCCTCTGTTTCAGCTCCTCTGTTTCTCGCCCTCTGTTTCAGCCCCTCTGTTTCTCGCCCTCTGTTTCAGCCCAACTATTTCTCGCCCTTTGGTTCAGCCCCTCTGTTTCAGCCCCTCTGTTTCAGCCCCTCTGTTTCTCGCCCTCTGTTTCAGCCCCTCTGTTTCAGCCCCTCTGTATCAGCCCCTCTGTTTCAGCCCCTCTGTTTCTCGCCCTCTGTTTCAGCCCCTCTGTTTCAGCCCCTCTGTATCAGCCCCTCTGTTTCAGCCCCTCTGTTTCTCGCCCTCTGTTGCAGCCCCTCTGTTTCAGCCCCTCTGTTTCAGCCCCTCTGTTTCAGCCCCTCTGTTTCTCCCCCTCTGTTTCTCGCACTCAGTTTCTCGCTCTCTGTTTCTCGCCCTCTGTTTCTCGCCCTCTGTTTCAGCCCCTCTGTTTCAGCCCCTCTGTTTCAGCCCCTCTGTTTTTAGACCCTCTGTTTCTCGCCCTCTGTTTCAGCCCCTCTGTTTCTCGCCCTCTCTTTCAGCACGTCTGTTTCAGCCCCTCTGTATCAGCCCCTCTGTTTCAGCCCCTCTGTTTCTCGCCCTCTGTTTCTCGCCCTCTGTTTCAGCCCCTCTGTTTCAGCCCGTCTCTTTCAGCCCCTCTGTTTCAGCCCCTCTGTTTCTCGCACTCTGTTTCTCGCCCTCAGTTTCTCGCTCTCTGTTTCTCGCCCTCTGTTTCTCGCCTCTGTTTCAGCCCCTCTGTTTCAGCCCCTCTGTTTCAGCCCCTCTGTTTTTAGCCCCTCTGTTTCTCGCCCTCTGTTTCAGCCCCTCTGTTTCTCGCCCTCTGTTTCAGCCACTCTGTTTCAGCCCCTCTGTATCAGCCCCTCTGTTTCAACCCCTCTGTTTCTCGCCCTCTGTTTCTCGCCCTCTGTTTCAGCCCCTCTGTTTCAGCCCGTCTCTTTCAGCCCCTCTGTTTCAGCCCCTCTGTTTCTCGCCCATTGTTTCTCGCCCTCTGTTTCTCGCCCTCTGTTTCTCGCCCTCTGTTTCAGCCCCTCTGTTTCAGCCCCTCTGTTTCAGCCCCTCTGTTTCTCGCCCTCTGTTTCTCGCCCATTGTTTCTCGCCCTCTGTTTCAGCCCCTCTGTTTCAGCCCCTCTGTGTCAGCCGCTCTGTTTCAGCCCCTCTGTTTCTCGCCCTCTGTTTCAGCCCCTCTGTTTCAGCCCTTCTGTTTCAGCCCCTCTGTTTCAGCCCCTCTGTTTCTCGCCCTCTGTTTCAGCCCCTCTGTTTCAGCCCCTCTGTTTCAGCCCCTCTGTTTCAGCCCCTCTGTTTCTCGCCCTCTGTTTCTCGCCCTCTGTTTCTCGCCCTCTGTTTCAGCCCGTCTGCTTCAGCGTCTCTGTTTCTCGCCCTCTGTTTCAGCCCCTCTGTTTCAGCCCCTCTGTTTCAAGCCCTCTGTTTCTCGCTCTCTGTTTCTCGCCCTCTGTTTCTCGCCCTCTGTTTCTCGCCCTCTGTTTCTCGCCCTCTGTTTCAGCCCCTCTGTTTCAGCCCCTCTGTTTCTCGCCCTCCGTTTCGCGCCCTCTGTTTCTCGCCCTCTGTTTCAATCCCTCTGTATCAGCCCCTCTGTTTCAGCCCCTCTGTTTCTCGCCTTCTGTTTCAGCCCCTCTGTTTCAGCCCCTCTGTTTCAGCCCCTCTGTTTCAGCTCCTCTGTTTCTCGCCCTCTGTTTCCCGCCCTCTTTTTCAGCCCCTCTGTTTCTCGCCCTCTGTTTCAGCCCCTCTGTTTCTCGCCCTCTGTTGCAGCCACTCTGTTTCAACCCCTCTGTTTCAGCCCCTCTGTTTCTCGCCCTCTGTTTCAGCCCCTCTGTTTCAGCCCCTCTGTTTCTCGCCCTCTGTTTCAGCCCCTCTGTTTCAGCCCCTCTGTATCAGCCCCTCTGTTTCACCCCTCTGATTCTCGCCCTCTGTTTCTCGCCCACTGTTTCAAACCCTCTGTTTCAGCCCCTCTGTTTCAGCCCCTCTGTTTCAGACCCTCTGTTTCAGCCCCTCTGTTTCTCGCCCTCTGTTTCTAGCCCAATGTTTCTCGCTCTCTGTTTCTCGCCCTCTGTTTCTCGCCCTGTGTTTCAGCCCCTCTGTTTCAGCCCCTCTGGTTCCGCCCCTCTGTTTCACCCCCTCTGTTTCTCTCCCTCTGTTTCAGCCCCTCTGTTTCTCGCCCTCTGTTTCAGCCCCTCTGTTTCAGCCCCTCTGTAGCAGCCCCTCTGTTTCAGACCCTCTGTTTCAGCCCCTCTGTTTCAGCCCCTCTGTTTCTCGCCCTCTGTTTCTCGCCCTCTGTTTCAGCCCCTCTGTTTCAGCCCCTCTGTTTCAGCCCCTCTGTTTCTCGCCCTCTGTTTCAGCCCCTTTGTTTCAGCCCCTCTGTTTCAGCCCCTCTGTTTCAGCCCCTCTGTTTCAGCCCCTCTGTTTCTCGCCATCTGTTTCTCGCCCTCTGTTTCTCGCCCTCTGTTTCTCGACCTCTGTTTCTCACCCTCTGTTTCTCGCCCTCTGTTTCTCGCCCTCTGTTTCTCGCTCTCTGTTTCTCGCCCTCTGTTTCAGCCCCTCTGTTTCAGCCCCTCTGTTTCAGCCACTCTGTTTCTCGCCCTCTGTTTCAGCCCCTCTGTTTCAGCCCCTCTGTTTCAGCCCGTCTGTTTCAGCCCCTCTGTATCAGCTCCTCTGTTTCTCGCCCTCTGTTTCTCGCCCACTGTTTCAGCCCCTCTGTTTCTCGCCCTCTGTTTCAGCCCCTCTGTTTCTCGCCCTCTGTTTCAGCCCCTCTGTTTCAGCCCTTCTGTTTCAGCCCCTCTGTTACTCGCCCTCTGTTTCAGCCCCTCTGTTTCAGCCCCTCTGTTTCTCGCCCTCTGTTTCAGCCCCTCTGTTTCAGCCCCTCTGTATCAGCCCCTCTGTTTCAGCCCCTCTGTTTCTTGCCCTCTGTTTCACGCCCTCTGTTTCAGCCCCTCTGTTTCAGCCCCTCTGTCTCAGCCCCTCTGTTTCAGCCCCTCTGTTTCTCGCCCTCTGTTTCTTGCCCTCTGTTTCACGCCCTCTGTTTCAGCCCCTCTGTTTCAGCCCCTCTGTTTCAGCCCCTCTGTTTCAGCCCCTCTGTTTCTCGCCCTCTGTTTCTCGCCCTCTGTTTCTAGCTCTCTGTTTCTCGCCCTCTGTTTCTCGCCTCTGTTTCAGCCCCTCTGTTTCAGCCCCTCTGTTTCAGCCCCTCTGTTTTTAGCCCCTTTGTTTCTCGCCCTCTGTTTCAGCCCCTCTGTTTCTCGCCCTCTGTTTCAGCCCCTCTGTTTCTCGCCCTCTGTTTCAGACCATCTGTTTCTCGCCCTTTGGTTCAGCCCCTCTGTTTCAGCCCCTCTGTTTCAGCCCCTCTGTTTCTCGCCCTCTGTTTCAGCCCCTCTGTTTCAGCCCCTCTGTATCAGCCCCTCTGTTTCAGCCCCTCTGTTTCTCGCCCTCTGTTTCAGCCCCTCTGTTTCAGCCCCTCTGTATCAGCCCCTCTGTTTCAGCCCCTCTGTTTCTCGCCCTCTGTTGCAGCCCCTCTGTTTCAGCCCCGCTGTTTCAGCCCCTCTGTTTCAGCCCCTCTGTTTCTCACCCTCTGTTTCTCGCACTCTGTTTCTCACTCTCTGTTTCTCGCCCTCTGTTTCTCGCCCTCTGTTTCAGCCCCTCTGTTTCAGCCCCTCTGTTTCAGCCCCTCTGTTTTTAGACCCTTTGTTTCTCGCCCTCTGTTTCAGCCCCTCTGTTTCTCGCCCTCTGTTTCAGCACGTCTGTTACAGCCCCTCTGTATCAGCCCCTCTGTTTCAGCCCCTCTGTTTCTCGCCCTCTGTTTCTCGCCCTCTGTTTCAGCCCCTCTGTTTCAGCCCGTCTCTTTCAGCCCCTCTGTTTCAGCCCCTCTGTTTCTCGCACTCTGTTTCTCGCCCTCAGTTTCTCGCTCTCTGTTTCTCGCCCTCTGTTTCTCGCCTCTTTTTCTCGCCCTCTGTTTCAGCCCCTCTGTTTCAGCCCCTCTGTTTCAGCCCCTCTGTTTCTCGCCCTGTGTTTCTCGCCCACTGTTTCTCGCCCTCTGTTTCAGCCCCTCTGTTTCAGCCCCTCTGTTTCAGCCGCTCTGTTTCAGCCCCTCTGTTTCTCGCCCTCTGTTTCAGCCCCTCTGTTTCAGCCCCTCTGTTTCAGACCCTCTGTTTCAGCCCCTCTGTTTCTCGCCCTCTGTTTCAGCCCCTCTGTTTCAGCCCCTCTGTTTCAGCCCCTCTGTTTCAGCCCCTCTGTTTCTACGGCCTCTGTTTCTCGCCCTCTGTTTCTCGCCCTCTGTTTCAGCCCGTCTGTTTCAGCGTCTCTGTTTCTCGCCCTCTGTTTCAGCCCCTCTGTTTCAGCCCCTCTGTTTCAAGCCCTCTGTTTCTCGCTCTTCTGTTTCTCGCCCTCTGTTTCTCGCCCTCTGTTTCTCGCCCTCTGTTTCTCGCCCTCTGTTTCAGCCCCTCTGTTTCAGCCCCTCTGTTTCTCGCCCTCTGTTTCGCGCCCTCTGTTTCTCGCCCTCTGTTTCAGCCCCTCTGTATCAGCCCCTCTGTTTCAGCCCCTCTGTTTCTCGCCTTCTGTTTCAGCCCCTCTGTTTCAGCCCCTCTGTTTCAGCCCCTCTGTTTCAGCTCCTCTGTTTCTCGCCCTCTGTTTCCCGCCCTCTTTTTCAGCCCCTCTGTTTCTCGCCCTCTGTTTCAGCCCCTCTGTTTCTCGCCCTCTGTTGCAGCCACTCTGTTTCAACCCCTCTGTTTCAGCCCCTCTGTTTCTCGCCCTCTGTTTCAGCCCCTCTGTTTCAGCCCCTCTGTTTCTCGCCTTCTGTTTCAGCCCCTCTGTTTCAGCCCCTCTGTTTCTCGCCCTCTGTTTCTCGCCCTCTGTTTCAGCCCCTCTGTTTCAGCCCCTCTGTTTCTCGCCCTCTGTTTCGCGCCCTCTGTTTCTCGCCCTCTGTTTCAGCCCCTCTGTATCAGCCCCTCTGTTTCATCCCCTCTGTTTCTCGCCTTCTGTTTCAGCCCCTCTGTTTCAGCCCCTCTGTTTCAGCCCCTCTGTTTCAGCTCCTCTGATTCTCGCCCTCTGTTTCTCGCCCACTGTTTCAAACCCTCTGTTTCAGCCCCTCTGTTTCAGCCCCTCTGTTTCAGACCCTCTGTTTCAGCCCCTCTGTTTCTCGCCCTCTGTTTCTAGCCCTCTGTTTCTCGCTCTCTGTTTCTCGCCCTCTGTTTCTCGCCCTGTGTTTCAGCCCCTCTGTTTCAGCCCCTCTGGTTCCGCCCCTCTGTTTCACCCCCTCTGTTTCTCGCCCTCTGTTTCAGCCCCTCTGTTTCTCGCCCTCTGTTTCAGCCCCTCTGTTTCAGCCCCTCTGTATCAGCCCCTCTGTTTCAGCCCCTCTGTTTCAGCCCCTCTGTTTCAGCCCCTCTGTTTCTCGCCCTCTGTTTCTCGCCCTCTGTTTCTCGCCCTCTGTTTCAGCCCCTCTGTTTCAGCCCCTCTGTTTCAGCCCCTCTGTTTCAGCCCCTCTGTTTCTCGCCCTCTGTTTCAGCCCCTCTGTTTCAGCCCCTCTGTTTCAGCCCCTCTGTTTCAGCCCCTCTGTTTCTCGCCATCTGTTTCTCGCCCTCTGTTTCTCGCCCTCTGTTTCTCGTCCTCTGTTTCAGCCCCTCTGTTTCTCGCCCACTGTTTCTCGCCCTCTGTTTCTCGCTCTCTGTTTCTCGCCCTCTGTTTCAGCCCCTCTCTTTCAGCCCCTCTGTTTCAGCCACTCTGTTTCTCGCCCTCTGTTTCAGCCCCTCTGTTTCAGCCCCTCTGTTTCAGCCCGTCTGTTTCAGCCCCTCTGTATCAGCTCCTCTGTTTCTCGCCCTCTGTTTCTCGCCCACTGTTTCAGCCCCTCTGTTTCTCGCCCTCTGTTTCAGCCCCTCTGTTTCTCGCCCTCTGTTTCAGCCCCTCTGTTTCATCCCTTCTGTTTCAGCCCCTCTGTTACTCGCCCTCTGTTTCAGCCCCTCTGTTTCAGCCCCTCTGTTTCTCGCCCTCTGTTTCAGCCCCTCTGTTTCAGCCCCTCTGTATCAGCCCCTCTGTTTCAGCCCCTCTGTTTCTTGACCTCTGTTTCACGCCCTCTGTTTCAGCCCCTCTGTTTCAGCCCCTCTGTTTCAGCCCCTCTGTTTCAGCCCCTCTGTTTCTCGCCCTCTGTTTCTTGCCCTCTGTTTCACGCCCTCTGTTTCAGCCCCTCTGTTTCAGCCCCTCTGTTTCAGCCCCTCTGTTTCAGCCCCTCTGTTTCTCGCCCTCTGTTTCTCGCCCTCTGTTTCTCGCTCTCTGTTTCTCGCGCTCTGTTTCTCGCCTCTGTTTCATCCCCTCTGTTTCAGCCCCTCTGTTTCAGCCCCTCTGTTTTTAGCCCCTCTGTTTCTCGCCCTCTGTTTCAGCCCCTCTGTTTCTCGCCCTCTGTTTCAGCCCCTCTGTTTCAGCCCCTCTGTATCAGCCCCTCTGTTTCAGCCCCTCTGTTTCTCGCCCTCTGTTTCTCGCCCTCTGTTTCAGCCCCTCTGTTTCAGCCCGTCTCTTTCAGCCCCTCTGTTTCAGCCCCTCTGTTTCTCGCCCTCTGTTTCTCGCACTCTGTTTCTCGCCCTCTGTTTCTCGCCCTCTGTTTCAGCCCCTCTGTTTCAGCCCCTCTGTTTCAGCCCCTCTGTTTCTCGCCCTCTGTTTCTCGCCCTCTGTTTCTCGCCCTCTGTTTCAGCCCCTCTGTTTCAGCCCCTCTGTTTCACCCCCTCTGTTTCAGCCCCTCTGTTTCTCGCCCTCTGTTTCTTCCCCTCTGTTTCAGCCCCTCTGTTTCAGCCCCTCTGTTTCCGCCCCTCTGTTTCTCGCCCTCTGTTTCAGCCCCTCTGTTTCAGCCCGTCTGTTTCAGCCCCTCTGTTTCTCGCCCTCTGTTGCAGCCACTCTGTTTCAACCCCTCTGTTTCAGCCCCTCTGTTTCTCGCCCTCTGTTTCAGCCCCTCTGTTTCAGCCCCTCTGTTTCTCGCCTTCTGTTTCAGCCCCTCTGTTTCAGCCCCTCTGTTTCTCGCCCTCTGTTTCTCGCCCTCTGTTTCAGCCCCTCTGTTTCAGCCCCTCTGTTTCTCGCCCTCTGTTTCGCGCCCTCTGTTTCTCGCCCTCTGTTTCAGCCCCTCTGTATCAGCCCCTCTGTTTCAGCCCCTCTGTTTCTCGCCTTCTGTTTCAGCCCCTCTGTTTCAGCCCCTCTGTTTCAGCCCCTCTGTTTCAGCTCCTCTGATTCTCGCCCTCTGTTTCTCGCCCACTGTTTCAAACCCTCTGTTTCAGCCCCTCTGTTTCAGCCCCTCTGTTTCAGACCCTCTGTTTCAGCCCCTCTGTTTCTCGCCCTCTGTTTCTAGCCCTCTGTTTCTCGCTCTCTGTTTCTCGCCCTCTGTTTCTCGCCCTGTGTTTCAGCCCCTCTGTTTCAGCCCCTCTGGTTCCGCCCCTCTGTTTCACCCCCTCTGTTTCTCGCCCTCTGTTTCAGCCCCTCTGTTTCTCGCCCTCTGTTTCAGCCCCTCTGTTTCAGCCCCTCTGTATCAGCCCCTCTGTTTCAGCCCCTCTGTTTCAGCCCCTCTGTTTCAGCCGCTCTGTTTCTCGCCCTCTGTTTCTCGCCCTCTGTTTCTCGCCCTCTGTTTCAGCCCCTCTGTTTCAGCCCCTCTGTTTCAGCCCCTCTGTTTCAGCCCCTCTGTTTCTCGCCCTCTGTTTCAGCCCCTCTGTTTCAGCCCCTCTGTTTCAGCCCCTCTGTTTCAGCCCCTCTGTTTCTCGCCATCTGTTTCTCGCCCTCTGTTTCTCGCCCTCTGTTTCTCGTCCTCTGTTTCAGCCCCTCTGTTTCTCGCCCACTGTTTCTCGCCCTCTGTTTCTCGCTCTCTGTTTCTCGCCCTCTGTTTCAGCCCCTCTCTTTCAGCCCCTCTGTTTCAGCCACTCTGTTTCTCGCCCTCTGTTTCAGCCCCTCTGTTTCAGCCCCTCTGTTTCAGCCCGTCTGTTTCAGCCCCTCTGTATCAGCTCCTCTGTTTCTCGCCCTCTGTTTCTCGCCCACTGTTTCAGCCCCTCTGTTTCTCGCCCTCTGTTTCAGCCCCTCTGTTTCTCGCCCTCTGTTTCAGCCCCTCTGTTTCATCCCTTCTGTTTCAGCCCCTCTGTTACTCGCCCTCTGTTTCAGCCCCTCTGTTTCAGCCCCTCTGTTTCTCGCCCTCTGTTTCAGCCCCTCTGTTTCAGCCCCTCTGTATCAGCCCCTCTGTTTCAGCCCCTCTGTTTCTTGACCTCTGTTTCACGCCCTCTGTTTCAGCCCCTCTGTTTCACCCCCTCTGTTTCAGCCCCTCTGTTTCAGCCCCTCTGTTTCTCGCCCTCTGTTTCTTGCCCTCTGTTTCACGCCCTCTGTTTCAGCCCCTCTGTTTCAGCCCCTCTGTTTCAGCCCCTCTGTTTCAGCCCCTCTGTTTCTCGCCCTCTGTTTCTCGCCCTCTGTTTCTCGCTCTCTGTTTCTCGCGCTCTGTTTCTCGCCTCTGTTTCATCCCCTCTGTTTCAGCCCCTCTGTTTCAGCCCCTCTGTTTTTAGCCCCTCTGTTTCTCGCCCTCTGTTTCAGCCCCTCTGTTTCTCGCCCTCTGTTTCAGCCCCTCTGTTTCAGCCCCTCTGTATCAGCCCCTCTGTTTCAGCCCCTCTGTTTCTCGCCCTCTGTTTCTCGCCCTCTGTTTCAGCCCCTCTGTTTCAGCCCGTCTATTTCAGCCCCTCTGTTTCAGCCCCTCTGTTTCTCGCCCTCTGTTTCTCGCACTCTGTTTCTCGCCCTCTGTTTCTCGCCCTCTGTTTCAGCCCCTCTGTTTCAGCCCCTCTGTTTCAGCCCCTCTGTTTCTCGCCCTCTGTTTCTCGCCCTCTGTTTCTCGCCCTCTGTTTCAGCCCCTCTGTTTCAGCCCCTCTGTTTCACCCCCTCTGTTTCAGCCCCTCTGTTTCTCGCCCTCTGTTTCTTCCCCTCTGTTTCAGCCCCTCTGTTTCAGCCCCTCTGTTTCCGCCCCTCTGTTTCTCGCCCTCTGTTTCAGCCCCTCTGTTTCAGCCCGTCTGTTTCAGCCCCTCTGTTTCTCGCCCTCTGTTGCAGCCACTCTGTTTCAACCCCTCTGTTTCAGCCCCTCTGTTTCTCGCCCTCTGTTTCAGCCCCTCTGTTTCAGCCCCTCTGTTTCTCGCCTTCTGTTTCAGCCCCTCTGTTTCAGCCCCTCTGTTTCTCGCCCTCTGTTTCTCGCCCTCTGTTTCAGCCCCTCTGTTTCAGCCCCTCTGTTTCTCGCCCTCTGTTTCGCGCCCTCTGTTTCTCGCCCTCTGTTTCAGCCCCTCTGTATCAGCCCCTCTGTTTCAGCCCCTCTGTTTCTCGCCTTCTGTTTCAGCCCCTCTGTTTCAGCCCCTCTGTTTCAGCCCCTCTGTTTCAGCTCCTCTGATTCTCGCCCTCTGTTTCTCGCCCACTGTTTCAAACCCTCTGTTTCAGCCCCTCTGTTTCAGCCCCTCTGTTTCAGACCCTCTGTTTCAGCCCCTCTGTTTCTCGCCCTCTGTTTCTAGCCCTCTGTTTCTCGCTCTCTGTTTCTCGCCCTCTGTTTCTCGCCCTGTGTTTCAGCCCCTCTGTTTCAGCCCCTCTGGTTCCGCCCCTCTGTTTCACCCCCTCTGTTTCTCGCCCTCTGTTTCAGCCCCTCTGTTTCTCGCCCTCTGTTTCAGCCCCTCTGTTTCAGCCCCTCTGTATCAGCCCCTCTGTTTCAGCCCCTCTGTTTCAGCCCCTCTGTTTCAGCCCCTCTGTTTCTCGCCCTCTGTTTCTCGCCCTCTGTTTCTCGCCCTCTGTTTCAGCCCCTCTGTTTCAGCCCCTCTGTTTCAGCCCCTCTGTTTCTCGCCCTCTGTTTCAGCCCCTCTGTTTCAGCCCCTCTGTTTCAGCCCCTCTGTTTCAGCCCCTCTGTTTCTCGCCATCTGTTTCTCGCCCTCTGTTTCTCGCCCTCTGTTTCTCGTCCTCTGTTTCAGCCCCTCTGTTTCTCGCCCACTGTTTCTCGCCCTCTGTTTCTCGCTCTCTGTTTCTCGCCCTCTGTTTCAGCCCCTCTCTTTCAGCCCCTCTGTTTCAGCCACTCTGTTTCTCGCCCTCTGTTTCAGCCCCTCTGTTTCAGCCCCTCTGTTTCAGCCCGTCTGTTTCAGCCCCTCTGTATCAGCTCCTCTGTTTCTCGCCCTCTGTTTCTCGCCCACTGTTTCAGCCCCTCTGTTTCTCGCCCTCTGTTTCAGCCCCTCTGTTTCTCGCCCTCTGTTTCAGCCCCTCTGTTTCATCCCTTCTGTTTCAGCCCCTCTGTTACTCGCCCTCTGTTTCAGCCCCTCTGTTTCAGCCCCTCTGTTTCTCGCCCTCTGTTTCAGCCCCTCTGTTTCAGCCCCTCTGTATCAGCCCCTCTGTTTCAGCCCCTCTGTTTCTTGACCTCTGTTTCACGCCCTCTGTTTCAGCCCCTCTGTTTCAGCCCCTCTGTTTCAGCCCCTCTGTTTCAGCCCCTCTGTTTCTCGCCCTCTGTTTCTTGCCCTCTGTTTCACGCCCTCTGTTTCAGCCCCTCTGTTTCAGCCCCTCTGTTTCAGCCCCTCTGTTTCAGCCCCTCTGTTTCTCGCCCTCTGTTTCTCGCCCTCTGTTTCTCGCTCTCTGTTTCTCGCGCTCTGTTTCTCGCCTCTGTTTCATCCCCTCTGTTTCAGCCCCTCTGTTTCAGCCCCTCTGTTTTTAGCCCCTCTGTTTCTCGCCCTCTGTTTCAGCCCCTCTGTTTCTCGCCCTCTGTTTCAGCCCCTCTGTTTCAGCCCCTCTGTATCAGCCCCTCTGTTTCAGCCCCTCTGTTTCTCGCCCTCTGTTTCTCGCCCTCTGTTTCAGCCCCTCTGTTTCAGCCCGTCTCTTTCAGCCCCTCTGTTTCAGCCCCTCTGTTTCTCGCCCTCTGTTTCTCGCACTCTGTTTCTCGCCCTCTGTTTCTCGCCCTCTGTTTCAGCCCCTCTGTTTCAGCCCCTCTGTTTCAGCCCCTCTGTTTCTCGCCCTCTGTTTCTCGCCCTCTGTTTCTCGCCCTCTGTTTCAGCCCCTCTGTTTCAGCCCCTCTGTTTCACCCCCTCTGTTTCAGCCCCTCTGTTTCTCGCCCTCTGTTTCTTCCCCTCTGTTTCAGCCCCTCTGTTTCAGCCCCTCTGTTTCCGCCCCTCTGTTTCTCGCCCTCTGTTTCAGCCCCTCTGTTTCAGCCCGTCTGTTTCAGCCCCTCTGTTTCTCGCCCTCTGTTTTCGGCTCTGTTTCAGCCCCTCTGTTTCAGCCCCTCTGTTTCAGCCACTCTGTTTCAGCCTCTCTGTTTCTCGCACTCTGTTTCAGCCCCTCTGTTTCAGCCCCTCTGTTTCAGCCCCTCTGTTTCAGCCCCTCTGTTTCTCGCTCTCTGTTTCTCGCCCTCTGTTTCTCGCCTTCTGTTTCTCGACCTCTGTTTCTCGCCCTCTGTTTCAGCCCCTCTGTTTCAGCCCCTCTGTTTCTCGCCCTCTGTTTCTCGCCCTCTGTTTCTCGCTCACGGTTTCAGCCCCTCTGTATCAGCCCCTCTGTTTCAGCCCCTCTGTTTCTCGCCCTCTGTTTCAGCCCCTCTGTTTCAGCCCCTCTGTTTCAGCCCCTCTGTTTCAGCTCCTCTGTTTCTCGCCCTCTGTTTCAGCCCCTCTGTTTCTCGCCCTCTGTTTCAGCCCCTCTGTTTCTCGCCCTCTGTTTCAGCCCCTCTGTTTCAGCCCCTCTGTTTCAGCCCCTCTGTTTCTCGCCCTCTGTTTCAGCCCCTCTGTTTCAGCCCCTCTGTTTCTCGCCCTCTGTTTCAGCCCCTCTGTTTCAGCCCCTCTGTTTCAGCCCCTCTGTTTCGGCCTCTCTGTTTCTCGCCCTCTGTTTCAGCCCCTCTGTTTCAGCCCCTCTGTTTCAGCCCCTATGTTTCTCGCCCTCTGTTTCAGCCCCTCTGTTTCAGCCCCTCTGTATCAGCCCCTCTGTATCAGCCCCTCTGTTTCTCGCCCTCTGTTTCTCGCCCTCTGTTTCAGCCCCTCTGTTTCAGCCCGTCACTTTCAGCCCCTCTGTTTCAGCCCCTCTGTTTCTCGGCCTCTGTTTCTCGCCCTCTGTTTCAGCCCCTCTGTTTCAGCCCCTCTGTTTCTCGCCCTCTGTTTCTCGCCCACTGTTTCTCGCCCTCTGTTTCAGCCCGTCTGTTTCAGCCCCTCTGTTTCTCGCCCTCTGTTTCAGCCCCTCTGTTTCAGCCCCTCTGTTTCAGCCCCTCTGTTTCAGCCCCTCTGTTTCTCGCCCTCTGTTTCAGCCCCTCTGTTTCAGCCCTGCTGTTTCAGCCCCTCTGTTTCTCGCCCTCTGTTTTCGCCCTCTGTTTCAGCCCCTCTGTTTCAGCCCCTCTGTATCAGCCCCTCTGTTTCAGCCTCTCTGTTTCTCGCCCTCTGTTTCAGCCCCTCTGTTTCAGCCCCTCTGTTTCAGCCCCTCTGTTTCAGCCCCTCTGTTTCTCGCTCTCTGTTTCTCGCCATCTCTTTCTCGCCCTCTGTTTGTCGCCCTCTGTTTCTCGCCCTCTGTTTCAGCCCCTCTGTTTCAGCCCCTCTGTTTCTCGCCCTCTGTTTCTCGCCCTCTGTTTCTCGCCCTCTGTTTCACCCCCTCTGTATCAGCCCCTCTGTTTCAGCCCCTCTATTTCTGGCCCTCTGTTTCAGCCCCTCTGTTTCAGCCCCTCTGTTTCAGCTCCTCTGTTTCTCGCCCTCTGTTTCAGCCCCTCTGTTTCTCGCCCTCTGTTTCAGCCCATCTGTTTCTCGCCCTCTGTTTCAGCCCCTCTGTTTCAGCCCCTCTGTTTCTCGCCCTCTGTTTCTCACCCACTGTTTCTCGCCCTCTGTTTCAGCCCCTCTGTATCAGCCCCTCTGTTTCAGCCCCTCTGTTTCTCGCCCTCTGTTTCAGCCCCTCTGTTTCAGCCCCTCTGTATCAGCCCCTCTGTTTCAGCCCCTCTGTTTCACGCCCTCTGTTGCAGCCCCTCTGTTTCAGCCCCTCTGTTTCAGCCCCTCTGTTTCAGCCCCTCTGTTTCTCGCCCTCTGTTTCTCGCACTCTGTTTCTCGCTCTCTGTTTCTCGCCCTCTGTTTCTCGCCCTCTGTTTCAGCCCCTCTGTTTCAGCCCCTCTGTTTCAGCCCCTCTGTTTTTAGACCCTCTGTTTCTCGCCCTCTGTTTCAGCCCCTCTGTTTCTCGCCTTCTGTTTCAGCACGTCTGTTTCAGCCCCTCAGTATCAGCCCCTCTGTTTCAGCCCCTCTGTTTCTCGCCCTCTGTTTCTCGCCCTCTGTTTCAGCCCCTCTGTTTCAGCCCGTCTCTTTCAGCCACTCTGTTTCAGCCCCTCTGTTTCTCGCACTCTGTTTCTCGCCCTCTGTTTCTCGCTCTCTGTTTCTCGCCCTCCGTTTCTCGCCTCTGTTTCAGCCCCTCTGTTTCAGCCCCTCTGTTTCAGCCCGTCTGTTTTTAGCCCCTCTGTTTCTCGCCCTCTGTTTCAGCCCCTCTGTTTCTCGCCCTCTGTTTTTTGCCCCTCTGTTTCAGCCCCTCTGTATCAGCCCCTCTGTTTCAACCCCTCTGTTTCTCGCCCTCTGTTTCTCGCCCTCTGTTTCAGCCCCTCTGTTTCAGCCAGTCTCTTTCAGCCCCTCTGTTTCAGCCCCTCTGTTTCTCGCCCATTGTTTCTCGCCCTCTGTTTCTCGCCCTCTGTTTCTCGCCCTCTGTTTCAGCCCCTCTGTTTCTGCCCCTCTGTTGCAGCCCCTCTGTTTCTCGCCCTCTGTTTCTCGCCCACTGTTTCTCGCCCTCTGTTTCAGCCCCTCTGTTTCAGCCTCTCTGTTTCAGCCCCTCTGTTTCAGCCTCTCTGTTTCTCGCACTCTGTTTCAGCCCCTCTGTTTCAGCCCCTCTGTTTCAGCCCCTCTGTTTCAGCCCCTCTGTTTCTCGCTCTCTGTTTCTCGCCCTCTGTTTCTCGCCTTCTGTTTCTCGCCCTCTGATTCTCGCCCTCTGTTTCAGCCCCTCTGTTTCAGCCCCTCTGTTTCTCGCCCTCTGTTTCTCGCCCTCTGTTTCTCGCTCACGGTTTCAGCCCCTCTGTATCAGCCCCTCTGTTTCAGCCCCTCTGTTTCTCGCCCTCTGTTTCAGCCTCTCTGTTTCAGCCCCTCTGTTTCAGCCCCTCTGTTTCAGCTCCTCTGTTTCTCGCCCTCTGTTTCAGCCCCTCTGTTTCTCGCCCTCTGTTTCAGCCCCTCTGTTTCTCGCCCTCTGTTTCAGCCCCTCTGTTTCAGCCCCTCTGTTTCAGCCCCTCTGTTTCTCGCCCTCTGTTTCAGCCCCTCTGTTTCAGCCCCTCTGTTTCTCGCCCTCTGTTTCAGCCCCTCTGTTTCAGCCCCTCTGTTTCAGCCCCTCTGTTTCGGCCTCTCTGTTTCTCGCCCTCTGTTTCAGCCCCTCTGTTTCAGCCCCTCTGTTTCAGCCCCTCTGTTTCAGCCCCTCTGTTTCAGTCCCTCTGTTTCTCGCCCTCTGTTTCAGCCCCTCTGTTTCAGCCCCTCTGTATCAGCCCCTCTGTATCAGCCCCTCTGTTTCTCGCCCTCTGTTTCTCGCCCTCTGTTTCAGCCCCTCTGTTTCAGCCCGTCACTTTCAGCCCCTCTGTTTCAGCCCCTCTGTTTCTCGCCCTCTGTTTCTCGCCCTCTGTTTCAGCCCCTCTGTTTCAGCCCCTCTGTTTCTCGCCCTCTGTTTCTCGCCCACTGTTTCTCGCCCTCTGTTTCAGCCCGTCTGTTTCAGCCCCTCTGTTTCTCGCCCTCTGTTTCAGCCCCTCTGTTTCAGCCCCTCTGTTTCAGCCCCTCTGTTTCAGCCCCTCTGTTTCTCGCCCTCTGTTTCAGCCCCTCTGTTTCAGCCCTGCTGTTTCAGCCCCTCTGTTTCTCGCCCTCTGTTTTCGCCCTCTGTTTCAGCCCCTCTGTTTCAGCCCCTCTGTATCAGCCCCTCTGTTTCAGCCTCTCTGTTTCTCGCCCTCTGTTTCAGCCCCTCTGTTTCAGCCCCTCTGTTTCAGCCCCTCTGTTTCAGCCCCTCTGTTTCTCGCTCTCTGTTTCTCGCCATCTCTTTCTCGCCCTCTGTTTGTCGCCCTCTGTTTCTCGCCCTCTGTTTCAGCCCCTCTGTTTCAGCCCCTCTGTTTCTCGCCCTCTGTTTCTCGCCCTCTGTTTCTCGCCCTCTGTTTCAGCCCCTCTGTATCAGCCCCTCTGTTTCAGCCCCTCTATTTCTGGCCCTCTGTTTCAGCCCCTCTGTTTCAGCCCCTCTGTTTCAGCTCCTCTGTTTCTCGCCCTCTGTTTCAGCCCCTCTGTTTCTCGCCCTCTGTTTCAGCCCATCTGTTTCTCGCCCTCTGTTTCAGCCCCTCTGTTTCAGCCCCTCTGTTTCTCGCCCTCTGTTTCTCACCCACTGTTTCTCGCCCTCTGTTTCAGCCCCTCTGTATCAGCCCCTCTGTTTCAGCCCCTCTGTTTCTCGCCCTCTGTTTCAGCCCCTCTGTTTCAGCCCCTCTGTATCAGCCCCTCTGTTAGAGCCCCTCTGTTTCACGCCCTCTGTTGCAGCCCCTCTGTTTCAGCCCCTCTGTTTCAGCCCCTCTGTTTCAGCCCCTCTGTTTCTCGCCCTCTGTTTCTCGCACTCTGTTTCTCGCTCTCTGTTTCTCGCCCTCTGTTTCTCGCCCTCTGTTTCAGCCCCTCTGTTTCAGCCCCTCTGTTTCAGCCCCTCTGTTTTTAGACCCTCTGTTTCTCGCCCTCTGTTTCAGCCCCTCTGTTTCTCGCCTTCTGTTTCAGCACGTCTGTTTCAGCCCCTCAGTATCAGCCCCTCTGTTTCAGCCCCTCTGTTTCTCGCCCTCTGTTTCTCGCCCTCTGTTTCAGCCCCTCTGTTTCAGCCCGTCACTTTCAGCCACTCTGTTTCAGCCCCTCTGTTTCTCGCACTCTGTTTCTCGCCCTCTGTTTCTCGCTCTCTGTTTCTCGCCCTCCGTTTCTCGCCTCTGTTTCAGCCCCTCTGTTTCATCCCCTCTGTTTCAGCCCGTCTGTTTTTAGCCCCTCTGTTTCTCGCCCTCTGTTTCAGCCCCTCTGTTTCTCGCCCTCTGTTTTTTGCCCCTCTGTTTCAGCCCCTCTGTATCAGCCCCTCTGTTTCAACCCCTCTGTTTCTCGCCCTCTGTTTCTCGCCCTCTGTTTCAGCCCCTCTGTTTCAGCCAGTCTCTTTCAGCCCCTCTGTTTCAGCCCCTCTGTTTCTCGCCCATTGTTTCTCGCCCTCTGTTTCTCGCCCTCTGTTTCTCGCCCTCTGTTTCAGCCCCTCTGTTTCAGCCCCTCTGTTGCAGCCCCTCTGTTTCTCGCCCTCTGTTTCTCGCCCACTGTTTCTCGCCCTCTGTTTCAGCCCCTCTGTTTCAGCCCCTCTGTTTCAGCCCCTCTGTTTCAGCCCCTCTGTTTCTCGCCCTCTGTTTCAGCCCCTCTGTTTCAGCCCATCTGTTTCAGCCCCTCTGTTTCAGCCCCTCTGTTTCTCGCCCTCTGTTTCTCGCCCTCTGTTTCTCGCCCTCTGTTTCAGCCCCTCTGTTTCAGCCCGTCTGTTTCAGCGTCTCTGTTTCTCGCCCTCTGTTTCAGCCCCTCTGTTTCAGCCCCTCTGTTTCAGCCCCTCTGTTTCTCGCTCTCTGTTTCTCGCCCTCTGTTTCTCGCCCTCTGTTTCTCGCCCTCTGTTTCTCGCCCTGTGTTTCAGCCCCTCTGTTTCAGCCCCTCTGTTTCTCGCCCTCTGTTTCGCTCCCTCTGTTTCTCGCCCTCTGTTTCAGCCCCTCTGTATCAGCCCCTCTGTTTCAGCCCCTCTGTTTCTCGCCCTCTGTTTCAGCCCCTCTGTTTCAGCCCCTCTGTTTCAGCCCCTCTGTTTCAGCTCCTCTGTTTCTCGCCCTCTGTTTCCCGCCCTCTTTTTCAGCCCCTCTGTTTCTCGCCCTCTGTTTCAGCCCCTCTGTTTCTCGCCCTCTGTTTCAGCCACTCTGTTTCAACCCCTCTGTTTCAGCCCCTCTGTTTCACGCCCTCTGTTTCAGCCCCTCTGTTTCAGCCCCTCTGTTTCTCGCCCTCTGTTTCAGCCCCTGTGTTTCTGCCCCTCTGTATCAGCCCCTCTGTTTCAGCCCCTCTGATTCTCGCCCTCTGTTTCTCGCCCACTGTTTCAAACCCTCTGTTTCAGCCCCTCTGTTTCAGCCCCTCTGTTTCAGCCCCTCTGTTTCTCGCCCTCTGTTTCTCGCCCTCTGTTTCTCGCCCTCTGTTTCAGCCCCTCTGTTTCAGCCCCTCTGTTTCAGCCCCTCTGTTTCAGCCCCTCTGTTTCTCGCCCTCTGTTTCAGCCCCTCCGTTTCAGCCCCTCTGTTTCAGCCCCTCTGTTTCAGCCCCTCTGTTTCAGCCCCTCTGTTTCTCGCCATCTGTTTCTCGCCCTCTGTTTCTCGCCCTCTGTTTCTCTCCCTCTGTTTCAGCCCCTCTGTTTCTCGCCCTCTGTTTCTCGCCCTCTGTTTCTCGCTCTCTGTTTCTCGCCCTCTGTTTCAGCCCCTCTGTTTCAGCCCCTCTGTTTCAGCCACTCTGTTTCTCGCCCTCTGTTTCAGCCCCTCTGTTTCAGCCCCTCTGTTTCAGCCCCTCTGTTTCAGCCCCTCTGTATCAGCTCCTCTGTTTCTCGCCCTCTGTTTCCCGCCCACTGTTTCAGCCCCTCTGTTCCTCGCCCTCTGTTTCAGCCCCTCTGTTTCTCGCCCTCTGTTTCACCCCCTCTGTTTCAGCCCCTCTGTTTCAGCCCCTCTGTTTCTCGCCCTCTGTTTCAGCTCCTCTGTTTCAGCCCCTCTGTTTCTCGCCCTCTGTTTCAGCCCCTCTGTTTCAGCCCCTCTGTATCAGCCCCTCTGTTTCTGCCCCTCTGTTTCTTGCCCTCTGTTTCACGCCCTCTGTTTCAGCCCCTCTGTTTCAGCCCCTCTGTTTCAGCCCCTCTGTTTCAGCCCCTCTGTTTCTCGTCCTCTGTTTCTCGCCCTCTGTTTCTCGCTCTCTGTTTCTCGCCCTCTGTTTCTCGCCTCTGTTTCAGCCCCTCTGTTTCAGCCCCTCTGTTTCAGCCCCTCTGTTTCTCGCTCTCTGTTTCTCGCCCTCTGTTTCTCGCCTTCTGTTTCTCGCCCTCTGATTCTCGCCCTCTGTTTCAGCCCCTCTGTTTCAGCCCCTCTGTTTCTCGCCCTCTGTTTCTCGCCCTCTGTTTCTCGCTCACGGTTTCAGCCCCTCTGTATCAGCCCCTCTGTTTCAGCCCCTCTGTTTCTCGCCCTCTGTTTCAGCCTCTCTGTTTCAGCCCCTCTGTTTCAGCCCCTCTGTTTCAGCTCCTCTGTTTCTCGCCCTCTGTTTCAGCCCCTCTGTTTCTCGCCCTCTGTTTCAGCCCCTCTGTTTCTCGCCCTCTGTTTCAGCCCCTCTGTTTCAGCCCCTCTGTTTCAGCCCCTCTGTTTCTCGCCCTCTGTTTCAGCCCCTCTGTTTCAGCCCCTCTGTTTCTCGCCCTCTGTTTCAGCCCCTCTGTTTCAGCCCCTCTGTTTCAGCCCCTCTGTTTCGGCCTCTCTGTTTCTCGCCCTCTGTTTCAGCCCCTCTGTTTCAGCCCCTCTGTTTCAGCCCCTCTGTTTCAGCCCCTCTGTTTCAGTCCCTCTGTTTCTCGCCCTCTGTTTCAGCCCCTCTGTTTCAGCCCCTCTGTATCAGCCCCTCTGTATCAGCCCCTCTGTTTCTCGCCCTCTGTTTCTCGCCCTCTGTTTCAGCCCCTCTGTTTCAGCCCGTCACTTTCAACCCCTCTGTTTCAGCCCCTCTGGTTCTCGCCCTCTGTTTCTCGCCCTCTGTTTCAGCCCCTCTGTTTCAGCCCCTCTGTTTCTCGCCCTCTGTTTCTCGCCCACTGTTTCTCGCCCTCTGTTTCAGCCCGTCTGTTTCAGCCCCTCTGTTTCTCGCCCTCTGTTTCAGCCCCTCTGTTTCAGCCCCTCTGTTTCAGCCCCTCTGTTTCAGCCCCTCTGTTTCTCGCCCTCTGTTTCAGCCCCTCTGTTTCAGCCCTGCTGTTTCAGCCCCTCTGTTTCTCGCCCTCTGTTTTCGCCCTCTGTTTCAGCCCCTCTGTTTCAGCCCCTCTGTATCAGCCCCTCTGTTTCAGCCTCTCTGTTTCTCGCCCTCTGTTTCAGCCCCTCTGTTTCAGCCCCTCTGTTTCAGCCCCTCTGTTTCAGCCCCTCTGTTTCTCGCTCTCTGTTTCTCGCCATCTCTTTCTCGCCCTCTGTTTGTCGCCCTCTGTTTCTCGCCCTCTGTTTCAGCCCCTCTGTTTCAGCCCCTCTGTTTCTCGCCCTCTGTTTCTCGCCCTCTGTTTCTCGCCCTCTGTTTCAGCCCCTCTGTATCAGCCCCTCTGTTTCAGCCCCTCTATTTCTGGCCCTCTGTTTCAGCCCCTCTGTTTCAGCCCCTCTGTTTCAGCTCCTCTGTTTCTCGCCCTCTGTTTCAGCCCCTCTGTTTCTCGCCCTCTGTTTCAGCCCATCTGTTTCTCGCCCTCTGTTTCAGCCCCTCTGTTTCAGCCCCTCTGTTTCTCGCCCTCTGTTTCTCACCCACTGTTTCTCGCCCTCTGTTTCAGCCCCTCTGTATCAACCCCTCTGTTTCAGCCCCTCTGTTTCTCGCCCTCTGTTTCAGCCCCTCTGTTTCAGCCCCTCTGTATCAGCCCCTCTGTTAGAGCCCCTCTGTTTCACGCCCTCTGTTGCAGCCCCTCTGTTTCAGCCCCTCTGTTTCAGCCCCTCTGTTTCAGCCCCTCTGTTTCTCGCCCTCTGTTTCTCGCACTCTGTTTCTCGCTCTCTGTTTCTCGCCCTCTGTTTCTCGCCCTCTGTTTCAGCCCCTCTGTTTCAGCCCCTCTGTTTCAGCCCCTCTGTTTTTAGACCCTCTGTTTCTCGCCCTCTGTTTCAGCCCCTCTGTTTCTCGCCTTCTGTTTCAGCACGTCTGTTTCAGCCCCTCAGTATCAGCCCATCTGTTTCAGCCCCTCTGTTTCTCGCCCTCTGTTTCTCGCCCTCTGTTTCAGCCCCTCTGTTTCAGCCCGTCACTTTCAGCCACTCTGTTTCAGCCCCTCTGTTTCTCGCACTCTGTTTCTCGCCCTCTGTTTCTCGCTCTCTGTTTCTCGCCCTCCGTTTCTCGCCTCTGTTTCAGCCCCTCTGTTTCATCCCCTCTGTTTCAGCCCGTCTGTTTTTAGCCCCACTGTTTCTCGCCCTCTGTTTCAGCCCCTCTGTTTCTCGCCCTCTGTTTTTTGCCCCTCTGTTTCAGCCCCTCTGTATCAGCCCCTCTGTTTCAACCCCTCTGTTTCTCGCCCTCTGTTTCTCGCCCTCTGTTTCAGCCCCTCTGTTTCAGCCAGTCTCTTTCAGCCCCTCTGTTTCAGCCCCTCTGTTTCTCGCCCATTGTTTCTCGCCCTCTGTTTCTCGCCCTCTGTTTCTCGCCCTCTGTTTCAGCCCCTCTGTTTCAGCCCCTCTGTTGCAGCCCCTCTGTTTCTCGCCCTCTGTTTCTCGCCCACTGTTTCTCGCCCTCTGTTTCAGCCCCTCTGTTTCAGCCCCTCTGTTTCAGCCCCTCTGTTTCAGCCCCTCTGTTTCTCGCCCTCTGTTTCAGCCCCTCTGTTTCAGCCCATCTGTTTCAGCCCCTCTGTTTCAGCCCCTCTGTTTCTCTCCCTCTGTTTCTCGCCCTCTGTTTCTCGCCCTCTGTTTCAGCCCCTCTGTTTCAGCCCGTCTGTTTCAGCGTCTCTGTTTCTCGCCCTCTGTTTCAGCCCCTCTGTTTCAGCCCCTCTGTTTCAGCCCCTCTGTTTCTCGCTCTCTGTTTCTCGCCCTCTGTTTCTCGCCCTCTGTTTCTCGCCCTCTGTTTCTCGCCCTGTGTTTCAGCCCCTCTGTTTCAGCCCCTCTGTTTCTCGCCCTCTGTTTCGCTCCCTCTGTTTCTCGCCCTCTGTTTCAGCCCCTCTGTATCAGCCCCTCTGTTTCAGCCCCTCTGTTTCTCGCCCTCTGTTTCAGCCCCTCTGTTTCAGCCCCTCTGTTTCAGCCCCTCTGTTTCAGCTCCTCTGTTTCTCGCCCTCTGTTTCCCGCCCTCTTTTTCAGCCCCTCTGTTTCTCGCCCTCTGTTTCAGCCCCTCTGTTTCTCGCCCTCTGTTTCAGCCACTCTGTTTCAACCCCTCTGTTTCAGCCCCTCTGTTTCACGCCCTCTGTTTCAGCCCCTCTGTTTCAGCCCCTCTGTTTCTCGCCCTCTGTTTCAGCCCCTGTGTTTCTGCCCCTCTGTATCAGCCCCTCTGTTTCAGCCCCTCTGATTCTCGCCCTCTGTTTCTCGCCCACTGTTTCAAACCCTCTGTTTCAGCCCCTCTGTTTCAGCCCCTCTGTTTCAGCCCCTCTGTTTCTCGCCCTCTGTTTCTCGCCCTCTGTTTCTCGCCCTCTGTTTCAGCCCCTCTGTTTCAGCCCCTCTGTTTCAGCCCCTCTGTTTCAGCCCCTCTGTTTCTCGCCCTCTGTTTCAGCCCCTCCGTTTCAGCCCCTCTGTTTCAGCCCCTCTGTTTCAGCCCCTCTGTTTCAGCCCCTCTGTTTCTCGCCATCTGTTTCTCGCCCTCTGTTTCTCGCCCTCTGTTTCTCTCCCACTGTTTCAGCCCCTCTGTTTCTCGCCCTCTGTTTCTCGCCCTCTGTTTCTCGCTCTCTGTTTCTCGCCCTCTGTTTCAGCCCCTCTGTTTCAGCCCCTCTGTTTCAGCCACTCTGTTTCTCGCCCTCTGTTTCAGCCCCTCTGTTTCAGCCCCTCTGTTTCAGCCCCTCTGTTTCAGCCCCTCTGTATCAGCTCCTCTGTTTCTCGCCCTCTGTTTCCCGCCCACTGTTTCAGCCCCTCTGTTCCTCGCCCTCTGTTTCAGCCCCTCTGTTTCTCGCCCTCTGTTTCACCCCCTCTGTTTCAGCCCCTCTGTTTCAGCCCCTCTGTTTCTCGCCCTCTGTTTCAGCTCCTCTGTTTCAGCCCCTCTGTTTCTCGCCCTCTGTTTCAGCCCCTCTGTTTCAGCCCCTCTGTATCAGCCCCTCTGTTTCTGCCCCTCTGTTTCTTGCCCTCTGTTTCACGCCCTCTGTTTCAGCCCCTCTGTTTCAGCCCCTCTGTTTCAGCCCCTCTGTTTCAGCCCCTCTGTTTCTCGTCCTCTGTTTCTCGCCCTCTGTTTCTCGCTCTCTGTTTCTCGCCCTCTGTTTCTCGCCTCTGTTTCAGCCCCTCTGTTTCAGCCCCTCTGTTTCAGCCCCTCTGTTTTTAGCCGCTCTGTTTCTCGCCCTCTGTTTCAGCCCCTCTGTTTCTCGCCCTCTGTTTCAGCCCCTCTGTTTCAGCCCCTCTGTATCAGCCCCTCTGTTTCAGCCCCTCTGTTTCTCGCCCTCTGTTTCTCGCCCTCTGTTTCAGCCCCTCTGTTTCAGCCCGTCTCTTTCAGCCCCTCTGTTTCAGCCCCTCTGTTTCTCGCCCTCTGTTTCTCGCCCTCTGTTTCTCGCCCTCTGTTTCGCGCCCTCTGTTTCAGCCCCTCTGTTTCAGCCCCTCTGTTTCAGCCCCTCTGTTTCTCGCCCTCTGTTTCTCGCCCACTGTTTCTCGCCCTCTGTTTCAGCCCCTCTGTTTCAGCCCCTCTGTTTCAGCCCCTCTGTTTCGGCCCCTCTGTTTCTCGCCCTCTGTTTCTGCCCCTCTGTTTCAGCCCCACTGTTTCAGCCGCTCTGTTTCCGCCCCTCTGTTTCTCGCCCTCTGTTTCAGCCCCTCTGTTTCAGCCCCTCTGTTTCAGCCCCTCTGTTTCTCGCCCTCTGTTTTCGCCCTCTGTTTCAGCCCCTCTGTTTCAGCCCCTCTGTTTCAGCCTCTCTGTTTCTCGCCCTCTGTTTCAGCCCCTCTGTTTCAGCCCCTCTGTTTCAGCCCCTCTGTTTCAGCCCCTCTGTTTCTCGCTCTCTGTTTCTCGCCCTCTGTTTCTCGCCCTCTGTTTCTCGCCCTCTGTTTCTCGCCCTCTGTTTCAGCCCCTCTGTTTCAGCCCCTCTGTTTCTCGCCCTCTGTTTCTCGCCCTCTGTTTCTCGCCCTCTGTTTCAGCCCCTCTGTATCAGCCCCTCTGTTTCAGCCCCTCTATTTCTGGCCCTCTGTTTCAGCCCCTCTGTTTCAGCCCCTCTGTTTCAGCTCCTCTGTTTCTCGCCCTCTGTTTCAGCCCCTCTGTTTCTCGCCCTCTGTTTCAGCCCATCTGTTTCTCGCCCTCTGTTTCAGCCCCTCTGTTTCAGCCCCTCTGTTTCTCGCCCTCTGTTTCTCGCCCACTGTTTCTCGCCCTCTGTTTCAGCCCCTCTGTATCAGCCCCTCTGTTTCAGCCCCTCTGTTTCACGCCCTCTGTTGCAGCCCCTCTGTTTCAGCCCCTCTGTTTCAGCCCCTCTGTTTCAGCCCCTCTGTTTCTCGCCCTCTGTTTCACGCACTCTGTTTCTCGCTCTCTGTTTCTCGCCCTCTGTTTCTCGCCCTCTGTTTCAGCCCCTCTGTTTCAGCCCCTCTGTTTCAGCCCCTCTGTTTTTAGACACTCTGTTTCTCGCCCTCTGTTTCAGCCCCTCTGTTTCTCGCCTTCTGTTTCAGCACGTCTGTTTCAGCCCCTCAGTATCAGCCCCTCTGTTTCAGCCCCTCTGTTTCTCGCCCTCTGTTTCTCGCCCTCTGTTTCAGCCCCTCTGTTTCAGCCCGTCTCTTTCAGCCCCTCTGTTTCAGCCCCTCTGTTTCTCGCACTCTGTTTCTCGCCCTCTGTTTCTCGCTCTCTGTTTCTCGCCCTCCGTTTCTCGCCTCTGTTTCAGCCCCTCTGTTTCAGCCCCTCTGTTTCAGCCCGTCTGTTTTTAGCCCCTCTGTTTCAGCCCCTCTGTTTCCCGCCCTCTGTTTTTTGCCCCTCTGTTTCAGCCCCTCTGTATCAGCCCCTCTGTTTCAACCCCTCTGTTTCTCGCCCTCTGTTTCTCGCCCTCTGTTTCAGCCCCTCTGTTTCAGCCAGTCTCTTTCAGCCCCTCTGTTTCAGCCCCTCTGTTTCTCGCCCATTGTTTCTCGCCCTCTGTTTCTCGCCCTCTGTTTCTCGCCCTCTGTTTCAGCCCCTCTGTTTCAGCCCCTCTGTTGCAGCACCTCTGTTTCTCGCCCTCTGTTTCTCGCCCACTGTTTCTCGCCCTCTGTTTCAGCCCCTCTGTTTCAGCCCCTCTGTTTCAGCCCCTCTGTTTCAGCCCCTCTGTTTCTCGCCCTCTGTTTCAGCCCCTCTGTTTCAGCCCATCTGTTTCAGCCCCTCTGTTTCAGCCCCTCTGTTTCTCGCCCTCTGTTTCTCGCCCTCTGTTTCTCGCCCTCTGTTTCAGCCCCTCTGTTTCAGCCCGTCTGTTTCAGCGTCTCTGTTTCTCGCCCTCTGTTTCAGCCCCTCTGTTTCAGCCCCTCTGTTTCAGCCCCTCTGTTTCTCGCTCTCTGTTTCTCGCCCTCTGTTTCAGCCCCTCTGTTTCAGCCCCTCTGTTGCAGCACCTCTGTTTCTCGCCCTCTGTTTCTCGCCCACTGTTTCTCGCCCTCTGTTTCAGCCCCTCTGTTTCAGCCCCTCTGTTTCAGCCCCTCTGTTTCAGCCCCTCTGTTTCTCGCCCTCTGTTTCAGCCCCTCTGTTTCAGCCCATCTGTTTCAGCCCCTCTGTTTCAGCCCCTCTGTTTCTCGCCCTCTGTTTCTCGCCCTCTGTTTCTCGCCCTCTGTTTCAGCCCCTCTGTTTCAGCCCGTCTGTTTCAGCGTCTCTGTTTCTCGCCCTCTGTTTCAGCCCCTCTGTTTCAGCCCCTCTGTTTCAGCCCCTCTGTTTCTCGCTCTCTGTTTCTCGCCCTCTGTTTCTTGCCCTCTGTTTCTCGCCCTCTGTTTCTCGCCCTGTGTTTCAGCCCCTCTGTTTCAGCCCCTCTGTTTCCCTCCCTCTGTTTCGCGCCCTCTGTTTCTCGCCCTCTGTTTCAGCCCCTCTGTATCAGCCCCTCTGTTTCAGCCCCTCTGTTTCTCGCCCTCTGTTTCAGCCCCTCTGTTTCAGCCCCTCTGTTTCAGACCCTCTGTTTCAGCTCCTCTGTTTCTCGCCCTCTGTTTCCCGCCCTGTTTTTCAGCCCCTCTGTTTCTCGCCCTCTGTTTCAGCCCCTCTGTTTCTCGCCCTCTGTTTCAGCCACTCTGTTTCAACCCCTCTGTTTCAGCCCCACTGTTTCTCGCCCTCTGTTTCAGCCCCTCTGTTTCAGCCCCTCTGTTTCTCGCCCTCTGTTTCAGCCCTTCTGTTTCAGCCCCTCTGTATCAGCCCCTCTGTTTCAGCCCCTCTGATTCTCGCCCTCTGTTTCTCGCCCACTGTTTCAATCCCTCTGTTTCAGCCCCTCTGTTTCAGCCCCTCTGTTTCAGCCCCTCTGTTTCTCGCCCTCTGTTTCTCGCCCTCTGTTTCTCGCCCTCTGTTTCAGCCCCTCTGTTTCAGCCCCTCTGTTTCAGCCCCTCTGTTTCAGCCCCTCTGTTTCTCGCCCTCTGTTTCAGCCCCTCTGTTTCAGCCCCTCTGTTTCAGCCCCTCTGTTTCAGCCCCTCTGTTTCTCGCCATCTGTTTCTCGCCCTCTGTTTCTCGCCCTCTGTTTCTCTCCCTCTGTTTCAGCCCCTCTGTTTCTCGCCCTCTGTTTCGCGCCCTCTGTTTCTCGCCCTCTGTTTCAGCCCCTCTGTATCAGCCCCTCTGTTTCAGCCCCTCTGTTTCTCGCCCTCTGTTTCAGCCCCTCTGTTTCAGCCCCTCTGTTTCAGCCCCTCTGTTTCAGCTCCTCTGTTTCTCGCCCTCTGTTTCCCGCCCTCTTTTTCAGCCCCTCTGTTTCTCGCCCTCTGTTTCAGCCCCTCTGTTTCTCGCCCTCTGTTTCAGCCACTCTGTTTCAACCCCTCTGTTTCAGCCCCTCTGTTTCACGCCCTCTGTTTCAGCCCCTCTGTTTCAGCCCCTCTGTTTCTCGCCCTCTGTTTCAGCCCCTGTGTTTCAGCCCCTCTGTATCAGCCCCTCTGTTTCAGCCCCTCTGATTCTCGCCCTCTGTTTCTCGCCCACTGTTTCAAACCCTCTGTTTCAGCCCCTCTGTTTCAGCCCCTCTGTTTCAGCCCCTCTGTTTCTCGCCCTCTGTTTCTCGCCCTCTGTTTCTCGCCCTCTGTTTCAGCCCCTCTGTTTCAGCCCCTCTGTTTCAGCCCCTCTGTTTCAGCCCCTCTGTTTCTCGCCCTCTGTTTCAGCCCCTCCGTTTCAGCCCCTCTGTTTCAGCCCCTCTGTTTCAGCCCCTCTGTTTCAGCCCCTCTGTTTCTCGCCATCTGTTTCTCGCCCTCTGTTTCTCGCCCTCTGTTTCTCTCCCTCTGTTTCAGCCCCTCTGTTTCTCGCCCTCTGTTTCCCGCCCTCTGTTTCTCGCTCTCTGTTTCTCGCCCTCTGTTTCAGCCCCTCTGTTTCAGCCCCTCTGTTTCAGCCACTCTGTTTCTCGCCCTCTGTTTCAGCCCCTCTGTTTCAGCCCCTCTGTTTCAGCCCCTCTGTTTCAGCCCCTCTGTATCAGCTCCTCTGTTTCTCGCCCTCTGTTTCCCGCCCACTGTTTCAGCCCCTCTGTTCCTCGCCCTCTGTTTCAGCCCCTCTGTTTCTCGCCCTCTGTTTCACCCCCTCTGTTTCAGCCCCTCTGTTTCAGCCCCTCTGTTTCTCGCCCTCTGTTTCAGCTCCTCTGTTTCAGCCCCTCTGTTTCTCGCCCTCTGTTTCAGCCCCTCTGTTTCAGCCCCTCTGTATCAGCCCCTCTGTTTCTGCCCCTCTGTTTCTTGCCCTCTGTTTCACGCCCTCTGTTTCAGCCCCTCTGTTTCAGCCCCTCTGTTTCAGCCCCTCTGTTTCAGCCCCTCTGTTTCTCGCCCACTGTTTCTCGCCCTCTGTTTCTCGCTCTCTGTTTCTCGCCCTCTGTTTCTCGCCTCTGTTTCAGCCCCTCTGTTTCAGCCCCTCTGTTTCAGCCCCTCTGTTTTTAGCCGCTCTGTTTCTCGCCCTCTGTTTCAGCCCCTCTGTTTCTCGCCCTCTGTTTCAGCACCTCTGTTTCAGCCCCTCTGTATCAGCCCCTCTGTTTCAGCCCCTCTGTTTCTCGCCCTCTGTTTCTCGCCCTCTGTTTCAGCCCCTCTGTTTCAGCCCGTCTCTTTCAGCCCCTCTGTTTCAGCCCCTCTGTTTCTCGCCCTCTGTTTCTCGCCCTCTGTTTCTCGCCCTCTGTTTCGCGCCCTCTGTTTCAGCCCCTCTGTTTCAGCCCCTCTGTTTCAGCCCCTCTGTTTCTCGCCCTCTGTTTCTCGCCCACTGTTTCTCGCCCTCTGTTTCAGCCCCTCTGTTTCAGCCCCTCTGTTTCAGCCCCTCTGTTTCGGCCCCTCTGTTTCTCGCCCTCTGTTTCTGCCCCTCTGTTTCAGCCCCACTGTTTCAGCCGCTCTGTTTCCGCCCCTCTGTTTCTCGCCCTCTGTTTCAGCCCCTCTGTTTCAGCCCCTCTGTTTCAGCCCCTCTGTTTCTCGCCCTCTGTTTTCGCCCTCTGTTTCAGCCCCTCTGTTTCAGCCCCTCTGTTTCAGCCTCTCTGTTTCTCGCCCTCTGTTTCAGCCCCTCTGTTTCAGCCCCTCTGTTTCAGCCCCTCTGTTTCAGCCCCTCTGTTTCTCGCTCTCTGTTTCTCGCCCTCTGTTTCTCGCCCTCTGTTTCTCGCCCTCTGTTTCTCGCACTCTGTTTCAGCACCTCTGTTTCAGCCCCTCTGTTTCTCGCCCTCTGTTTCTCGCCCTCTGTTTCTCGCCCTCTGTTTCAGCCCCTCTGTATCAGCCCCTCTGTTTCAGCCCCTCTATTTCTGGCCCTCTGTTTCAGCCCCTCTGTTTCAGCCCCTCTGTTTCAGCTCCTCTGTTTCTCGCCCTCTGTTTCAGCCCCTCTGTTTCTCGCCCTCTGTTTCAGCCCATCTGTTTCTCGCCCTCTGTTTCAGCCCCTCTGTTTCAGCCCCTCTGTTTCTCGCCCTCTGTTTCTCGCCCACTGTTTCTCGCCCTCTGTTTCAGCCCCTCTGTTTCAGCCCCTCTGTTTCAGCCCCTCTGTTTCTCGCCCTCTGTTTTCGCCCTCTGTTTCAGCCCCTCTGTTTCAGCCCCTCTGTTTCAGCCTCTCTGTTTCTCGCCCTCTGTTTCAGCCCCTCTGTTTCAGCCCCTCTGTTTCAGCCCCTCTGTTTCAGCCCCTCTGTTTCTCGCTCTCTGTTTCTCGCCCTCTGTTTCTCGCCCTCTGTTTCTCGCCCTCTGTTTCTCGCCCTCTGTTTCAGCCCCTCTGTTTCAGCCCCTCTGTTTCTCGCCCTCTGTTTCTCGCCCTCTGTTTCTCGCCCTCTGTTTCAGCCCCTCTGTATCAGCCACTCTGTTTCAGCCCCTCTATTTCTGGCCCTCTGTTTCAGCCCCTCTGTTTCAGCCCCTCTGTTTCAGCTCCTCTGTTTCTCGCCCTCTGTTTCAGCCCCTCTGTTTCTCGCCCTCTGTTTCAGCCCATCTGTTTCTCGCCCTCTGTTTCAGCCCCTCTGTTTCAGCCCCTCTGTTTCTCGCCCTCTGTTGCAGCCCCTCTGTTTCAGCCCCTCTGTTTCAGCCCCTCTGTTTCAGCCCCTCTGTTTCTCGCCCTCTGTTTCTCGCACTCTGTTTCTCGCTCTCTGTTTCTCGCCCTCTGTTTCTCGCCCTCTGTTTCAGCCCCTCTGTTTCAGCCCCTCTGTTTCAGCCCCTCTGTTTTTAGACACTCTGTTTCTCGCCCTCTGTTTCAGCCCCTCTGTTTCTCGCCTTCTGTTTCAGCACGTCTGTTTCAGCCCCTCAGTATCAGCCCCTCTGTTTCAGCCCCTCTGTTTCTCGCCCTCTGTTTCTCGCCCTCTGTTTCAGCCCCTCTGTTTCAGCCCGTCTCTTTCAGCCCCTCTGTTTCAGCCCCTCTGTTTCTCGCACTCTGTTTCTCGCCCTCTGTTTCTCGCTCTCTGTTTCTCGCCCTCCGTTTCTCGCCTCTGTTTCAGCCCCTCTGTTTCAGCCCCTCTGTTTCAGCCCGTCTGTTTTTAGCCCCTCTGTTTCAGCCCCTCTGTTTCCCGCCCTCTGTTTTTTGCCCCTCTGTTTCAGCCCCTCTGTATCAGCCCCTCTGTTTCAACCCCTCTGTTTCTCGCCCTCTGTTTCTCGCCCTCTGTTTCAGCCCCTCTGTTTCAGCCCGTCTGTTTCAGCGTCTCTGTTTCTCGCCCTCTGTTTCAGCCCCTCTGTTTCAGCCCCTCTGTTTCAGCCCCTCTGTTTCTCGCTCTCTGTTTCTCGCCCTCTGTTTCTTGCCCTCTGTTTCTCGCCCTCTGTTTCTCGCCCTGTGTTTCAGCCCCTCTGTTTCAGCCCCTCTGTTTCCCTCCCTCTGTTTCGCGCCCTCTGTTTCTCGCCCTCTGTTTCAGCCCCTCTGTATCAGCCCCTCTGTTTCAGCCCCTCTGTTTCTCGCCCTCTGTTTCAGCCCCTCTGTTTCAGCCCCTCTGTTTCAGACCCTCTGTTTCAGCTCCTCTGTTTCTCGCCCTCTGTTTCCCGCCCTCTTTTTCAGCCCCTCTGTTTCTCGCCCTCTGTTTCAGCCCCTCTGTTTCTCGCCCTCTGTTTCAGCCACTCTGTTTCAACCCCTCTGTTTCAGCCCCTCTGTTTCTCGCCCTCTGTTTCAGCCCCTCTGTTTCAGCCCCTCTGTTTCTCGCCCTCTGTTTCAGCCCTTCTGTTTCAGCCCCTCTGTATCAGCCCCTCTGTTTCAGCCCCTCTGATTCTCGCCCTCTGTTTCTCGCCCACTGTTTCAATCCCTCTGTTTCAGCCCCTCTGTTTCAGCCCCTCTGTTTCAGCCCCTCTGTTTCTCGCCCTCTGTTTCTCGCCCTCTGTTTCTCGCCCTCTGTTTCAGCCCCTCTGTTTCAGCCCCTCTGTTTCAGCCCCTCTGTTTCAGCCCCTCTGTTTCTCGCCCTCTGTTTCAGCCCCTCTGTTTCAGCCCCTCTGTTTCAGCCCCTCTGTTTCAGCCCCTCTGTTTCAGCCCCTCTGTTTCTCGCCATCTGTTTCTCGCCCTCTGTTTCTCGCCCTCTGTTTCTCTCCCTCTGTTTCAGCCCCTCTGTTTCTCGCCCTCTGTTTCGCGCCCTCTGTTTCTCGCCCTCTGTTTCAGCCCCTCTGTATCAGCCCCTCTGTTTCAGCCCCTCTGTTTCTCGCCCTCTGTTTCAGCCCCTCTGTTTCAGCCCCTCTGTTTCAGCCCCTCTGTTTCAGCTCCTCTGTTTCTCGCCCTCTGTTTCCCACCCTCTTTTTCAGCCCCTCTGTTTCTCGCCCTCTGTTTCAGCCCCTCTGTTTCTCGCCCTCTGTTTCAGCCACTCTGTTTCAACCCCTCTGTTTCAGCCCCTCTGTTTCACGCCCTCTGTTTCAGCCCCTCTGTTTCAGCCCCTCTGTTTCTCGCCCTCTGTTTCAGCCCCTGTGTTTCAGCCCCTCTGTATCAGCCCCTCTGTTTCACCCCCTCTGATTCTCGCCCTCTGTTTCTCGCCCACTGTTTCAAACCCTCTGTTTCAGCCCCTCTGTTTCAGCCCCTCTGTTTCAGCCCCTCTGTTTCTCGCCCTCTGTTTCTCGCCCTCTGTTTCTCGCCCTCTGTTTCAGCCCCTCTGTTTCAGCCCCTCTGTTTCAGCCCCTCTGTTTCAGCCCCTCTGTTTCTCGCCCTCTGTTTCAGCCCCTCCGTTTCAGCCCCTCTGTTTCAGCCCCTCTGTTTCAGCCCCTCTGTTTCAGCCCCTCTGTTTCTCGCCATCTGTTTCTCGCCCTCTGTTTCTCGCCCTCTGTTTCTCTCCCTCTGTTTCAGCCCCTCTGTTTCTCGCCCTCTGTTTCTCGCCCTCTGTTTCTCGCTCTCTGTTTCTCGCCCTCTGTTTCAGCCCCTCTGTTTCAGCCCCTCTGTTTCAGCCACTCTGTTTCTCGCCCTCTGTTTCAGCCCCTCTGTTTCAGCCCCTCTGTTTCAGCCCCTCTGTTTCAGCCCCTCTGTATCAGCTCCTCTGTTTCTCGCCCTCTGTTTCCCGCCCACTGTTTCAGCCCCTCTGTTCCTCGCCCTCTGTTTCAGCCCCTCTGTTTCTCGCCCTCTGTTTCACCCCCTCTGTTTCAGCCCCTCTGTTTCAGCCCCTCTGTTTCTCGCCCTCTGTTTCAGCTCCTCTGTTTCAGCCCCTCTGTTTCTCGCCCTCTGTTTCAGCCCCTCTGTTTCAGCCCCTCTGTATCAGCCCCTCTGTTTCTGCCCCTCTGTTTCTTGCCCTCTGTTTCACGCCCTCTGTTTCAGCCCCTCTGTTTCAGCCCCTCTGTTTCAGCCCCTCTGTTTCAGCCCCTCTTTTTCTCGCCCACTGTTTCTCGCCCTCTGTTTCTCGCTCTCTGTTTCTCGCCCTCTGTTTCTCGCCTCTGTTTCAGCCCCTCTGTTTCAGCCCCTCTGTTTCAGCCCCTCTGTTTTTAGCCGCTCTGTTTCTCGCCCTCTGTTTCAGCCCCTCTGTTTCTCGCCCTCTGTTTCAGCACCTCTGTTTCAGCCCCTCTGTATCAGCCCCTCTGTTTCAGCCCCTCTGTTTCTCGCCCTCTGTTTCTCGCCCTCTGTTTCAGCCCCTCTGTTTCAGCCCGTCTCTTTCAGCCCCTCTGTTTCAGCCCCTCTGTTTCTCGCCCTCTGTTTCTCGCCCTCTGTTTCTCGCCCTCTGTTTCGCGCCCTCTGTTTCAGCCCCTCTGTTTCAGCCCCTCTGTTTCAGCCCCTCTGTTTCTCGCCCTCTGTTTCTCGCCCACTGTTTCTCGCCCTCTGTTTCAGCCCCTCTGTTTCAGCCCCTCTGTTTCAGCCCCTCTGTTTCGGCCCCTCTGTTTCTCGCCCTCTGTTTCTGCCCCTCTGTTTCAGCCCCACTGTTTCAGCCGCTCTGTTTCCGCCCCTCTGTTTCTCGCCCTCTGTTTCAGCCCCTCTGTTTCAGCCCCTCTGTTTCAGCCCCTCTGTTTCTCGCCCTCTGTTTTCGCCCTCTGTTTCAGCCCCTCTGTTTCAGCCCCTCTGTTTCAGCCTCTCTGTTTCTCGCCCTCTGTTTCAGCCCCTCTGTTTCAGCCCCTCTGTTTCAGCCCCTCTGTTTCAGCCCCTCTGTTTCTCGCTCTCTGTTTCTCGCCCTCTGTTTCTCGCCCTCTGTTTCTCGCCCTCTGTTTCTCGCACTCTGTTTCAGCACCTCTGTTTCAGCCCCTCTGTTTCTCGCCCTCTGTTTCTCGCCCTCTGTTTCTCGCCCTCTGTTTCAGCCCCTCTGTATCAGCCCCTCTGTTTCAGCCCCTCTATTTCTGGCCCTCTGTTTCAGCCCCTCTGTTTCAGCCCCTCTGTTTCAGCTCCTCTGTTTCTCGCCCTCTGTTTCAGCCCCTCTGTTTCTCGCCCTCTGTTTCAGCCCATCTGTTTCTCGCCCTCTGTTTCAGCCCCTCTGTTTCAGCCACTCTGTTTCTCGCCCTCTGTTTCTCGCCCACTGTTTCTCGCCCTCTGTTTCAGCCCCTCTGTTTCAGCCCCTCTGTTTCAGCCCCTCTGTTTCTCGCCCTCTGTTTTCGCCCTCTGTTTCAGCCCCTCTGTTTCAGCCCCTCTGTTTCAGCCTCTCTGTTTCTCGCCCTCTGTTTCAGCCCCTCTGTTTCAGCCCCTCTGTTTCAGCCCCTCTGTTTCAGCCCCTCTGTTTCTCGCTCTCTGTTTCTCGCCCTCTGTTTCTCGCCCTCTGTTTCTCGCCCTCTGTTTCTCGCCCTCTGTTTCAGCCCCTCTGTTTCAGCCCCTCTGTTTCTCGCCCTCTGTTTCTCGCCCTCTGTTTCTCGCCCTCTGTTTCAGCCCCTCTGTATCAGCCACTCTGTTTCAGCCCCTCTATTTCTGGCCCTCTGTTTCAGCCCCTCTGTTTCAGCCCCTCTGTTTCAGCTCCTCTGTTTCTCGCCCACTGTTTCAGCCCCTCTGTTTCTCGCCCTCTGTTTCAGCCCATCTGTTTCTCGCCCTCTGTTTCAGCCCCTCTGTTTCAGCCCCTCTGTTTCTCGCCCTCTGTTGCAGCCCCTCTGTTTCAGCCCCTCTGTTTCAGCCCCTCTGTTTCAGCCCCTCTGTTTCTCGCCCTCTGTTTCTCGCACTCTGTTTCTCGCTCTCTGTTTCTCGCCCTCTGTTTCTCGCCCTCTGTTTCAGCCCCTCTGTTTCAGCCCCTCTGTTTCAGCCCCTCTGTTTTTAGACACTCTGTTTCTCGCCCTCTGTTTCAGCCCCTCTGTTTCTCGCCTTCTGTTTCAGCACGTCTGTTTCAGCCCCTCAGTATCAGCCCCTCTGTTTCAGCCCCTCTGTTTCTCGCCCTCTGTTTCTCGCCCTCTGTTTCAGCCCCTCTGTTTCAGCCCGTCTCTTTCAGCCCCTCTGTTTCAGCCCCTCTGTTTCTCGCACTCTGTTTCTCGCCCTCTGTTTCTCGCTCTCTGTTTCTAGCCCTCCGTTTCTCGCCTCTGTTTCAGCCCCTCTGTTTCAGCCCCTCTGTTTCAGCCCGTCTGTTTTTAGCCCCTCTGTTTCAGCCCCTCTGTTTCCCGCCCTCTGTTTTTTGCCCCTCTGTTTCAGCCCCTCTGTATCAGCCCCTCTGTTTCAACCCCTCTGTTTCTCGCCCTCTGTTTCTCGCCCTCTGTTTCAGCCCCTCTGTTTCAGCCAGTCTCTTTCAGCCCCTCTGTTTCAGCCCCTCTGTTTCTCGCCCATTGTTTCTCGCCCTCTGTTTCTCGCCCTCTGTTTCTCGCCCTCTGTTTCAGCCCCTCTGTTTCAACCCCTCTGTTGCAGCCCCTCTGTTTCTCGCCCTCTGTTTCTCGCCCACTGTTTCTCGCCCTCTGTTTCAGCCCCTCTGTTTCAGCCCCTCTGTTTCAGCCCCTCTGTTTCAGCCCCTCTGTTTCTCGCCCTCTGTTTCAGCCCCTCTGTTTCAGCCCATCTGTTTCAGCCCATCTGTTTCAGCCCCTCTGTTTCTCGCCCTCTGTTTCTCGCCCTCTGTTTCTCGCCCTCTGTTTCAGCCCCTCTGTTTCAGCCCGTCTGTTTCAGCGTCTCTGTTTCTCGCCCTCTGTTTCAGCCCCTCTGTTTCAGCCCCTCTGTTTCAGCCCCTCTGTTTCTCGCTCTCTGTTTCTCGCCCTCTGTTTCTTGCCCTCTGTTTCTCGCCCTCTGTTTCTCGCCCTGTGTTTCAGCCCCTCTGTTTCAGCCCCTCTGTTTCCCTCCCTCTGTTTCGCGCCCTCTGTTTCTCGCCCTCTGTTTCAGCCCCTCTGTATCAGCCCCTCTGTTTCAGCCCCTGTGTTTCTCGCCCTCTGCTTCAGCCCCTCTGTTTCAGCCCCTCTGTTTCAGCCCCTCTGTTTCAGCTCCTCTGTTTCTCGCCCTCTGTTTCCCGCCCTCTTTTTCAGCCCCTCTGTTTCTCGCCCTCTGTTTCAGCCCCTCTGTTTCTCGCCCTCTGTTTCAGCCACTCTGTTTCAACCCCTCTGTTTCAGCCCCTCTGTTTCTCGCCCTCTGTTTCAGCCCCTCTGTTTCAGCCCCTCTGTTTCTCGCCCTCTGTTTCAGCCCTTCTGTTTCAGCCCCTCTGTATCAGCCCCTCTGTTTCAGCCCCTCTGATTCTCGCCCTCTGTTTCTCGCCCACTGTTTCAATCCCTCTGTTTCAGCCCCTCTGTTTCAGCCCCTCTGTTTCAGCCCCTCTGTTTCTCGCCCTCTGTTTCTCGCCCTCTGTTTCTCGCCCTCTGTTTCAGCCCCTCTGTTTCAGCCCCTCTGTTTCAGCCCCTCTGTTTCAGCCCCTCTGTTTCTCGCCCTCTGTTTCAGCCCCTCTGTTTCAGCCCCTCTGTTTCAGCCCCTCTGTTTCAGCCCCTCTGTTTCAGCCCCTCTGTTTCTCGCCATCTGTTTCTCGCCCTCTGTTTCTCGCCCTCTGTTTCTCTCCCTCTGTTTCAGCCCCTCTGTTTCTCGCCCTCTGTTTCTCGCCCTCTGTTTCTCGCTCTCTATTTCTCGCCCTCTGTTTCAGCCCCTCTGTTTCAGCCCCTCTGTTTCAGCCACTCTGTTTCTCGCCCTCTGTTTCAGCCCCTCTGTTTCAGCCCCTCTGTTTCAGCCCCTCTGTTTCAGCCCCTCTGTATCAGCTCCTCTGTTTCTCGCCCTCTGTTTCTCGCCCACTGTTTCAGCCCCTCTGTTCCTCGCCCTCTGTTTCAGCCCCTCTGTTTCGCGCCCTCTGTTTCTCGCTCTCTGTTTCTCGCCCTCTGTTTCTCGCCCTGTGTTTCAGCCCCTCTGTTTCAGCCCCTCTGGTTCCGCCCCTCTGTTTCACCCCCTCTGTTTCTCGCCCTCTGTTTCAGCCCCTCTGTTTCTCGCCCTCTGTTTCAGCCCCTCTGTTTCAGCCCCTCTGTATCAGCCCCTCTGTTTCAGCCCCTCTGTTTCAGCCCCTCTGTTTCAGCCCCTCTGTTTCTCGCCCTCTGTTTCTCGCCCTCTGTTTCTCGCCCTCTGTTTCAGCCCCTCTGTTTCAGCCCCTCTGTTTCAGCCCCTCTGTTTCAGCCCCTCTGTTTCTCGCCCTCTGTTTCAGCCCCTCTGTTTCAGCCCCTCTGTTTCAGCCCCTCTGTTTCAGCCCCTCTGTTTCAGCCCCTCTGTTTCTCGCCATCTGTTTCTCGCCCTCTGTTTCTCGCCCTCTGTTTCTCGCCCTCTGTTTCAGCCCCTCTGTTTCTCGCCCACTGTTTCTCGCCCTCTGTTTCTCGCTCTCTGTTTCTCGCCCTCTGTTTCAGCCCCTCTGTTTCAGCCCCTCTGTTTCAGCCACTCTGTTTCTCGCCCTCTGTTTCAGCCCCTCTGTTTCAGCCCCTCTGTTTCAGCCCGTCTGTTTCAGCCCCTCTGTATCAGCTCCTCTGTTTCTCGCCCTCTGTTTCTCGCCCACTGTTTCAGCCCCTCTGTTTCTCGCCCTCTGTTTCAGCCCCTCTGTTTCTCGCCCTCTGTTTCAGCCCCTCTGTTTCTCGCCCTCTGTTTCAGCCCCTCTGTTTCATCCCTTCTGTTTCAGCCCCTCTGTTACTCGCCCTCTGTTTCAGCCCCTCTGTTTCAGCCCCTCTGTTTCTCGCCCTCTGTTTCAGCCCCTCTGTTTCAGCCCCTCTGTATCAGCCCCTCTGTTTCAGCCCCTCTGTTTCTTGCCCTCTGTTTCACGCCCTCTGTTTCAGCCCCTCTGTTTCAGCCCCTCTGTTTCAGCCCCTCTGTTTCAGCCCCTCTGTTTCTCGCCCTCTGTTTCTTGCCCTCTGTTTCACGCCCTCTGTTTCAGCCCCTCTGTTTCAGCCCCTCTGTTTCAGCCCCTCTGTTTCAGCCCCTCTGTTTCTCGCCCTCTGTTTCTCGCCCTCTGTTTCTCGCTCTCTGTTTCTCGCGCTCTGTTTCTCGCCTCTGTTTCAGCCCCTCTGTTTCAGCCCCTCTGTTTCAGCCCCTCTGTTTTTAGCCCCTCTGTTTCTCGCCCTCCGTTTCAGCCCCTCTGTTTCTCGCCCTCTGTTTCAGCCCCTCTGTTTCAGCCCCTCAGTATCAGCCCCTCTGTTTCAGCCCCTCTGTTTCTCGCCCTCTGTTTCTCGCCCTCTGTTTCAGCCCCTCAGTTTCAGCCCGTCTCTTTCAGCCCCTCTGTTTCAGCCCCTCTGTTTCTCGCCCTCTGTTTCTCGCACTCTGTTTCTCGCCCTCTGTTTCTCGCCCTCTGTTTCAGCCCCTCTGTTTCAGCCCCTCTGTTTCAGCCCCTCTGATTCTCGCCCTCTGTTTCTCGCCCACTGTTTCTCGCCCTCTGTTTCAGCCCCTCTGTTTCAGCCCCTCTGTTTCACCCCCTCTGTTTCAGCCCCTCTGTTTCTCGCCCTCTGTTTCTGCCCCTCTGTTTCAGCCCCTCTGTTTCAGCCCCTCTGTTTCCGCCCCTCTGTTTCTCGCCCTCTGTTTCAGCCCCTCTGTTTCAGCCCGTCTGTTTCAGCCCCTCTGTTTCTCGCCCTCTGTTTTCGCCCTCTGTTTCAGCCCCTCTGTTTCAGCCACTCTGTTTCAGCCACTCTGTTTCAGCCTCTCTGTTTCTCGCCCTCTGTTTCAGCCCCTCTGTTTCAGCCCCTCTGATTCAGCCCCTCTGTTTCAGCCCCTCTGTTTCTCGCTCTCTGTTTCTCGCCCTCTGTTTCTCGCCTTCTGTTTCTCGCCCTCTGTTTCTCGCCCTCTGTTTCAGCCCCTCTGTTTCAGCCCCTCTGTTTCTCGCCCTCTGTTTCTCGCCCTCTGTTTCTCGCTCACGGTTTCAGCCCCTCTGTATCAGCCCCTCTGTTTCAGCCCCTCTGTTTCTCGCCCTCTGTTTCAGCCCCTCTGTTTCAGCCCCTCTGTTTCAGCCCCTCTGTTTCAGCTCCTCTGTTTCTCGCCCTCTGTTTCAGCCCCTCTGTTTCTCGCCCTCTGTTTCAGCCCCTCTGTTTCTCGCCCTCTGTTTCAGCCCCTCTGTTTCAGCCCCTCTGTTTCAGCCCCTCTGTTTCTCGCCCTCTGTTTCAGCCCCTCTGTTTCAGCCCCTCTGTTTCTCGCCCTCTGTTTCAGCCCCTCTGTTTCAGCCCCTCCGTTTCAGCCCCTCTGTTTCGGCCTCTCTGTTTCTCGCCCTCTGTTTCAGCCACTCTGTTTCAGCCCCTCTGTTTCAGCCCCTCTGTTTCAGCCCCTCTGTTTCTCGCCCTCTGTTTCAGCCCCTCTGTTTCAGCCCCTCTGTTTCTCGCCCTCTGTTTCTCGCCCTCTGTTTCAGCCCCTCTGTTTCAGCCCGTCACTTTCAGCCCCTCTGTTTCAGCCCCTCTGTTTCTCGCCCTCTGTTTCTCGCCCTCTGTTTCAGCCCCTCTGTTTCAGCCCCTCTGTTTCTCGCCCTCTGTTTCTCGCCCACTGTTTCTCGCCCTCTGTTTCAGCCCCTCTGTTTCAGCCCCTCTGTTTCTCGCCCTCTGTTTCAGCCCCTCTGTTTCAGCCCCTCTGTTTCAGCCCCTCTGTTTCAGCCCCTCTGTTTCTCGCCCTCTGTTTCAGCCCCTCTGTTTCAGCCCTGCTGTTTCAGCCCCTCTGTTTCTCGCCCTCTGTTTTCGCCCTCTGTTTCAGCCCCTCTGTTTCAGCCCCTCTGTATCAGCCCCTCTGTTTCAGCCTCTCTGTTTCTCGCCCTCTGTTTCAGCCCCTCTGTTTCAGCCCCTCTGTTTCAGCCCCTCTGTTTCAGCCCCTCTGTTTCTCGCTCTCTGTTTCTCGCCATCTCTTTCTCGCCCTCTGTTTCTCGCCCTCTGTTTCTCGCCCTCTGTTTCAGCCCCTCTGATTCAGCCCCTCTGTTTCTCGCCCTCTGTTTCTCGCCCTCTGTTTCTCGCCCTCTGTTTCAGCCCCTCTGTATCAGCCCCTCTGTTTCAGCCCCTCTATTTCTGGCCCTCTGTTTCAGCCCCTCTGTTTCAGCCCCTCTGTTTCAGCTCCTCTGTTTCTCGCCCTCTGTTTCAGCCCCTCTGTTTCTCGCCCTCTGTTTCAGCCCATCTGTTTCTCGCCCTCTGTTTCAGCCCCTCTGTTTCAGCCCCTCTGTTTCTCGCCCTCTGTTTCTCGCCCACTGTTTCTCGCCCTCTGTTTCAGCCCCTCTGTATCAGCCCCTCTGTTTCAGCCCCTCTCTTTCTCGCCCTCTGTTTCAGCCCCTCTGTTTCAGCCCCTCTGTATCAGCCCCTCTGTTTCAGCCCCTCTGTTTCACGCCCTCTGTTGCAGCCCCTCTGTTTCAGCCCCTCTGTTTCAGCCCCTCTGTTTCAGCCCCTCTGTTTCTCGCCCTCTGTTTCTCGCACTCTGTTTCTCGCTCTCTGTTTCTCGCCCTCTGTTTCTCGCCCTCTGTTTCAGCCCCTCTGTTTCAGCCCCTCTGTTTCAGCCCCTCTGTTTTTAGACCCTCTGTTTCTCGCCCTCTGTTTCAGCCCCTCTGTTTCTCGCCTTCTGTTTCAGCACGTCTGTTTCAGCCCCTCAGTATCAGCCCCTCTGTTTCAGCCCCTCTGTTTCTCGCCCTCTGTTTCTCGCCCTCTGTTTCAGCCCCTCTGTTTCAGCCCGTCTCTTTCAGCCCCTCTGTTTCAGCCCCTCTGTTTCTCGCACTCTGTTTCTCGCCCTCTGTTTCTCGCTCTCTGTTTCTCGCCCTCCGTTTCTCGCCTCTGTTTCAGCCCCTCTGTTTCAGCCCCTCTGTTTCAGCCCGTCTGTTTTTAGCCCCTCTGTTTCTCGCCCTCTGTTTCAGCCCCTCTGTTTCTCGCCCTCTATTTTTTGCCCCTCTGTTTCAGCCCCTCTGTATCAGCCCCTCTGTTTCAACCCCTCTGTTTCTCGCCCTCTGTTTCTCGCCCTCTGTTTCAGCCCCTCTGTTTCAGCCAGTCTCTTTCAGCCCCTCTGTTTCAGCCCCTATGTTTCTCGCCCATTGTTTCTCGCCCTCTGTTTCTCGCCCTCTGTTTCTCGCCCTCTGTTTCAGCCCCTCTGTTTCACCCCCTCTGTTGCAGCCCCTCTGTTTCTCGCCCTCTGTTTCTCGCCCACTGTTTCTCGCCCTCTGTTTCAGCCCCTCTGTTTCAGCCCCTCTGTTTCAGCCCCTCTGTTTCAGCCCCTCTGTTTCTCGCCCTCTGTTTCAGCCCCTCTGTTTCAGCCCATCTGTTTCAGCCCCTCTGTTTCAGCCCCTCTGTTTCTCGCCCTCTGTTTCTCGCCCTCTGTTTCTCGCCCTCTGTTTCAGCCCCTCTGTTTCAGCCCGTCTGTTTCAGCGTCTCTGTTTCTCGCCCTCTGTTTCAGCCTCTCTGTTTCAGCCCCTCTGTTTCAGCCCCTCTGTTTTTCGCTCTCTGTTTCTCGCCCTCTGTTTCTCGCCCTCTGTTTCTCGCCCTCTGTTTCTCGCCCTGTGTTTCAGCCCCTCTGTTTCAGCCCCTCTGTTTCTCGCCCTCTGTTTCGCGCCCTCTGTTTCTCGCCCTCTGTTTCAGCCCCTCTGTATCAGCCCCTCTGTTTCAGCCCCTCTGTTTCTCGCCCTCTGTTTCAGCCCCTCTGTTTCAGCCCCTCTGTTTCAGCCCCTCTGTTTCAGCTCCTCTGTTTCTCGCCCTCTGTTTCCCGCCCTCTTTTTCAGCCCCTCTGTTTCTCGCCCTCTGTTTCAGCCCCTCTGTTTCTCGCCCTCTGTTTCAGCCACTCTGTTTCAACCCCTCTGTTTCAGCCCCTCTGTTTCTCGCCCTCTGTTTCAGCCCCTCTGTTTCAGCCCCTCTGTTTCAGCCCCTGTGTTTCAGCCCCTCTGTTTCAGCCCCTCTGTATCAGCCCCTCTGTTTCAGCCCCTCTGATTCTCGCCCTCTGTTTCTCGCCCACTGTTTCAAACCCTCTGTTTCAGCCCCTCTGTTTCTCGCCCTCTGTTTCTCGCCCTCTGTTTCTCGCCCTCTGTTTCAGCCCCTCTGTTTCAGCCCCTCTGTTTCAGCCCCTCTGTTTCAGCCCCTCTGTTTCTCGCCCTCTGTTTCAGCCCCTCTGTTTCAGCCCCTCTGTTTCAGCCCCTCTGTTTCAGCCCCTCTGTTTTAGCCCCTCTGTTTCTTGCCATCTGTTTCTCGCCCTCTGTTTCTCGCCCTCTGTTTCTCTCCCTCTGTTTCAGCCCCTCTGTTTCTCGCCCTCTGTTTCTCGCCCTCTGTTTCTCGCTCTCTGTTTCTCGCCCTCTGTTTCAGCCCCTCTGTTTCAGCCCCTCTGTTTCAGCCACTCTGTTTCTCGCCCTCTGTTTCAGCCCCTCTGTTTCAGCCCCTCTGTTTCAGCCCCTCTGTTTCAGCCCCTCTGTATCAGCTCCTCTGTTTCTCGCCCTCTGTTTCTCGCCCACTGTTTCAGCCCCTCTGTTCCTCGCCCTCTGTTTCAGCCCCTCTGTTTCTCGCCCTCTGTTTCAGCCCCTATGTTTCAGCCCCTCTGTTTCAGCCCCTCTGTTTCTCGCCCTCTGTTTCAGCTCCTCTGTTTCAGCCCCTCTGTTTGTCGCCCTCTGTTTCAGCCCCTCTGTTTCAGCCCCTCTGTATCAGCCCCTCTGTTTCTGCCCCTCTGTTTCTTGCCCTCTGTTTCACGCCCTCTGTTTCAGCCCCTCTGTTTCAGCCCCTCTGTTTCAGCCCCTCTGTTTCAGCCCCTCTGTTTCTCGCCCTCTGTTTCTCGCCCTCTGTTTCTCGCTCTCTGTTTCTCGCCCTCTGTTTCTCGCCTCTGTTTCAGCCCCTCTGTTTCAGCCCCTCTGTTTCAGCCCCTCTGTTTTTAGCCCCTCTGTTTCTCGCCCTCTGTTTCAGCCCCTCTGTTTCTCGCCCTCTGTTTCAGCCCCTCTGTTTCAGCCCCTCTGTATCAGCCCCTCTGTTTCAGCCCCTCTGTTTCTCTCCCTCTGTTTCTCGCCCTCTGTTTCAGCCCCTCTGTTTCAGCCCGTCTCTTTCAGCCCCTCTGTTTCAGCCCCTCTGTTTCTCGCCCTCTGTTTCTCGCCCTCTGTTTCTCGCCCTCTGTTTCAGCCCCTCTGTATCAGCCCCTCTGTTTCAGCCCCTCTGTTTCTCGCCCTCTGTTTCAGCACCTCTGTTTCAGCCCCTCTGTATCAGCCCCTCTGTTTCAGCCCCTCTGTTTCACGCCCTCTGTTGCAGCCCCTCTGTTTCAGCCCCTCTGTTTCAGCCCCTCTGTTTCAGCCCCTCTGTTTCTCGCCCTCTGTTTCTCGCACTCTGTTTCTCGCTCTCTGTTTCTCGCCTCTTCTTCTCGCCCTCTGTTTCAGCCCCTCTGTTTCAGCCCCTCTGTTTCAGCCCCTCTGTTTTTAGAACCTCTGTTTCTCGCCCTCTGTTTCAGCCCCTCTGTTTCTCGCCTTCTGTTTCAGCACGTCTGTTTCAGCCCCTCAGTATCAGCCCCTCTGTTTCAGCCCCTCTGTTTCTCGCCCTCTGTTTCTCGCCCTCTGTTTCAGCCCCTCTGTTTCAGCCCGTCTCTTTCAGCCCCTCTGTTTCAGCCCCTCTGTTTCTCGCACTCTGTTTCTCGCCCTCTGTTTCTCGCTCTCTGTTTCTCGCCCTCCGTTTCTCGCCTCTGTTTCAGCCCCTCTGTTTCAGCCCCTCTGTTTCAGCCCGTCTGTTTTTAGCCCCTCTGTTTCTCGCCCTCTGTTTCAGCCCCTCTGTTTCTCGCCCTCTGTTTTTTGCCCCTCTGTTTCAGCCCCTCTGTATCAGCCCCTCTGTTTCAACCCCTCTGTTTCTCGCCCTCTGTTTCTCGCCCTCTGTTTCAGCCCCTCTGTTTCAGCCAGTCTCTTTCAGCCCCTCTGTTTCAGCCCCTCTGTTTCTCGCCCATTGTTTCTCGCCCTCTGTTTCTCGCCCTCTGTTTCTCGCCCTCTGTTTCAGCCCCTCTGTTTCAGCCCCTCTGTTGCAGCCCCTCTGTTTCTCGCCCTCTGTTGCTCGCCCACTGTTTCTCGCCCTCTGTTTCAGCCCCTCTGTTTCAGCCCCTCTGTTTCAGCCCCTCTGTTTCAGCCCCTCTGTTTCTCGCCCTCTGTTTCAGCCCCTCTGTTTCAGCCCATCTGTTTCAGCCCCTCTGTTTCAGCCCCTCTGTTTCTCGCCCTCTGTTTCTCGCCCTCTGTTTCTCGCCCTCTGTTTCAGCCCCTCTGTTTCAGCCCGTCTGTTTCAGCGTCTCTGTTTCTCGCCCTCTGTTTCAGCCCCTCTGTTTCAGCCCCTCTGTTTCAGCCCCTCTGTTTCTCGCTCTCTGTTTCTCGCCCTCTGTTTCTCGCCCTCTGTTTCTCGCCCTCTGTTTCTCGCCCTGTGTTTCAGCCCCTCTGTTTCAGCCCCTCTGTTTCTCGCCCTCTGTTTCGCGCCCTCTGTTTCTCGCCCTCTGTTTCAGCCCCTCTGTATCAGCCCCTCTGTTTCAGCCCCTCTGTTTCTCGCCCTCTGTTTCAGCTCCTCTGTTTCAGCCCCTCTGTTTCAGCGCCTCTGTTTCAGCTCCTCTGTTTCTCGCCCTCTGTTTCCCGCCCTCTTTTTCAGCCCCTCTGTTTCTCGCCCTCTGTTTCAGCCCCTCTGTATCTCGCCCTCTGTTTCAGCCACTCTGTTTCAACCCCTCTGTTTCAGCCCCTCTGTTTCTCGCCCTCTGTTTCAGCCCCTCTGTTTCAGCCCCTCTGTTTCTCGCCCTCTGTTTCAGCCCCTCTGTTTCAGCCCCTCTGTATCAGCCCCTCTGTTTCAGCCCCTCTGATTCTCGCCCTCTGTTTCTCGCCCACTGTTTCAAACCCTCTGTTTCAGCCCCTCTGTTTCAGCCCCTCTGTTTCAGCCCCTCTGTTTCTCGCCCTCTGTTTCTCGCCCTCTGTTTCTCGCCCTCTGTTTCAGCCCCTCTGTTTCAGCCCCTCTGTTTCAGCCCCTCTGTTTCAGCCCCTCTGTTTCTCGCCCTCAGTTTCAGCCCCTCTGTTTCAGCCCCTCTGTTTCAGCCCCTCTGTTTCAGCCCCTCTGTTTCAGCCCCTCTGTTTCTCGCCATCTGTTTCTCGCCCTCTGTTTCTCGCCCTCTGTTTCTCTCCCTCTGTTTCAGCCCCTCTGTTTCTCGCCCTCTGTTTCTCGCCCTCTGTTTCTCGCTCTCTGTTTCTCGCCCTCTGTTTCAGCCCCTCTGTTTCAGCCCCTCTGTTTCAGCCACTCTGTTTCTCGCCCTCTGTTTCAGCCCCTCTGTTTCAGCCCCTCTGTTTCAGCCCCTCTGTATCAGCTCCTCTGTTTCTCGCCCTCTGTTTCTCGCCCACTGTTTCAGCCCCTCTGTTCCTCGCCCTCTGTTTCAGCCCCTCTGTTTCTCGCCCTCTGTTTCAGCCCCTCTGTTTCAGCCCCTCTGTTTCAGCCCCTCTGTTTCTCGCCCTCTGTTTCAGCTCCTCTGTTTCAGCCCCTCTGTTTCTCGCCCTCTGTTTCAGCCCCTCTGTTTCAGCCCCTCTGTATCAGCCCCTCTGTTTCTGCCCCTCTGTTTCTTGCCCTCTGTTTCACGCCCTCTGTTTCAGCCCCTCTGTTTCAGCCCCTCTGTTTCAGCCCCTCTGTTTCAGCCCCTCTGTTTCTCGCCCTCTGTTTCTCGCCCTCTGTTTCTCGCTCTCTGTTTCTCGCCCTCTGTTTCTCGCCTCTGTTTCAGCCCCTCTGTTTTTAGCCCCTCTGTTTCTCGCCCTCTGTTTCAGCCCCTCTGTTTCTCGCCCTCTGTTTCAGCCCCTCTGTTTCAGCCCCTCTGTATCAGCCCCTCTGTTTCAGCCCCTCTGTTTCTCGCCCTCTGTTTCTCGCCCTCTGTTTCAGCCCCTCTGTTTCAGCCCGTCTCTTTCAGCCCCTCTGTTTCAGCCCCTCTGTTTCTCGCCCTCTGTTTCTCGCCCTCTGTTTCTCGCCCTCTGTTTCGCGCCCTCTGTTTCAGCCCCTCTGTTTCAGCCCCTCTGTTACAGCCCCTCTGTTTCTCGCCCTCTGTTTCTCGCCCACTGTTTCTCGCCCTCTGTTTCAGCCCCTCTGTTTCAGCCCCACTGTTTCAGCCCCTCTGTTTCGGCCCCTCTGTTTCTCGCCCTCTGTTTCTGCCCCTCTGTTTCAGCCCCTCTGTTTCAGCCCCTCTGTTTCCGCCCCTCTGTTTCTCGCCCTCTGTTTCAGCCCCTCAGTTTCAGCCCCTCTGTTTCAGCCCCTCTGTTTCAGCCTCTCTGTTTCTCGCCCTCTGTTTCAGCCCCTCTGTTTCAGCCCCTCTGTTTCAGCCCCTCTGTTTCAGCCCCTCTGTTTCTCGCTCTCTGTTTCTCGCCCTCTGTTTCTCGCCCTCTGTTTCTCGCCCTCTGTTTCTCGCCCTCTGTTTCTGCCCCTCTGTTTCAGCCCCTCTGTTTCAGCCCCTCTGTTTCCGCCCCTCTGTTTCTCGCCCTCTGTTTCAGCCCCTCTGTTTCAGCCCCTCTGTTTCAGCCCCTCTGTTTCAGCCTCTCTGTTTCTCGCCCTCTGTTTCAGCCCCTCTGTTTCAGCCCCTCTGTTTCAGCCCCTCTGTTTCAGCCCCTCTGTTTCTCGCTCTCTGTTTCTCGCCCTCTGTTTCTCGCCCTCTGTTTCTCGCCCTCTGTTTCTCGCCCTCTGTTTCAGCCCCTCTGTTTCAGCCCCTCTGTTTCTCGCCCTCTGTTTCTCGCCCTATGTTTCTCGCCCTCTGTTTCAGCCCCTCTGTATCAGCCCCTCTGTTTCAGCCCCTCTGTTTCTCGCCCTCTGTTTCAGCCCCTCTGTTTCAGCCCCTCTGCTTCAGCCCCTCTGTTTCAGCTCCTCTGTTTCTCGCCCTCAGTTTCAGCCCCTCTGTTTCTCGCCCTCTGTTTCAGCCCCTCTGTTTCTCGCCCTCTGTTTCAGACCCTCTGTTACAGCCCCTCTGTTTCAGCCCCTCTGTTTCTCGCCCTCTGTTTCAGCCACTCTGTTTCAGCCCCTCTGTTTCTCGCCCTCTGTTTCAGCCCCTCTGTTTCAGCCCCTCTGTATCAGCCCCTCTGTTTCAGCCCCTCTGTTTCTCGCCCTCTGTTTCTCGCCCTCTGTTTCTGGCCCTCTGTTTCTCGCCCTCTGTTTCTCGCCCTCTGTTTCAGCCCCTCTGTTTCAGCCCCTCTGTTTCAGCCCCTCTGTTTCTCGCCCTCTGTTTCTCGCCCACTGTTTCTCGCCCTCTGTTTCAGCCCCTCTGTTTCAGCCCCTCTGTTTCAGCCCCTCTGTTTCAGCCCCTCTGTTTCTCGCCCTCTGTTTCAGCCCCTCTGTTTCAGCCCCTCTGTTTCAGCCCCTCTGTTTCAGCCCCTCTGTTTCTCGCCCTCTGTTTCAGCCCCTCTGTTTCAGCCCCTCTGTTTCAGCCCCTCTGTTTCTCGCCCTCTGTTTCTCGCCCTATGTTTCAGCCCCTCTGTTTCAGCCCCTCTGTTTCAGCCCCTCTGTTTCAGCCTCTCTGTTTCTCGCCCTCTGTTTCAGCCCCTCTGTTTCAGCCCCTCTGTTTCTCGCTCTCTGTTTCTCGCCCTCTGTTTCTCACCCTCTGTTTCTCGCCCTCTGTTTCTCGCCCACTGTTTCAGCCCCTCTGTTTCAGCCCCTCTGTTTCTCGCCCTCTGTTTCTCGCCCTCTGTTTCTCGCCCTCTGTTTCAGCCAATCTGTTTCAGCCCCTCTGTATCAGCCCCTCTGTTTCAGCCCCTCTGTTTCTCGCCCTCTGTTTCAGCCCCTCTGTTTCAGCCTCTCTGTTTCAGCCCCTCTGTTTCAGCTCCTCTGTTTCTCGCCCTCAGTTTCAGCCCCTCTGTTTCTCGCCCTCTGTTTCAGCCCCTCTGTTTCTCGCCCTCTGTTTCAGCCCCTCTGTTACAGCCCCTCTGTTTCAGCCCCTCTGTTTCTCGCCCTCTGTTTCAGCCACTCTGTTTCAGCCCCTCTCTTTCTCGCCCTCTGTTTCAGCCCCTCTGTTTCAGCCCCTCTGTATCAGCCCCTCTGTTTCAGCCCCTCTGTTTCTCGCCCTCTGTTTCTCGCCCTCTGTTTCTCGCCCTCTGTTTCTCGCCCTCTGTTTCTCGCCCTCTGTTTCAGCCCCTCTGTTTCAGCCCCTCTGTTTCAGCCCCTCTGTTTCTCGCCCTCTGTTTCTCGCCCACTGTTTCTCGCCCTCTGTTTCAGCCCCTCTGTTTCAGCCCCTCTGTTTCAGCCCCTCTGTTTCAGCCCCTCTGTTTCTCGCCCTCTGTTTCAGCCCCTCTGTTTCAGCCCCTCTGTTTCAGCCCCTCTGTTTCAGCCCCTCTGTTTCTCGCCCTCTGTTTCAGCCCCTCTGTTTCAGCCCCTCTGTTTCTCGCCCTCTGTTTCTCGCCCTCTGTTTCAGCCCCTCTGTTTCAGCCCGTCACTTTCAGCCCCTCTGTTTCAGCCCCTCTGTTTCTCGCCCTCTGTTTCTCGCCCTCTGTTTCAGCCCCTCTGTTTCACCCCCTCTGTTTCTCGCCCTTTGTTTCTCGCCCACTGTTTCTCGCCCTCTGTTTCAGCCCCTCTGTTTCAGCCCCTCTGTTTCTCGCCCTCTGTTTCAGCCCCTCTGTTTCAGCCCCTCTGTTTCAGCCCCTCTGTTTCAGCCCCTCTGTTTCTCGCCCTCTGTTTCAGCCCCTCTGTTTCAGCCCTGCTGTTTCAGCCCCTCTGTTTCTCGCCCTCTGTTTTCGCCCTCTGTTTCAGCCCCTCTGTTTCAGCCCCTCTGTATCAGCCCCTCTGTTTCAGCCTCTCTGTTTCTCGCCCTCTGTTTCAGCCCCTCTGTTTCAGCCCCTCTGTTTCAGCCCCTCTGTTTCAGCCCCTCTGTTTCTCGCTCTCTGTTTCTCGCCATCTCTTTCTCGCCCTCTGTTTCTCGCCCTCTGTTTCTCGCCCTCTGTTTCAGCCCCTCTGTTTCAGCCCCTCTGTTTCTCGCCCTCTGTTTCTCGCCCTCTGTTTCTCGCCCTCTGTTTCAGCCCCTCTGTATCAGCCCCTCTGTTTCAGCCCCTCTATTTCTGGCCCTCTGTTTCAGCCCCTCTGTTTCAGCCCCTCTGTTTCAGCTCCTCTGTTTCTCGCCCTCTGTTTCAGCCCCTCTGTTTCTCGCCCTCTGTTTCAGCCCATCTGTTTCTCGCCCTCTGTTTCAGCCCCTCTGTTTCAGCCCCTCTGTTTCTCGCCCTCTGTTTCTCGCCCACTGTTTCTCGCCCTCTGTTTCAGCCCCTCTGTATCAGCCCCTCTGTTTCAGCCCCTCTCTTTCTCGCCCTCTGTTTCAGCCCCTCTGTTTCAGCCCCTCTGTATCAGCCCCTCTGTTTCAGCCCCTCTGTTTCACGCCCTCTGTTGCAGCCCCTCTGTTTCAGCCCCTCTGTTTCAGCCCCTCTGTTTCAGCCCCTCTGTTTCTCGCCCTCTGTTTCTCGCACTCTGTTTCTCGCTCTCTGTTTCTCGCCCTCTGTTTCTCGCCCTCTGTTTCAGCCCCTCTGTTTCAGCCCCTCTGTTTCAGCCCCTCTGTTTTTAGACCCTCTGTTTCTCGCCCTCTGTTTCAGCCCCTCTGTTTCTCGCCTTCTGTTTCAGCACGTCTGTTTCAGCCCCTCAGTATCAGCCCCTCTGTTTCAGCCCCTCTGTTTCTCGCCCTCTGTTTCTCGCCCTCTGTTTCAGCCCCTCTGTTTCAGCCCGTCTCTTTCAGCCCCTCTGTTTCAGCCCCTCTGTTTCTCGCACTCTGTTTCTCGCCCTCTGTTTCTCGCTCTCTGTTTCTCGCCCTCCGTTTCTCGCCTCTGTTTCAGCCCCTCTGTTTCAGCCCCTCTGTTTCAGCCCGTCTGTTTTTAGCCCCTCTGTTTCTCGCCCTCTGTTTCAGCCCCTCTGTTTCTCGCCCTCTGTTTTTTGCCCCTCTGTTTCAGCCCCTCTGTATCAGCCCCTCTGTTTCAACCCCTCTGTTTCTCGCCCTCTGTTTCTCGCCCTCTGTTTCAGCCCCTCTGTTTCAGCCAGTCTCTTTCAGCCCCTCTGTTTCAGCCCCTATGTTTCTCGCCCATTGTTTCTCGCCCTCTGTTTCTCGCCCTCTGTTTCTCGCCCTCTGTTTCAGCCCCTCTGTTTCACCCCCTCTGTTGCAGCCCCTCTGTTTCTCGCCCTCTGTTTCTCGCCCACTGTTTCTCGCCCTCTGTTTCAGCCCCTCTGTTTCAGCCCCTCTGTTTCAGCCCCTCTGTTTCAGCCCCTCTGTTTCTCGCCCTCTGTTTCAGCCCCTCTGTTTCAGCCCATCTGTTTCAGCCCCTCTGTTTCAGCCCCTCTGTTTCTCGCCCTCTGTTTCTCGCCCTCTGTTTCTCGCCCTCTGTTTCAGCCCCTCTGTTTCAGCCCGTCTGTTTCAGCGTCTCTGTTTCTCGCCCTCTGTTTCAGCCTCTCTGTTTCAGCCCCTCTGTTTCAGCCCCTCTGTTTTTCGCTCTCTGTTTCTCGCCCTCTGTTTCTCGCCCTCTGTTTCTCGCCCTCTGTTTCTCGCCCTGTGTTTCAGCCCCTCTGTTTCAGCCCCTCTGTTTCTCGCCCTCTGTTTCGCGCCCTCTGTTTCTCGCCCTCTGTTTCAGCCCCTCTGTATCAGCCCCTCTGTTTCAGCCCCTCTGTTTCTCGCCCTCTGTTTCAGCCCCTCTGTTTCAGCCCCTCTGTTTCAGCCCCTCTGTTTCAGCTCCTCTGTTTCTCGCCCTCTGTTTCCCGCCCTCTTTTTCAGCCCCTCTGTTTCTCGCCCTCTGTTTCAGCCCCTCTGTTTCTCGCCCTCTGTTTCAGCCACTCTGTTTCAACCCCTCTGTTTCAGCCCCTCTGTTTCTCGCCCTCTGTTTCAGCCCCTCTGTTTCAGCCCCTCTGTTTCAGCCCCTGTGTTTCAGCCCCTCTGTTTCAGCCCCTCTGTATCAGCCCCTCTGTTTCAGCCCCTCTGATTCTCGCCCTCTGTTTCTCGCCCACTGTTTCAAACCCTCTGTTTCAGCCCCTCTGTTTCTCGCCCTCTGTTTCTCGCCCTCTGTTTCTCGCCCTCTGTTTCAGCCCCTCTGTTTCAGCCCCTCTGTTTCAGCCCCTCTGTTTCAGCCCCTCTGTTTCTCGCCCTCTGTTTCAGCCCCTCTGTTTCAGCCCCTCTGTTTCAGCCCCTCTGTTTCAGCCCCTCTGTTTTAGCCCCTCTGTTTCTTGCCATCTGTTTCTCGCCCTCTGTTTCTCGCCCTCTGTTTCTCTCCCTCTGTTTCAGCCCCTCTGTTTCTCGCCCTCTGTTTCTCGCCCTCTGTTTCTCGCTCTCTGTTTCTCGCCCTCTGTTTCAGCCCCTCTGTTTCAGCCCCTCTGTTTCAGCCACTCTGTTTCTCGCCCTCTGTTTCAGCCCCTCTGTTTCAGCCCCTCTGTTTCAGCCCCTCTGTTTCAGCCCCTCTGTATCAGCTCCTCTGTTTCTCGCCCTCTGTTTCTCGCCCACTGTTTCAGCCCCTCTGTTCCTCGCCCTCTGTTTCAGCCCCTCTGTTTCTCGCCCTCTGTTTCAGCCCCTATGTTTCAGCCCCTCTGTTTCAGCCCCTCTGTTTCTCGCCCTCTGTTTCAGCTCCTCTGTTTCAGCCCCTCTGTTTGTCGCCCTCTGTTTCAGCCCCTCTGTTTCAGCCCCTCTGTATCAGCCCCTCTGTTTCTGCCCCTCTGTTTCTTGCCCTCTGTTTCACGCCCTCTGTTTCAGCCCCTCTGTTTCAGCCCCTCTGTTTCAGCCCCTCTGTTTCAGCCCCTCTGTTTCTCGCCCTCTGTTTCTCGCCCTCTGTTTCTCGCTCTCTGTTTCTCGCCCTCTGTTTCTCGCCTCTGTTTCAGCCCCTCTGTTTCAGCCCCTCTGTTTCAGCCCCTCTGTTTTTAGCCCCTCTGTTTCTCGCCCTCTGTTTCAGCCCCTCTGTTTCTCGCCCTCTGTTTCAGCCCCTCTGTTTCAGCCCCTCTGTATCAGCCCCTCTGTTTCAGCCCCTCTGTTTCTCTCCCTCTGTTTCTCGCCCTCTGTTTCAGCCCCTCTGTTTCAGCCCGTCTCTTTCAGCCCCTCTGTTTCAGCCCCTCTGTTTCTCGCCCTCTGTTTCTCGCCCTCTGTTTCTCGCCCTCTGTTTCAGCCCCTCTGTATCAGCCCCTCTGTTTCAGCCCCTCTGTTTCTCGCCCTCTGTTTCAGCACCTCTGTTTCAGCCCCTCTGTATCAGCCCCTCTGTTTCAGCCCCTCTGTTTCACGCCCTCTGTTGCAGCCCCTCTGTTTCAGCCCCTCTGTTTCAGCCCCTCTGTTTCAGCCCCTCTGTTTCTCGCCCTCTGTTTCTCGCACTCTGTTTCTCGCTCTCTGTTTCTCGCCTCTTCTTCTCGCCCTCTGTTTCAGCCCCTCTGTTTCAGCCCCTCTGTTTCAGCCCCTCTGTTTTTAGAACCTCTGTTTCTCGCCCTCTGTTTCAGCCCCTCTGTTTCTCGCCTTCTGTTTCAGCACGTCTGATTCAGCCCCTCAGTATCAGCCCCTCTGTTTCAGCCCCTCTGTTTCTCGCCCTCTGTTTCTCGCCCTCTGTTTCAGCCCCTCTGTTTCAGCCCGTCTCTTTCAGCCCCTCTGTTTCAGCCCCTCTGTTTCTCGCACTCTGTTTCTCGCCCTCTGTTTCTCGCTCTCTGTTTCTCGCCCTCCGTTTCTCGCCTCTGTTTCAGCCCCTCTGTTTCAGCCCCTCTGTTTCAGCCCGTCTGTTTTTAGCCCCTCTGTTTCTCGCCCTCTGTTTCAGCCCCTCTGTTTCTCGCCCTCTGTTTTTTGCCCCTCTGTTTCAGCCCCTCTGTATCAGCCCCTCTGTTTCAACCCCTCTGTTTCTCGCCCTCTGTTTCTCGCCCTCTGTTTCAGCCCCTCTGTTTCAGCCAGTCTCTTTCAGCCCCTCTGTTTCAGCCCCTCTGTTTCTCGCCCATTGTTTCTCGCCCTCTGTTTCTCGCCCTCTGTTTCTCGCCCTCTGTTTCAGCCCCTCTGTTTCAGCCCCTCTGTTGCAGCCCCTCTGTTTCTCGCCCTCTGTTGCTCGCCCACTGTTTCTCGCCCTCTGTTTCAGCCCCTCTGTTTCAGCCCCTCTGTTTCAGCCCCTCTGTTTCAGCCCCTCTGTTTCTCGCCCTCTGTTTCAGCCCCTCTGTTTCAGCCCATCTGTTTCAGCCCCTCTGTTTCAGCCCCTCTGTTTCTCGCCCTCTGTTTCTCGCCCTCTGTTTCTCGCCCTCTGTTTCAGCCCCTCTGTTTCAGCCCGTCTGTTTCAGCGTCTCTGTTTCTCGCCCTCTGTTTCAGCCCCTCTGTTTCAGCCCCTCTGTTTCAGCCCCTCTGTTTCTCGCTCTCTGTTTCTCGCCCTCTGTTTCTCGCCCTCTGTTTCTCGCCCTCTGTTTCTCGCCCTGTGTTTCAGCCCCTCTGTTTCAGCCCCTCTGTTTCTCGCCCTCTGTTTCGCGCCCTCTGTTTCTCGCCCTCTGTTTCAGCCCCTCTGTATCAGCCCCTCTGTTTCAGCCCCTCTGTTTCTCGCCCTCTGTTTCAGCTCCTCTGTTTCAGCCCCTCTGTTTCAGCGCCTCTGTTTCAGCTCCTCTGTTTCTCGCCCTCTGTTTCCCGCCCTCTTTTTCAGCCCCTCTGTTTCTCGCCCTCTGTTTCAGCCCCTCTGTATCTCGCCCTCTGTTTCAGCCACTCTGTTTCAACCCCTCTGTTTCAGCCCCTCTGTTTCTCGCCCTATGTTTCAGCCCCTCTGTTTCAGCCCCTCTGTTTCTCGCCCTCTGTTTCAGCCCCTCTGTTTCAGCCCCTCTGTATCAGCCCCTCTGTTTCAGCCCCTCTGATTCTCGCCCTCTGTTTCTCGCCCACTGTTTCAAACCCTCTGTTTCAGCCCCTCTGTTTCAGCCCCTCTGTTTCAGCCCCTCTGTTTCTCGCCCTCTGTTTCTCGCCCTCTGTTTCTCGCCCTCTGTTTCAGCCCCTCTGTTTCAGCCCCTCTGTTTCAGCCCCTCTGTTTCAGCCCCTCTGTTTCTCGCCCTCAGTTTCAGCCCCTCTGTTTCAGCCCCTCTGTTTCAGCCCCTCTGTTTCAGCCCCTCTGTTTCAGCCCCTCTGTTTCTCGCCATCTGTTTCTCGCCCTCTGTTTCTCGCCCTCTGTTTCTCTCCCTCTGTTTCAGCCCCTCTGTTTCTCGCCCTCTGTTTCTCGCCCTCTGTTTCTCGCTCTCTGTTTCTCGCCCTCTGTTTCAGCCCCTCTGTTTCAGCCCCTCTGTTTCAGCCACTCTGTTTCTCGCCCTCTGTTTCAGCCCCTCTGTTTCAGCCCCTCTGTTTCAGCCCCTCTGTTTCAGCCCCTCTGTATCAGCTCCTCTGTTTCTCGCCCTCTGTTTCTCGCCCACTGTTTCAGCCCCTCTGTTCCTCGCCCTCTGTTTCAGCCCCTCTGTTTCTCGCCCTCTGTTTCAGCCCCTCTGTTTCAGCCCCTCTGTTTCAGCCCCTCTGTTTCTCGCCCTCTGTTTCAGCTCCTCTGTTTCAGCCCCTCTGTTTCTCGCCCTCTGTTTCAGCCCCTCTGTTTCAGCCCCTCTGTATCAGCCCCTCTGTTTCTGCCCCTCTGTTTCTTGCCCTCTGTTTCACGCCCTCTGTTTCAGCCCCTCTGTTTCAGCCCCTCTGTTTCAGCCCCTCTGTTTCAGCCCCTCTGTTTCTCGCCCTCTGTTTCTCGCCCTCTGTTTCTCGCTCTCTGTTTCTCGCCCTCTGTTTCTCGCCTCTGTTTCAGCCCCTCTGTTTTTAGCCCCTCTGTTTCTCGCCCTCTGTTTCAGCCCCTCTGTTTCTCGCCCTCTGTTTCAGCCCCTCTGTTTCAGCCCCTCTGTATCAGCCCCTCTGTTTCAGCCCCTCTGTTTCTCGCCCTCTGTTTCTCGCCCTCTGTTTCAGCCCCTCTGTTTCAGCCCGTCTCTTTCAGCCCCTCTGTTTCAGCCCCTCTGTTTCTCGCCCTCTGTTTCTCGCCCTCTGTTTCTCGCCCTCTGTTTCGCGCCCTCTGTTTCAGCCCCTCTGTTTCAGCCCCTCTGTTACAGCCCCTCTGTTTCTCGCCCTCTGTTTCTCGCCCACTGTTTCTCGCCCTCTGTTTCAGCCCCTCTGTTTCAGCCCCACTGTTTCAGCCCCTCTGTTTCGGCCCCTCTGTTTCTCGCCCTCTGTTTCTGCCCCTCTGTTTCAGCCCCTCTGTTTCAGCCCCTCTGTTTCCGCCCCTCTGTTTCTCGCCCTCTGTTTCAGCCCCTCAGTTTCAGCCCCTCTGTTTCAGCCCCTCTGTTTCAGCCTCTCTGTTTCTCGCCCTCTGTTTCAGCCCCTCTGTTTCAGCCCCTCTGTTTCAGCTTCTCTGTTTCAGCCCCTCTGTTTCTCGCTCTCTGTTTCTCGCCCTCTGTTTCTCGCCCTCTGTTTCTCGCCCACTGTTTCTCGCCCTCTGTTTCTGCCCCTCTGTTTCAGCCCCTCTGTTTCAGCCCCTCTGTTTCAGCCCCTCTGTTTCAGCCCCTCTGTTTCAGCCTCTCTGTTTCTCGCCCTCTGTTTCAGCCCCTCTGTTTCAGCCCCTCTGTTTCAGCCCCTCTGTTTCAGCCCCTCTGTTTCTCGCTCTCTGTTTCTCGCCCTCTGTTTCTCGCCCTCTGTTTCTCGCCCTCTGTTTCTCGCCCTCTGTTTCAGCCCCTCTGTTTCAGCCCCTCTGTTTCTCGCCCTCTGTTTCTCGCCCTATGTTTCTCGCCCTCTGTTTCAGCCCCTCTGTATCAGCCCCTCTGTTTCAGCCCCTCTGTTTCTCGCCCTCTGTTTCAGCCCCTCTGTTTCAGCCCCTCTGTTTCAGCCCCTCTGTTTCAGCTCCTCTGTTTCTCGCCCTCAGTTTCAGCCCCTCTGTTTCTCGCCCTCTGTTTCAGCCCCTCTGTTTCTCGCCCTCTGTTTCAGACCCTCTGTTACAGCCCCTCTGTTTCAGCCCCTCTGTTTCTCGCCCTCTGTTTCAGCCACTCTGTTTCAGCCCCTCTGTTTCTCGCCCTCTGTTTCAGCCCCTCTGTTTCAGCCCCTCTGTATCAGCCCCTCTGTTTCAGCCCCTCTGTTTCTCGCCCTCTGTTTCTCGCCCTCTGTTTCTGGCCCTCTGTTTCTCGCCCTCTGTTTCTCGCCCTCTGTTTCAGCCCCTCTGTTTCAGCCCCTCTGTTTCAGCCCCTCTGTTTCTCGCCCTCTGTTTCTCGCCCACTGTTTCTCGCCCTCTGTTTCAGCCCCTCTGTTTCAGCCCCTCTGTTTCAGCCCCTCTGTTTCAGCCCCTCTGTTTCTCGCCCTCTGTTTCAGCCCCTCTGTTTCAGCCCCTCTGTTTCAGCCCCTCTGTTTCAGCCCCTCTGTTTCTCGCCCTCTGTTTCAGCCCCTCTGTTTCAGCCCCTCTGTTTCAGCCCCTCTGTTTCTCGCCCTCTGTTTCTCGCCCTATGTTTCAGCCCCTCTGTTTCAGCCCCTCTGTTTCAGCCCCTCTGTTTCAGCCTCTCTGTTTCTCGCCCTCTGTTTCAGCCCCTCTGTTTCAGCCCCTCTGTTTCTCGCTCTCTGTTTCTCGCCCTCTGTTTCTCACCCTCTGTTTCTCGCCCTCTGTTTCTCGCCCACTGTTTCAGCCCCTCTGTTTCAGCCCCTCTGTTTCTCGCCCTCTGTTTCTCGCCCTCTGTTTCTCGCCCTCTGTTTCAGCCAATCTGTTTCAGCCCCTCTGTATCAGCCCCTCTGTTTCAGCCCCTCTGTTTCTCGCCCTCTGTTTCAGCCCCTCTGTTTCAGCCCCTCTGTTTCAGCCCCTCTGTTTCAGCTCCTCTGTTTCTCGCCCTCAGTTTCAGCCCCTCTGTTTCTCGCCCTCTGTTTCAGCCCCTCTGTTTCTCGCCCTCTGTTTCAGCCCCTCTGTTACAGCCCCTCTGTTTCAGCCCCTCTGTTTCTCGCCCTCTGTTTCAGCCACTCTGTTTCAGCCCCTCTCTTTCTCGCCCTCTGTTTCAGCCCCTCTGTTTCAGCCCCTCTGTATCAGCCCCTCTGTTTCAGCCCCTCTGTTTCTCGCCCTCTGTTTCTCGCCCTCTGTTTCTCGCCCTCTGTTTCTCGCCCTCTGTTTCTCGCCCTCTGTTTCAGCCCCTCTGTTTCAGCCCCTCTGTTTCAGCCCCTCTGTTTCTCGCCCTCTGTTTCTCGCCCACTGTTTCTCGCCCTCTGTTTCAGCCCCTCTGTTTCAGCCCCTCTGTTTCAGCCCCTCTGTTTCAGCCCCTCTGTTTCTCGCCCTCTGTTTCAGCCCCTCTGTTTCAGCCCCTCTGTTTCAGCCCCTCTGTTTCAGCCCCTCTGTTTCTCGCCCTCTGTTTCAGCCCCTCTGTTTCAGCCCCTCTGTTTCTCGCCCTCTGTTTCTCGCCCTCTGTTTCAGCCCCTCTGTTTCAGCCCCTCTGTTTCAGCCTCACTGTTTCTCGCACTCTGTTTCTGCCCCTCTGTTTCAGCCCCTCTGTTTCAGCCCCTCTGTTTCTCGCTCTCTGTTTCTCGCCCTCTGTTTCTCACCCTCTGTTTCTCGACCTCTGTTTCTCGCCCTCTGTTTCAGCCCCTCTGTTTCAGCCCCTCTGTTTCTCGCCCTCTGTTTCTCGCCCTCTGTTTCTCGCCCTCTGTTTCAGCCCCTCTGTTTCAGCCCCTCTGTTTCAGCCCCTCTGTTTCTCGCCCTCTGTTTCAGCCCCTCTGTTTCAGCCCCTCTGTTTCAGCCCCTCTGTTTCAGCTCCTCTGTTTCTCGCCCTCTGTTTCTCGCCCTCTGTTTCATCCCCTCTGTTTCCCGCCCTCTGTTTCAGCCCCTCTGTTTCTCGCCCTCTGTTTCAGCCCCTCTGTTTCAGCCCCTCTGTTTCAGCCCCTCTGTTTCTCGCCCTCTGTTTCAGCCACTCTGTTTCAGCCCCTCTGTTTCTCGCCCTCTGTTTCAGCCCCTCTGTTTCAGCCCCTCTGTATCAGCCCCACTGTTTCAGCCCCTCTGTTTCTCGCCCTCTGTTTCTCGCCCTCTGTTTCAAACCCTCTGTTTCAGCCCCTCTGTTTCAGCCCCTCTGTTTCAGCGCCTCTGTTTCAGCCCCTCTGTTTCTCGCCCTCTGTTTCTAGCCCTCTGTTTCTCGCTCTCTGTTTCTCGCCCTCTGTTTCTCGCCCTGTGTTTCAGCCCCTCTGTTTCAGCCCCTCTGGTTCAGCCCCTCTGTTTCAGCCCCTCTGTTTCAGCCCCTCTGTTTCTCGCCCTCTGTTTCTCGCCCTCTGTTTCTCGCTCTCTGTTTCTCGCCCACTGTTTCAGCCCCTCTGTTTCAGCCCCTCTGTATCAGCCACTCTGTTTCAGCCCCACTGTTTCTCGCCCTGTTTCTCGCTCTCTGTTTCTCGCCCTCTGTTTCCGGACCTCTGTTTCAGCCCCTCTGTTTCAGCCCCTCTGTTTCAGCCCCTCTGTTTCTCGCCCTCTGTTTCTCGCCCTCTGTTTCAGCCCATCTGTTTCTCGCCCTCTGTTTCTCGCCTCTGTTTCAGCCCCTCTGTTTCTCGCCCTCTGTTTCAGCCCCTCTGTTTCTCGCCCTCTGTTTCAGCCCCTCTGTTTCAGCCCCTCTGTATCAGCCCCTCTGTTTCAGCCCCTCTGTTTCTCGCCCTCTGTTTCAGCCACTCTGTTTCAACCCCTCTGTTTCAGCCCCTCTGTTTCTCGCCCTCTGTTTCAGCCCCTCTGTTTCAGCCCCTCTGTTTCTCGCCCTCTGTTTCAGCCCCTCTGTTTCAGCCCCTCTGTATCAGCCCCTCTGTTTCAGCCCCTCTGATTCTCGCCCTCTGTTTCTCGCCCACTGTTTCAAACCCTCTGTTTCAGACCCTCTGTTTCAGCCCCTCTGTTTCAGCCCCGTTGTTTCTCGCCCTCTGTTTCTCGCCCTCTGTTTCTCGCCCTCTGTTTCAGCCCCTCTGTTTCAGCCCCTCTGTTTCAGCCCCTCTGTTTCAGCCCCTCTGTTTCTCGCCCTCAGTTTCAGCCCCTCTGTTTCAGCCCCTCTGTTTCAGCCCCTCTGTTTCAGCCCCTCTGTTTCAGCCCCTCTGTTTCTCGCCATCTGTTTCTCGCCCTCTGTTTCTCGCCCTCTGTTTCTCTCCCTCTGTTTCAGCCCCTCTGTTTCTCGCCCTCTGTTTCTCGCCCTCTGTTTCTCGCTCTCTGTTTCTCGCCCTCTGTTTCAGCCCCTCTGTTTCAGCCCCTCTGTTTCAGCCACTCTGTTTCTCGCCCTCTGTTTCAGCCCCTCTGTTTCAGCCCCTCTGTTTCAGCCCCTCTGTTTCAGCCCCTCTGTATCAGCTCCTCTGTTTCTCGCCCTCTGTTTCTCGCCCACTGTTTCAGCCCCTCTGTTCCTCGCCCTCTGTTTCAGCCCCTCTGTTTCTCGCCCTCTGTTTCAGCCCCTCTGTTTCAGCCCCTCTGTTTCAGCCCCTCTGTTTCTCGCCCTCTGTTTCAGCTCCTCTGTTTCAGCCCCTCTGTTTCTCGCCCTCTGTTTCAGCCCCTCTGTTTCAGCCCCTCTGTATCAGCCCCTCTGTTTCTGCCCCTCTGTTTCTTGCCCTCTGTTTCACGCCCTCTGTTTCAGCCCCTCTGTTTCAGCCCCTCTGTTTCAGCCCCTCTGTTTCAGCCCCTCTGTTTCTCGCCCTCTGTTTCTCGCCCTCTGTTTCTCGCTCTCTGTTTCTCGCCCTCTGTTTCTCGCCTCTGTTTCAGCCCCTCTGTTTTTAGCCCCTCTGTTTCTCGCCCTCTGTTTCAGCCCCTCTGTTTCTCGCCCTCTGTTTCAGCCCCTCTGTTTCAGCCCCTCTGTATCAGCCCCTCTGTTTCAGCCCCTCTGTTTCTCGCCCTCTGTTTCTCGCCCTCTGTTTCAGCCCCTCTGTTTCAGCCCGTCTCTTTCAGCCCCTCTGTTTCAGCCCCTCTGTTTCTCGCCCTCTGTTTCTCGCCCTCTGTTTCTCGCCCTCTGTTTCGCGCCCTCTGTTTCAGCCCCTCTGTTTCAGCCCCTCTGTTACAGCCCCTCTGTTTCTCGCCCTCTGTTTCTCGCCCACTGTTTCTCGCCCTCTGTTTCAGCCCCTCTGTTTCAGCCCCACTGTTTCAGCCCCTCTGTTTCGGCCCCTCTGTTTCTCGCCCTCTGTTTCTGCCCCTCTGTTTCAGCCCCTCTGTTTCAGCCCCTCTGTTTCCGCCCCTCTGTTTCTCGCCCTCTGTTTCAGCCCCTCAGTTTCAGCCCCTCTGTTTCAGCCCCTCTGTTTCAGCCTCTCTGTTTCTCGCCCTCTGTTTCAGCACCTCTGTTTCAGCCCCTCTGTTTCAGCCCCTCTGTTTCAGCCCCTCTGTTTCTCGCTCTCTGTTTCTCGCCCTCTGTTTCTCGCCCTCTGTTTCTCGCCCTCTGTTTCTCGCCCTCTGTTTCTGCCCCTCTGTTTCAGCCCCTCTGTTTCAGCCCCTCTGTTTCCGCCCCTCTGTTTCTCGCCCTCTGTTTCAGCCCCTCTGTTTCAGCCCCTCTGTTTCAGCCCCTCTGTTTCAGCCTCTCTGTTTCTCGCCCTCTGTTTCAGCCCCTCTGTTTCAGCCCCTCTGTTTCAGCCCCTCTGTTTCAGCCCCTCTGTTTCTCGCTCTCTGTTTCTCGCCCTCTGTTTCTCGCCCTCTGTTTCTCGCCCTCTGTTTCTCGCCCTCAGTTTCAGCCCCTCTGTTTCAGCCCCTCTGTTTCTCGCCCTCTGTTTCTCGCCCTATGTTTCTCGCCCTCTGTTTCAGCCCCTCTGTATCAGCCCCTCTGTTTCAGCCCCTCTGTTTCTCGCCCTCTGTTTCAGCCCCTCTGTTTCAGCCCCTCTGTTTCAGCCCCTCTGTTTCAGCTCCTCTGTTTCTCGCCCTCAGTTTCAGCCCCTCTGTTTCTCGCCCTCTGTTTCAGCCCCTCTGTTTCTCGCCCTCTGTTTCAGACCCTCTGTTACAGCCCCTCTGTTTCAGCCCCTCTGTTTCTCGCCCTCTGTTTCAGCCACTCTGTTTCAGCCCCTCTGTTTCTCGCCCTCTGTTTCAGCCCCTCTGTTTCAGCCCCTCTGTATCAGCCCCTCTGTTTCAGCCCCTCTGTTTCTCGCCCTCTGTTTCTCGCCCTCTGTTTCTGGCCCTCTGTTTCTCGCCCTCTGTTTCTCGCCCTCTGTTTCAGCCCCTCTGTTTCAGCCCCTCTGTTTCAGCCCCTCTGTTTCTCGCCCTCTGTTTCTCGCCCACTGTTTCTCGCCCTCTGTTTCAGCCCCTCTGTTTCAGCCCCTCTGTTTCAGCCCCTCTGTTTCAGCCCCTCTGTTTCTCGCCCTCTGTTTCAGCCCCTCTGTTTCAGCCCCTCTGTTTCAGCCCCTCTGTTTCAGCCCCTCTGTTTCTCGCCCTCTGTTTCAGCCCCTCTGTTTCAGCCCCTCTGTTTCAGCCCCTCTGTTTCTCGCCCTCTGTTTCTCGCCCTATGTTAAGCCCCTCTGTTTCAGCCCCTCTGTTTCAGCCCCTCTGTTTCAGCCTCTCTGTTTCTCGCCCTCTGTTTCAGCCCCTCTGTTTCAGCCCCTCTGTTTCTCGCTCTCTGTTTCTCGCCCTCTGTTTCTCACCCTCTGTTTCTCGCCCTCTGTTTCTCGCCCACTGTTTCAGCCCCTCTGTTTCAGCCCCTCTGTTTCTCGCCCTCTGTTTCTCGCCCTCTGTTTCTCGCCCTCTGTTTCAGCCAATCTGTTTCAGCCCCTCTGTATCAGCCCCTCTGTTTCAGCCCCTCTGTTTCTCGCCCTCTGTTTCAGCCCCTCTGTTTCAGCCCCTCTGTTTCAGCCCCTCTGTTTCAGCTCCTCTGTTTCTCGCCCTCAGTTTCAGCCCCTCTGTTTCTCGCCCTCTGTTTCAGCCTCTCTGTTTCTCGCCCTCTGTTTCAGCCCCTCTGTTACAGCCCCTCTGTTTCAGCCCCTCTGTTTCTCGCCCTCTGTTTCAGCCACTCTGTTTCAGCCCCTCTCTTTCTCGCCCTCTGTTTCAGCCCCTCTGTTTCAGCCCCTCTGTATCAGCCCCTCTGTTTCAGCCCCTCTGTTTCTCGCCCTCTGTTTCTCGCCCTCTGTTTCTCGCCCTCTGTTTCTCGGCCTCTGTTTCTCGCCCTCTGTTTCAGCCCCTCTGTTTCTCGCCCTCTGTTTCAGCCACTCTGTTTCAACCCCTCTGTTTCAGCCCCTCTGTTTCTCGCCCTCTGTTTCAGCCCCTCTGTTTCAGCCCCTCTGTTTCTCGCCCTCTGTTTCAGCCCCTCTGTTTCAGCCCCTCTGTATCAGCCCCTCTGTTTCAGCCCCTCTGATTCTCGCCCTCTGTTTCTCGCCCACTGTTTCAAACCCTCTGTTTCAGCCCCTCTGTTTCAGCCCCTCTGTTTCAGCCCCTCTGTTTCTCGCCCTCTGTTTCTCGCCCTCTGTTTCTCGCCCTCTGTTTCAGCCCCTCTGTTTCAGCCCCTCTGTTTCAGCCCCTCTGTTTCAGCCACTCTGTTTCAACCCCTCAGTTTCAGCCCCTCTGTTTCAGCCCCTCTGTTTCAGCCCCTCTGTTTCAGCCCCTCTGTTTCAGCCCCTCTGTTTCTCGCCATCTGTTTCTCGCCCTCTGTTTCTCGCCCTCTGTTTCTCTCCCTCTGTTTCAGCCCCTCTGTTTCTCGCCCTCTGTTTCTCGCCCTCTGTTTCTCGCTCTCTGTTTCTCGCCCTCTGTTTCAGCCCCTCTGTTTCAGCCCCTCTGTTTCAGCCACTCTGTTTCTCGCCCTCTGTTTCAGCCCCTCTGTTTCAGCCCCTCTGTTTCAGCCCCTCTGTTTCAGCCCCTCTGTATCAGCTCCTCTGTTTCTCGCCCTCTGTTTCTCGCCCACTGTTTCAGCCCCTCTGTTCCTCGCCCTCTGTTTCAGCCCCTCTGTTTCTCGCCCTCTGTTTCAGCCCCTCTGTTTCAGCCCCTCTGTTTCAGCCCCTCTGTTTCTCGCCCTCTGTTTCAGCTCCTCTGTTTCAGCCCCTCTGTTTCTCGCCCTCTGTTTCAGCCCCTCTGTTTCAGCCCCTCTGTATCAGCCCCTCTGTTTCTGCCCCTCTGTTTCTTGCCCTCTGTTTCACGCCCTCTGTTTCAGCCCCTCTGTTTCAGCCCCTCTGTTTCAGCCCCTCTGTTTCAGCCCCTCTGTTTCTCGCCCTCTGTTTCTCGCCCTCTGTTTCTCGCTCTCTGTTTCTCGCCCTCTGTTTCTCGCCTCTGTTTCAGCCCCTCTGTTTTTAGCCCCTCTGTTTCTCGCCCTCTGTTTCAGCCTCTCTGTTTCTCGCCCTCTGTTTCAGCCCCTCTGTTTCAGCCCCTCTGTATCAGCCCCTCTGTTTCAGCCCCTCTGTTTCTCGCCGTCTGTTTCTCGCCCTCTGTTTCAGCCCCTCTGTTTCAGCCCGTCTCTTTCAGCCCCTCTGTTTCAGCCCCTCTGTTTCTCGCCCTCTGTTTCTCGCCCTCTGTTTCTCGCCCTCTGTTTCGCGCCCTCTGTTTCAGCCCCTCTGTTTCAGCCCCTCTGTTACAGCCCCTCTGTTTCTCGCCCTCTGTTTCTCGCCCACTGTTTCTCGCCCTCTGTTTCAGCCCCTCTGTTTCAGCCCCACTGTTTCAGCCCCTCTGTTTCGGCCCCTCTGTTTCTCGCCCTCTGTTTCTGCCCCTCTGTTTCAGCCCCTCTGTTTCAGCCCCTCTGTTTCCGCCCCTCTGTTTCTCGCCCTCTGTTTCAGCCCCTCAGTTTCAGCCCCTCTGTTTCAGCCCCTCTGTTTCAGCCTCTCTGTTTCTCGCCCTCTGTTTCAGCCCCTCTGTTTCAGCCCCTCTGTTTCAGCCCCTCTGTTTCAGCCCCTCTGTTTCTCGCTCTCTGTTTCTCGCCCTCTGTTTCTCGCCCTCTGTTTCTCGCCCTCTGTTTCTCGCCCTCTGTTTCTGCCCCTCTGTTTCAGCCCCTCTGTTTCAGCCCCTCTGTTTCCGCCCCTCTGTTTCTCGCCCTCTGTTTCAGCCCCTCTGTTTCAGCCCCTCTGTTTCAGCCCCTCTGTTTCAGCCTCTCTGTTTCTCGCCCTCTGTTTCAGCCCCTCTGTTTCAGCCCCTCTGTTTCAGCCCCTCTGTTTCAGCCCCTCTGTTTCTCGCTCTCTGTTTCTCGCCCTCTGTTTCTCGCCCTCTGTTTCTCGCCCTCTGTTTCTCGCCCTCAGTTTCAGCCCCTCTGTTTCTCGCCCTCTGTTTCTCGCCCTCTGTTTCTCGCCCTATGTTTCTCGCCCTCTGTTTCAGCCCCTCTGTATCAGCCCCTCTGTTTCAGCCCCTCTGTTTCTCGCCCTCTGTTTCAGCCCCTCTGTTTCAGCCCCTCTGTTTCAGCCCCTCTGTTTCAGCTCCTCTGTTTCTCGCCCTCAGTTTCAGCCCCTCTGTTTCTCGCCCTCTGTTTCAGCCCCTCTGTTTCTCGCCCTCTGTTTCAGACCCTCTGTTACAGCCCCTCTGTTTCAGCCCCTCTGTTTCTCGCCCTCTGTTTCAGCCACTCTGTTTCAGCCCCTCTGTTTCTCGCCCTCTGTTTCAGCCCCTCTGTTTCAGCCCCTCTGTATCAGCCCCTCTGTTTCAGCCCCTCTGTTTCTCGCCCTCTGTTTCTCGCCCTCTGTTTCTGGCCCTCTGTTTCTCGCCCTCTGTTTCTCGCCCTCTGTTTCAGCCCCTCTGTTTCAGCCCCTCTGTTTCAGCCCCTCTGTTTCTCGCCCTCTGTTTCTCGCCCACTGTTTCTCGCCCTCTGTTTCAGCCCCTCTGTTTCAGCCCCTCTGTTTCAGCCCCTCTGTTTCAGCCCCTCTGTTTCTCGCCCTCTGTTTCAGCCCCTCTGTTTCAGCCCCTCTGTTTCAGCCCCTCTGTTTCAGCCCCTCTGTTTCTCGCCCTCTGTTTCAGCCCCTCTGTTTCAGCCCCTCTGTTTCAGCCCCTCTGTTTCTCGCCCTCTGTTTCTCGCCCTATGTTAAGCCCCTCTGTTTCAGCCCCTCTGTTTCAGCCCCTCTGTTTCAGCCTCTCTGTTTCTCGCCCTCTGTTTCAGCCCCTCTGTTTCAGCCCCTCTGTTTCTCGCTCTCTGTTTCTCGCCCTCTGTTTCTCACCCTCTGTTTCTCGCCCTCTGTTTCTCGCCCACTGTTTCAGCCCCTCTGTTTCAGCCCCTCTGTTTCTCGCCCTCTGTTTCTCGCCCTCTGTTTCTCGCCCTCTGTTTCAGCCAATCTGTTTCAGCCCCTCTGTATCAGCCCCTCTGTTTCAGCCCCTCTGTTTCTCGCCCTCTGTTTCAGCCCCTCTGTTTCAGCCCCTCTGTTTCAGCCCCTCTGTTTCAGCTCCTCTGTTTCTCGCCCTCAGTTTCAGCCCCTCTGTTTCTCGCCCTCTGTTTCAGCCTCTCTGTTTCTCGCCCTCTGTTTCAGCCCCTCTGTTACAGCCCCTCTGTTTCAGCCCCTCTGTTTCTCGCCCTCTGTTTCAGCCACTCTGTTTCAGCCCCTCTCTTTCTCGCCCTCTGTTTCAGCCCCTCTGTTTCAGCCCCTCTGTATCAGCCCCTCTGTTTCAGCCCCTCTGTTTCTCGCCCTCTGTTTCTCGCCCTCTGTTTCTCGCCCTCTGTTTCTCGGCCTCTGTTTCTCGCCCTCTGTTTCAGCCCCTCTGTTTCAGCCCCTCTGTTTCAGCCCCTCTGTTTCTCGCCCTCTGTTTCTCGCCCACTGTTTCTCGCCCTCTGTTTCAGCCCCTCTGTTTCAGCCCCTCTGTTTCAGCCCCTCTGTTTCAGCCCCTCTGTTTCTCGCCATCTGTTTCAGCCCCTCTGTTTCAGCCCCTCTGTTTCAGCCCCTCTGTTTCAGCCCCTCTGTTTCTCGCCCTCTGTTTCAGCCCCTCTGTTTCAGCCCCTCTGTTTCTCGCCCTCTGTTTCTCGCCCTCTGTTTCAGCCCCTCTGTTTCAGCCCCTCTGTTTCAGCCTCACTGTTTCTCGCACTCTGTTTCTGCCCCTCTGTTTCAGCCCCTCTGTTTCAGCCCCTCTGTTTCTCGCTCTCTGTTTCTCGCCCTCTGTTTCTCACCCTCTGTTTCTCGACCTCTGTTTCTCGCCCTCTGTTTCAGCCCCTCTGTTTCAGCCCCTCTGTTTCTCGCCCTCTGTTTCTCGCCCTCTGTTTCTCGCCCTCTGTTTCAGCCCCTCTGTTTCAGCCCCTCTGTTTCAGCCCCTCTGTTTCTCGCCCTCTGTTTCAGCCCCTCTGTTTCAGCCCCTCTGTTTCAGCCCCTCTGTTTCAGCTCCTCTGTTTCTCGCCCTCTGTTTCTCGCCCTCTGTTTCATCCCCTCTGTTTCCCGCCCTCTGTTTCAGCCCCTCTGTTTCTCGCCCTCTGTTTCAGCCCCTCTGTTTCAGCCCCTCTGTTTCAGCCCCTCTGTTTCTCGCCCTCTGTTTCAGCCACTCTGTTTCAGCCCCTCTGTTTCTCGCCCTCTGTTTCAGCCCCTCTGTTTCAGCCCCTCTGTATCAGCCCCACTGTTTCAGCCCCTCTGTTTCTCGCCCTCTGTTTCTCGCCCTCTGTTTCAAACCCTCTGTTTCAGCCCCTCTGTTTCAGCCCCTCTGTTTCAGCGCCTCTGTTTCAGCCCCTCTGTTTCTCGCCCTCTGTTTCTAGCCCTCTGTTTCTCGCTCTCTGTTTCTCGCCCTCTGTTTCTCGCCCTGTGTTTCAGCCCCTCTGTTTCAGCCCCTCTGGTTCAGCCCCTCTGTTTCAGCCCCTCTGTTTCAGCCCCTCTGTTTCTCGCCCTCTGTTTCTCGACCTCTGTTTCAGCCCCTCTGATTCTCGCCCACTGTTTCAGCCCCTCTGTTTCAGCCCCTCTGTATCAGCCACTCTGTTTCAGCCCCACTGTTTCTCGCCCTGTTTCTCGCTCTCTGTTTCTCGCCCTCTGTTTCCGGACCTCTGTTTCAGCCCCTCTGTTTCAGCCCCTCTGTTTCAGCCCCTCTGTTTCTCGCCCTCTGTTTCTCGCCCTCTGTTTCAGCCCATCTGTTTCTCGCCCTCTGTTTCTCGCCTCTGTTTCAGCCCCTCTGTTTCTCGCCCTCTGTTTCAGCCCCTCTGTTTCTCGCCCTCTGTTTCAGCCCCTCTGTTTCAGCCCCTCTGTATCAGCCCCTCTGTTTCAGCCCCTCTGTTTCTCGCCCTCTGTTTCTCGCCCTCTGTTTCAGCCCCTCTGTTTCAGCCCATCTCTTTCAGCCCCTCTGTTTCAGCCCCTCTGTTTCTCGCCCTCTGTTTCTCGCCCTCTGTTTCTCGCCCTCTGTTTCGCGCCCTCTGTTTCAGCCCCTCTGTTTCAGCCCCTCTGTTTCAGCCCCTCTGTTTCAGCCCCTCTGTTTCAGCCTCTCTGTTTCTCGCCCTCTGTTTCAGCCCCTCTGTTTCAGCCCCTCTGTTTCAGCCCCTCTGTTTCTCGCTCTCTGTTTCTCGCCCTCTGTTTCTCACCCTCTGTTTCTCGCCCTCTGTTTCTCGCCCTCTGTTTCAGCCCCTCTGTTTCATCCCCTCTGTTTCTCGCCCTCTGTTTCACGCCCTCTGTTTCTCGCCCTCTGTTTCAGCCCCTCTGTTTCAGCCCCTCTGTTTCAGCCCCTCTGTTTCTCGCCCTCTGTTTCTGCCCCTCTGTTTCAGCCCCTCTGTTTCAGCCCCTCTGTTTCAGCTCCTCTGTTTCTCGCCCTCTGTTTCTCGCCCTCTGTTTCAGCCCCTCTGTTTCTCGCCCTCTGTTTCAGCCCCTCTGTTTCTCGACCTCTGTTTCAGCCCCTCTGTTTCAGCCCCTCTGTTTCAGCCCCTCTGTTTCTCGCCCTCTGTTTCAGCCACTCTGTTTCACCCCCTCTGTTTCTCGCCCTCTGTTTCAGCCCCTCTGTTTCATCCCCTCTGTATCAGACGCACTGTTTCAGCCCCTCTGTTTCTCGCCCTCTGTTTCTCGCCCTCTGTTTCAAACCCTCTGTTTCAGCCCCTCTGTTTCAGCCCCTCTGTTTCAGCCCCTCTGTTTCAGCCCCTCTGTTTCTCGCCCTCTGTTTCTAGCCCTCTGTTTCTCGCTCTCTGTTTCTCGCCCTCTGTTTCTCGCCCTGTGTTTCAGCCCCTCTGTTTCAGCCCCTCTGGTTCAGCCCCTCTGTTTCAGCCCCTCTGTTTCAGCCCCTCTGTTTCTCGCCCTCTGTTTCTCGCCCTCTGTTTCTCGCTCTCTGTTTCTCGCCCTCTGTTTCTCGCCTCTGTTTCAGCCCCTCTGTTTCTCGCCCTCTGTTTCAGCCCCTCTGTTACAGCCCCTCTGTTTCAGCCCCTCTGTTTCTCGCCCTCTGTTTCAGCCCCTTTGTTTCAGCCCCTCTGTTTCTCGCTCTCTGTTTCTCGCCCTCTGTTTCTCGCCCTCTGTTTCTCGCTCTCTGTTTCTCTCCCTCTGTTTCTCGCCTCTGTTTCAGCCCCTCTGTTTCTCGCCCTCTGTTTCAGCCCCTCTGTTACAGCCCCTCTGTTTCAGCCTCTCTGTTTCTCGCCCTCTGTTTCTGCCCCTCTGTTTCTGCCCCTCTGTTTCAGCCCCTCTGTTTCAGCCCCTCTGTTTCTCGCTCTCTGTTTCTCGCCCTCTGTTTCTCAACCTCTGTTTCTCGCCCTCTGTTTCTCGCCCTCTGTTTCAGCCCCTCTGTTTCAGCCCCTCTGTTTCTCGCCCTCTGTTTCTCGCCCTCTGTTTCTCGCCCTCTGTTTCAGCCCCTCTGTTTCAGCCCCTCTGTTTCAGCCCCTCTGTTTCTCGCCCTCTGTTTCAGCCCCTCTGTTTCAGCCCCTCTGTTTCAGCCCCTCTGTTTCAGCTCCTCTGTTTCTCGCCCTCTGTTTCTCGCCCTCTGTTTCAGCCCCTCTGTTTCTCGCCCTCTGTTTCAGCCCCTCTGTTTCTCGCTCTCTGTTTCAGCCCCTCTGTTTCAGCCCCTCTGTTTCAGCCCCTCTGTTTCTCGGCCTCTGTTTCAGCCACTCTGTTTCACCCCCTCTGTTTCTCGCCCTCTGTTTCAGCCCCTCTGTTTCAGCCCCTCTGTATCAGCCCCACTGTTTCAGCCCCTCTGTTTCTCGCCCTCTGTTTCTCGCCCTCTGTTTCAAACCCTCTGTTTCAGCCCCTCTGTTTCAGCCCCTCTGTTTCAGCCCCTCTGTTTCAGCCCCTCTGTTTCTCGCCCTCTGTTTCTAGCCCTCTGTTTCTCGCTCTCTGTTTCTCGCCCTCTGTTTCTCGCCCTGTGTTTCAGCCCCTCTGTTTCAGCCCCTCTGGTTCAGCCCCTCTGTTTCAGCCCCTCTGTTTCAGCCCCTCTGTTTCTCGCCCTCTGTTTCTCGACCTCTGTTTCAGCCCCTCTGTTCCTCGCCCTCTGTTTCAGCCCCTCTGTTTCAGCCCCTCTGTATCAGCCACTCTGTTTCAGCCCCACTGTTTCTCGCCCTCTGTTTCTCGCTCTCTGTTTCACGCCCTCTGTTTCCGGACCACTGTTTCAGCCCCTCTGTTTCAGCCCCTCTGTTTCAGCCCCTCTGTTTCTCGCCCTCTGTTTCTCGCCCTCTGTTTCTCGCTCTCTGTTTCTCGCCCTCTGTTTCTCGCCTCTGTTTCAGCCCCTCTGTTTCAGCCCCTCTGTTTCAGCCCCTCTGTTTTTAGCCCCTCTGTTTCTCGCCCTCTGTTTCAGCCCCTCTGTTTCTCGCCCTCTGTTTCAGCCCCTCTGTTTCAGCCCCTCTGTATCAGCCCCTCTGTTTCAGCCCCTCTGTTTCTCGCCCTCTGTTTCTCGCCCTCTGTTTCAGCCCCTCTGTTTCAGCCCGTCTCTTTCAGCCCCTCTGTTTCAGCCCCTCTGTTTCTCGCCCTCTGTTTCTCGCCCTCTGTTTCTCGCCCTCTGTTTCGCGCCCTCTGTTTCAGCCCCTCTGTTTCAGCCCCTCTGTTACAGCCCCTCTGTTTCTCGCCCTCTGTTTCTCGCCCAGTGTTTCTCGCCCTCTGTTTCAGCCCCTCTGTTTCAGCCCCACTGTTTCAGCCCCTCTGTTTCGGCCCCTCTGTTTCTCGCCCTCTGTTTCTGCCCCTCTGTTTCAGCCCCTCTGTTTCAGCCCCTCTGTTTCCGCCCCTCTGTTTCTCGCCCTCTGTTTCTCTCCCTCTGTTTCTCGCCCTCTGTTTCGCGCCCTCTGTTTCAGCCCCTCTGTTTCAGCCCTTCTGTTTCAGGCCCTCTGTTTCAGCCCCTCTGTTTCAGCCCCTCTGTTTCTCGCTCTCTGTTTCTCGCCCTCTGTTTCTCACCCTCTGTTTCTCGCCCTCTGTTTCTCGCACACTGTTTCAGCCCCTCTGTTTCAGCCCCTCTGTTTCTCGCCCTCTGTTTCTCGCCCTCTGTTTCTCGCCCTCTGTTTCAGCCAATCTGTTTCAGCCCCTCTGTATCAGCCCCTCTGTTTCAGCCCCTCTGTTTCTCGCCCTCTGTTTCAGCCCCTCTGTTTCAGCCCCTCTGTTTCAGCCCCTCTGTTTCAGCTCCTCTGTTTCTCGCCCTCAGTTTCAGCCCCTCTGTTTCTCGCCCTCTGTTTCAGCCCCTCTGTTTCTCGCCCTCTGTTTCAGCCCCTCTGTTACAGCCCCTCTGTTTCAGCCCCTCTGTTTCTCGCCCTCTGTTTCAGCCACTCTGTTTCAGCCCCTCTGTTTCTCGCCCTCTGTTTCTCGCCCTCTGTTTCAGCCCCTCTGTTTCAGCCCCTCTGTTTCAGCCCCTCTGTTTCTCGCCCTCTGTTTCTCGCCCACTGTTTCTCGCCCTCTGTTTCAGCCCCTCTGTTTCAGCCCCTCTGTTTCAGCCCCTCTGTTTCAGCCCCTCTGTTTCTCGCCCTCTGTTTCAGCCCCTCTGTTTCAGCCCCTCTGTTTCAGCCCCTCTGTTTCAGCCCCTCTGTTTCTCGCCCTCTGTTTCAGCCCCTCTGTTTCAGCCCCTCTGTTTCTCGCCCTCTGTTTCTCGCCCTCTGTTTCAGCCCCTCTGTTTCAGCCCCTCTGTTTCAGCCTCACTGTTTCTCGCACTCTGTTTCTGCCCCTCTGTTTCAGCCCCTCTGTTTCAGCCCCTCTGTTTCTCGCTCTCTGTTTCTCGCCCTCTGTTTCTCACCCTCTGTTTCTCGACCTCTGTTTCTCGCCCTCTGTTTCAGCCCCTCTGTTTCAGCCCCTCTGTTTCTCGCCCTCTGTTTCTCGCCCTCTGTTTCTCGCCCTCTGTTTCAGCCCCTCTGTTTCAGCCCCTCTGTTTCAGCCCCTCTGTTTCTCGCCCTCTGTTTCAGCCCCTCTGTTTCAGCCCCTCTGTTTCAGCCCCTCTGTTTCAGCTCCTCTGTTTCTCGCCCTCTGTTTCTCGCCCTCTGTTTCATCCCCTCTGTTTCCCGCCCTCTGTTTCAGCCCCTCTGTTTCTCGCCCTCTGTTTCAGCCCCTCTGTTTCAGCCCCTCTGTTTCAGCCCCTCTGTTTCTCGCCCTCTGTTTCAGCCCCTCTGTTTCAGCCCCTCTGTTTCTCGCCCTCTGTTTCTCGCCCTCTGTTTCAGCCCCTCTGTTTCAGCCCCTCTGTTTCAGCCTCACTGTTTCTCGCACTCTGTTTCTGCCCCTCTGTTTCAGCCCCTCTGTTTCAGCCCCTCTGTTTCTCGCTCTCTGTTTCTCGCCCTCTGTTTCTCACCCTCTGTTTCTCGACCTCTGTTTCTCGCCCTCTGTTTCAGCCCCTCTGTTTCAGCCCCTCTGTTTCTCGCCCTCTGTTTCTCGCCCTCTGTTTCTCGCCCTCTGTTTCAGCCCCTCTGTTTCAGCCCCTCTGTTTCAGCCCCTCTGTTTCTCGCCCTCTGTTTCAGCCCCTCTGTTTCAGCCCCTCTGTTTCAGCCCCTCTGTTTCAGCCCCTCTGTTTCTCGCCCTCAGTTTCAGCCCCTCTGTTTCTCGCCCTCTGTTTCAGCCCCTCTGTTTCTCGCCCTCTGTTTCAGCCCCTCTGTTACAGCCCCTCTGTTTCAGCCCCTCTGTTTCTCGCCCTCTGTTTCAGCCACTCTGTTTCAGCCCCTCTGTTTCTCGCCCTCTGTTTCTCGCCCTCTGTTTCAGCCCCTCTGTTTCAGCCCCTCTGTTTCAGCCCCTCTGTTTCTCGCCCTCTGTTTCTCGCCCACTGTTTCTCGCCCTCTGTTTCAGCCCCTCTGTTTCAGCCCCTCTGTTTCAGCCCCTCTGTTTCAGCCCCTCTGTTTCTCGCCCTCTGTTTCAGCCCCTCTGTTTCAGCCCCTCTGTTTCAGCCCCTCTGTTTCAGCCCCTCTGTTTCTCGCCCTCTGTTTCAGCCCCTCTGTTTCAGCCCCTCTGTTTCTCGCCCTCTGTTTCTCGCCCTCTGTTTCAGCCCCTCTGTTTCAGCCCCTCTGTTTCAGCCTCACTGTTTCTCGCACTCTGTTTCTGCCCCTCTGTTTCAGCCCCTCTGTTTCAGCCCCTCTGTTTCTCGCTCTCTGTTTCTCGCCCTCTGTTTCTCACCCTCTGTTTCTCGACCTCTGTTTCTCGCCCTCTGTTTCAGCCCCTCTGTTTCAGCCCCTCTGTTTCTCGCCCTCTGTTTCTCGCCCTCTGTTTCTCGCCCTCTGTTTCAGCCCCTCTGTTTCAGCCCCTCTGTTTCAGCCCCTCTGTTTCTCGCCCTCTGTTTCAGCCCCTCTGTTTCAGCCCCTCTGTTTCAGCCCCTCTGTTTCAGCTCCTCTGTTTCTCGCCCTCTGTTTCTCGCCCTCTGTTTCATCCCCTCTGTTTCCCGCCCTCTGTTTCAGCCCCTCTGTTTCTCGCCCTCTGTTTCAGCCCCTCTGTTTCAGCCCCTCTGTTTCAGCCCCTCTGTTTCTCGCCCTCTGTTTCAGCCACTCTGTTTCAGCCCCTCTGTTTCTCGCCCTCTGTTTCAGCCCCTCTGTTTCAGCCCCTCTGTATCAGCCCCACTGTTTCAGCCCCTCTGTTTCTCGCCCTCTGTTTCTCGCCCTCTGTTTCAAACCCTCTGTTTCAGCCCCTCTGTTTCAGCCCCTCTGTTTCAGCGCCTCTGTTTCAGCCCCTCTGTTTCTCGCCCTCTGTTTCTAGCCCTCTGTTTCTCGCTCTCTGTTTCTCGCCCTCTGTTTCTCGCCCTGTGTTTCAGCCCCTCTGTTTCAGCCCCTCTGGTTCAGCCCCTCTGTTTCAGCCCCTCTGTTTCAGCCCCTCTGTTTCTCGCCCTCTGTTTCTCGACCTCTGTTTCAGCCCCTCTGTTTCTCGCCCACTGTTTCAGCCCCTCTGTTTCAGCCCCTCTGTATCAGCCACTCTGTTTCAGCCCCACTGTTTCTCGCCCTGTTTCTCGCTCTCTGTTTCTCGCCCTCTGTTTCCGGACCTCTGTTTCAGCCCCTCTGTTTCAGCCCCTCTGTTTCAGCCCCTCTGTTTCTCGCCCTCTGTTTCTCGCCCTCTGTTTCAGCCCATCTGTTTCTCGCCCTCTGTTTCTCGCCTCTGTTTCAGCCCCTCTGTTTCTCGCCCTCTGTTTCAGCCCCTCTGTTTCTCGCCCTCTGTTTCAGCCCCTCTGTTTCAGCCCCTCTGTATCAGCCCCTCTGTTTCAGCCCCTCTGTTTCTCGCCCTCTGTTTCTCGCCCTCTGTTTCAGCCCCTCTGTTTCAGCCCATCTCTTTCAGCCCCTCTGTTTCAGCCCCTCTGTTTCTCGCCCTCTGTTTCTCGCCCTCTGTTTCTCGCCCTCTGTTTCGCGCCCTCTGTTTCAGCCCCTCTGTTTCAGCCCCTCTGTTTCAGCCCCTCTGTTTCAGCCCCTCTGTTTCAGCCTCTCTGTTTCTCGCCCTCTGTTTCAGCCCCTCTGTTTCAGCCCCTCTGTTTCAGCCCCTCTGTTTCTCGCTCTCTGTTTCTCGCCCTCTGTTTCTCACCCTCTGTTTCTCGCCCTCTGTTTCTCGCCCTCTGTTTCAGCCCCTCTGTTTCATCCCCTCTGTTTCTCGCCCTCTGTTTCACGCCCTCTGTTTCTCGCCCTCTGTTTCAGCCCCTCTGTTTCAGCCCCTCTGTTTCAGCCCCTCTGTTTCTCGCCCTCTGTTTCTGCCCCTCTGTTTCAGCCCCTCTGTTTCAGCCCCTCTGTTTCAGCTCCTCTGTTTCTCGCCCTCTGTTTCTCGCACTCTGTTTCAGCCCCTCTGTTTCTCGCCCTCTGTTTCAGCCCCTCTGTTTCTCGACCTCTGTTTCAGCCCCTCTGTTTCAGCCCCTCTGTTTCAGCCCCTCTGTTTCTCGCCCTCTGTTTCAGCCACTCTGTTTCACCCCCTCTGTTTCTCGCCCTCTGTTTCAGCCCCTCTGTTTCATCCCCTCTGTATCAGACGCACTGTTTCAGCCCCTCTGTTTCTCGCCCTCTGTTTCTCGCCCTCTGTTTCAAACCCTCTGTTTCAGCCCCTCTGTTTCAGCCCCTCTGTTTCAGCCCCTCTGTTTCAGCCCCTCTGTTTCTCGCCCTCTGTTTCTAGCCCTCTGTTTCTCGCTCTCTGTTTCTCGCCCTCTGTTTCTCGCCCTGTGTTTCAGCCCCTCTGTTTCAGCCCCTCTGGTTCAGCCCCTCTGTTTCAGCCCCTCTGTTTCAGCCCCTCTGTTTCTCGCCCTCTGTTTCTCGCCCTCTGTTTCTCGCTCTCTGTTTCTCGCCCTCTGTTTCTCGCCTCTGTTTCAGCCCCTCTGTTTCTCGCCCTCTGTTTCAGCCCCTCTGTTACAGCCCCTCTGTTTCAGCCCCTCTGTTTCTCGCCCTCTGTTTCAGCCCCTTTGTTTCAGCCCCTCTGTTTCTCGCTCTCTGTTTCTCGCCCTCTGTTTCTCGCCCTCTGTTTCTCGCTCTCTGTTTCTCTCCCTCTGTTTCTCGCCTCTGTTTCAGCCCCTCTGTTTCTCGCCCTCTGTTTCAGCCCCTCTGTTACAGCCCCTCTGTTTCAGCCTCTCTGTTTCTCGCCCTCTGTTTCTGCCCCTCTGTTTCTGCCCCTCTGTTTCAGCCCCTCTGTTTCAGCCCCTCTGTTTCTCGCTCTCTGTTTCTCGCCCTCTGTTTCTCAACCTCTGTTTCTCGCCCTCTGTTTCTCGCCCTCTGTTTCAGCCCCTCTGTTTCAGCCCCTCTGTTTCTCGCCCTCTGTTTCTCGCCCTCTGTTTCTCGCCCTCTGTTTCAGCCCCTCTGTTTCAGCCCCTCTGTTTCAGCCCCTCTGTTTCTCGCCCTCTGTTTCAGCCCCTCTGTTTCAGCCCCTCTGTTTCAGCCCCTCTGTTTCAGCTCCTCTGTTTCTCGCCCTCTGTTTCTCGCCCTCTGTTTCAGCCCCTCTGTTTCTCGCCCTCTGTTTCAGCCCCTCTGTTTCTCGCTCTCTGTTTCAGCCCCTCTGTTTCAGCCCCTCTGTTTCAGCCCCTCTGTTTCTCGCCCTCTGTTTCAGCCACTCTGTTTCAGCCCCTCTGTTTCTCGCCCTCTGTTTCAGCCCCTCTGTTTCAGCCCCTCTGTATCAGCCCCACTGTTTCAGCCCCTCTGTTTCTCGCCCTCTGTTTCTCGCCCTCTGTTTCAAACCCTCTGTTTCAGCCCCTCTGTTTCAGCCCCTCTGTTTCAGCCCCTCTGTTTCAGCCCCTCTGTTTCTCGCCCTCTGTTTCTAGCCCTCTGTTTCTCGCTCTCTGTTTCTCGCCCTCTGTTTCTCGCCCTGTGTTTCAGCCCCTCTGTTTCAGCCCCTCTGGTTCAGCCCCTCTGTTTCAGCCCCTCTGTTTCAGCCCCTCTGTTTCTCGCCCTCTGTTTCTCGACCTCTGTTTCAGCCCCTCTGTTCCTCGCCCTCTGTTTCAGCCCCTCTGTTTCAGCCCCTCTGTATCAGCCACTCTGTTTCAGCCCCACTGTTTCTCGCCCTCTGTTTCTCGCTCTCTGTTTCACGCCCTCTGTTTCCGGACCACTGTTTCAGCCCCTCTGTTTCAGCCCCTCTGTTTCAGCCCCTCTGTTTCTCGCCCTCTGTTTCTCGCCCTCTGTTTCTCGCTCTCTGTTTCTCGCCCTCTGTTTCTCGCCTCTGTTTCAGCCCCTCTGTTTCAGCCCCTCTGTTTCAGCCCCTCTGTTTTTAGCCCCTCTGTTTCTCGCCCTCTGTTTCAGCCCCTCTGTTTCTCGCCCTCTGTTTCAGCCCCTCTGTTTCAGCCCCTCTGTATCAGCCCCTCTGTTTCAGCCCCTCTGTTTCTCGCCCTCTGTTTCTCGCCCTCTGTTTCAGCCCCTCTGTTTCAGCCCGTCTCTTTCAGCCCCTCTGTTTCAGCCCCTCTGTTTCTCGCCCTCTGTTTCTCGCCCTCTGTTTCTCGCCCTCTGTTTCGCGCCCTCTGTTTCAGCCCCTCTGTTTCAGCCCCTCTGTTACAGCCCCTCTGTTTCTCGCCCTCTGTTTCTCGCCCACTGTTTCTCGCCCTCTGTTTCAGCCCCTCTGTTTCAGCCCCACTGTTTCAGCCCCTCTGTTTCGGCCCCTCTGTTTCTCGCCCTCTGTTTCTGCCCCTCTGTTTCAGCCCCTCTGTTTCAGCCCCTCTGTTTCCGCCCCTCTGTTTCTCGCCCTCTGTTTCTCTCCCTCTGTTTCTCGCCCTCTGTTTCGCGCCCTCTGTTTCAGCCCCTCTGTTTCAGCCCTTCTGTTTCAGCCCCTCTGTTTCAGCCCCTCTGTTTCAGCCCCTCTGTTTCTCGCTCTCTGTTTCTCGCCCTCTGTTTCTCACCCTCTGTTTCTCGCCCTCTGTTTCTCGCCCACTGTTTCAGCCCCTCTGTTTCAGCCCCTCTGTTTCTCGCCCTCTGTTTCTCGCCCTCTGTTTCTCGCCCTCTGTTTCAGCCAATCTGTTTCAGCCCCTCTGTATCAGCCCCTCTGTTTCAGCCCCTCTGTTTCTCGCCCTCTGTTTCAGCCCCTCTGTTTCAGCCCCTCTGTTTCAGCCCCTCTGTTTCAGCTCCTCTGTTTCTCGCCCTCAGTTTCAGCCCCTCTGTTTCTCGCCCTCTGTTTCAGCCCCTCTGTTTCTCGCCCTCTGTTTCAGCCCCTCTGTTACAGCCCCTCTGTTTCAGCCCCTCTGTTTCTCGCCCTCTGTTTCAGCCACTCTGTTTCAGCCCCTCTCTTTCTCGCCCTCTGTTTCAGCCCCTCTGTTTCAGCCCCTCTGTATCAGCCCCTCTGTTTCAGCCCCTCTGTTTCTCGCCCTCTGTTTCTCGCCCTCTGTTTCTCGCCCTCTGTTTCTCGCCCTCTGTTTCTCGCCCTCTGTTTCAGCCCCTCTGTTTCAGCCCCTCTGTTTCAGCCCCTCTGTTTCTCGCCCTCTGTTTCTCGCCCACTGTTTCTCGCCCTCTGTTTCAGCCCCTCTGTTTCAGCCCCTCTGTTTCAGCCCCTCTGTTTCAGCCCCTCTGTTTCTCGCCCTCTGTTTCAGCCCCTCTGTTTCAGCCCCTCTATTTCAGCCCCTCTGTTTCAGCCCCTCTGTTTCTCGCCCTCTGTTTCAGCCCCTCTGTTTCAGCCCCTCTGTTTCTCGCCCTCTGTTTCTCGCCCTCTGTTTCAGCCCCTCTGTTTCAGCCCCTCTGTTTCAGCCTCACTGTTTCTCGCACTCTGTTTCTGCCCCTCTGTTTCAGCCCCTCTGTTTCAGCCCCTCTGTTTCTCGCTCTCTGTTTCTCGCCCTCTGTTTCTCACCCTCTGTTTCTCGACCTCTGTTTCTCGCCCTCTGTTTCAGCCCCTCTGTTTCAGCCCCTCTGTTTCTCGCCCTCTGTTTCTCGCCCTCTGTTTCTCGCCCTCTGTTTCAGCCCCTCTGTTTCAGCCCCTCTGTTTCAGCCCCTCTGTTTCTCGCCCTCTGTTTCAGCCCCTCTGTTTCAGCCCCTCTGTTTCAGCCCCTCTGTTTCAGCTCCTCTGTTTCTCGCCCTCTGTTTCTCGCCCTCTGTTTCATCCCCTCTGTTTCCCGCCCTCTGTTTCAGCCCCTCTGTTTCTCGCCCTCTGTTTCAGCCCCTCTGTTTCAGCCCCTCTGTTTCAGCCCCTCTGTTTCTCGCCCTCTGTTTCAGCCACTCTGTTTCAGCCCCTCTGTTTCTCGCCCTCTGTTTCAGCCCCTCTGTTTCAGCCCCTCTGTATCAGCCCCACTGTTTCAGCCCCTCTGTTTCTCGCCCTCTGTTTCTCGCCCTCTGTTTCAAACCCTCTGTTTCAGCCCCTCTGTTTCAGCGCCTCTGTTTCAGCCCCTCTGTTTCTCGCCCTCTGTTTCTAGCCCTCTGTTTCTCGCTCTCTGTTTCTCGCCCTCTGTTTCTCGCCCTGTGTTTCAGCCCCTCTGTTTCAGCCCCTCTGGTTCAGCCCCTCTGTTTCAGCCCCTCTGTTTCAGCCCCTCTGTTTCTCGCCCTCTGTTTCTCGACCTCTGTTTCAGCCCCTCTGTTTCTCGCCCACTGTTTCAGCCCCTCTGTTTCAGCCCCTCTGTATCAGCCACTCTGTTTCAGCCCCACTGTTTCTCGCCCTGTTTCTCGCTCTCTGTTTCTCGCCCTCTGTTTCCGGACCTCTGTTTCAGCCCCTCTGTTTCAGCCCCTCTGTTTCAGCCCCTCTGTTTCTCGCCCTCTGTTTCTCGCCCTCTGTTTCAGCCCATCTGTTTCTCGCCCTCTGTTTCTCGCCTCTGTTTCAGCCCCTCTGTTTCTCGCCCCCTGTTTCAGCCCCTCTGTTTCTCGCCCTCTGTTTCAGCCCCTCTGTTTCAGCCCCTCTGTATCAGCCCCTCTGTTTCAGCCCCTCTGTTTCTCGCCCTCTGTTTCAGCCACTCTGTTTCAACCCCTCTGTTTCAGCCCCTCTGTTTCTCGCCCTCTGTTTCAGCCCCTCTGTTTCAGCCCCTCTGTTTCTCGCCCTCTGTTTCAGCCCCTCTGTTTCAGCCCCTCTGTATCAGCCCCTCTGTTTCAGCCCCTCTGATTCTCGCCCTCTGTTTCTCGCCCACTGTTTCAAACCCTCTGTTTCAGCCCCTCTGTTTCAGCCCCTCTGTTTCAGCCCCTCTGTTTCTCGCCCTCTGTTTCTCGCCCTCTGTTTCTCGCCCTCTGTTTCAGCCCCTCTGTTTCAGCCCCTCTGTTTCAGCCCCTCTGTTTCAGCCCCTCTGTTTCTCGCCCTCAGTTTCAGCCCCTCTGTTTCAGCCCCTCTGTTTCAGCCCCTCTGTTTCAGCCCCTCTGTTTCAGCCCCTCTGTTTCTCGCCATCTGTTTCTCACCCTCTGTTTCTCGCCCTCTGTTTCTCTCCCTCTGTTTCAGCCCCTCTGTTTCTCGCCCTCTGTTTCTCGCCCTCTGTTTCTCGCTCTCTGTTTCTCGCCCTCTGTTTCAGCCCCTCTGTTTCAGCCCCTCTGTTTCAGCCACTCTGTTTCTCGCCCTCTGTTTCAGCCCCTCTGTTTTAGCCCCTCTGTTTCAGCCCCTCTGTTTCAGCCCCTCTGTATCAGCTCCTCTGTTTCTCGCCCTCTGTTTCTCGCCCACTGTTTCAGCCCCTCTGTTCCTCGCCCTCTGTTTCAGCCCCTCTGTTTCTCGCCCTCTGTTTCAGCCCCTCTGTTTCAGCCCCTCTGTTTCAGCCCCTCTGTTTCTCGCCCTCTGTTTCAGCTCCTCTGTTTCAGCCCCTCTGTTTCTCGCCCTCTGTTTCAGCCCCTCTGTTTCAGCCCCTCTGTATCAGCCCCTCTGTTTCTGCCCCTCTGTTTCTTGCCCTCTGTTTCACGCCCTCTGTTTCAGCCCCTCTGTTTCAGCCCCTCTGTTTCAGCCCCTCTGTTTCAGCCCCTCTGTTTCTCGCCCTCTGTTTCTCGCCCTCTGTTTCTCGCTCTCTGTTTCTCGCCCTCTGTTTCTCGCCTCTGTTTCAGCCCCTCTGTTTTTAGCCCCTCTGTTTCTCGCCCTCTGTTTCAGCCCCTCTGTTTCTCGCCCTCTGTTTCAGCCCCTCTGTTTCAGCCCCTCTGTATCAGCCCCTCTGTTTCAGCCCCTCTGTTTCTCGCCCTCTGTTTCTCGCCCTCTGTTTCAGCCCCTCTGTTTCAGCCCGTCTCTTTCAGCCCCTCTGTTTCAGCCCCTCTGTTTCTCGCCCTCTGTTTCTCGCCCTCTGTTTCTCGCCCTCTGTTTCGCGCCCTCTGTTTCAGCCCCTCTGTTTCAGCCCCTCTGTTACAGCCCCTCTGTTTCTCGCCCTCTGTTTCTCGCCCACTGTTTCTCGCCCTCTGTTTCAGCCCCTCTGTTTCAGCCCCACTGTTTCAGCCCCTCTGTTTCGGCCCCTCTGTTTCTCGCCCTCTGTTTCTGCCCCTCTGTTTCAGCCCCTCTGTTTCAGCCCCTCTGTTTCCGCCCCTCTGTTTCTCGCCCTCTGTTTCAGCCCCTCAGTTTCAGCCCCTCTGTTTCAGCCCCTCTGTTTCAGCCTCTCTGTTTCTCGCCCTCTGTTTCAGCCCCTCTGTTTCAGCCCCTCTGTTTCAGCCCCTCTGTTACAGCCCCTCTGTTTCTCGCTCTCTGTTTCTCGCCCTCTGTTTCTCGCCCTCTGTTTCTCGCCCTCTGTTTCTCGCCCTCTGTTTCTGCCCCTCTGTTTCAGCCCCTCTGTTTCAGCCCCTCTGTTTCCGCCCCTCTGTTTCTCGCCCTCTGTTTCAGCCCCTCTGTTTCAGCCCCTCTGTTTCAGCCCCTCTGTTTCAGCCTCTCTGTTTCTCGCCCTCTGTTTCAGCCCCTCTGTTTCAGCCCCTCTGTTTCAGCCCCTCTGTTTCAGCCCCTCTGTTTCTCGCTCTCTGTTTCTCGCCCTCTGTTTCTCGCCCTCTGTTTCTCGCCCTCTGTTTCTCGCCCTCTGTTTCAGCCCCTCTGTTTCAGCCCCTCTGTTTCTCGCCCTCTGTTTCTCGCCCTATGTTTCTCGCCCTCTGTTTCAGCCCCTCTGTATCAGCCCCTCTGTTTCAGCCCCTCTGTTTCTCGCCCTCTGTTTCAGCCCCTCTGTTTCAGCCCCTCTGTTTCAGCCCCTCTGTTTCAGCTCCTCTGTTTCTCGCCCTCAGTTTCAGCCCCTCTGTTTCTCGCCCTCTGTTTCAGCCCCTCTGTTTCTCGCCCTCTGTTTCAGACCCTCTGTTACAGCCCCTCTGTTTCAGCCCCTCTGTTTCTCGCCCTCTGTTTCAGCCACTCTGTTTCAGCCCCTCTGTTTCTCGCCCTCTGTTTCAGCCCCTCTGTTTCAGCCCCTCTGTATCAGCCCCTCTGTTTCAGCCCCTCTGTTTCTCGCCCTCTGTTTCTCGCCCTCTGTTTCTGGCCCTCTGTTTCTCGCCCTCTGTTTCTCGCCCTCTGTTTCAGCCCCTCTGTTTCAGCCCCTCTGTTTCAGCCCCTCTGTTTCTCGCCCTCTGTTTCTCGCCCACTGTTTCTCGCCCTCTGTTTCAGCCCCTCTGTTTCAGCCCCTCTGTTTCAGCCCCTCTGTTTCAGCCCCTCTGTTTCTCGCCCTCTGTTTCAGCCCCTCTGTTTCAGCCCCTCTGTTTCAGCCCCTCTGTTTCAGCCCCTCTGTTTCTCGCCCTCTGTTTCAGCCCCTCTGTTTCAGCCCCTCTGTTTCAGCCCCTCTGTTTCTCGCCCTCTGTTTCTCGCCCTATGTTTCAGCCCCTCTGTTTCAGCCCCTCTGTTTCAGCCCCTCTGTTTCAGCCTCTCTGTTTCTCGCCCTCTGTTTCAGCCCCTCTGTTTCAGCCCCTCTGTTTCTCGCTCTCTGTTTCTCGCCCTCTGTTTCTCACCCTCTGTTTCTCGCCCTCTGTTTCTCGCCCACTGTTTCAGCCCCTCTGTTTCAGCCCCTCTGTTTCTCGCCCTCTGTTTCTCGCCCTCTGTTTCTCCCCCTCTGTTTCAGCCAATCTGTTTCAGCCCCTCTGTATCAGCCCCTCTGTTTCAGCCCCTCTGTTTCTCGCCCTCTGTTTCAGCCCCTCTGTTTCAGCCCCTCTGTTTCAGCCCCTCTGTTTCAGCTCCTCTGTTTCTCGCCCTCAGTTTCAGCCCCTCTGTTTCTCGCCCTCTGTTTCAGCCCCTCTGTTTCTCGCCCTCTGTTTCAGCCCCTCTGTTACAGCCCCTCTGTTTCAGCCCCTCTGTTTCTCGCCCTCTGTTTCAGCCACTCTGTTTCAGCCCCTCTCTTTCTCGCCCTCTGTTTCAGCCCCTCTGTTTCAGCCCCTCTGTATCAGCCCCTCTGTTTCAGCCCCTCTGTTTCTCGCCCTCTGTTTCTCGCCCTCTGTTTCTCGCCCTCTGTTTCTCGCCCTCTGTTTCTCGCCCTCTGTTTCAGCCCCTCTGTTTCAGCCCCTCTGTTTCAGCCCCTCTGTTTCTCGCCCTCTGATTCTCGCCCACTGTTTCTCGCCCTCTGTTTCAGCCCCTCTGTTTCAGCCCCTCTGTTTCAGCCCCTCTGTTTCAGCCCCTCTGTTTCTCGCCCTCTGTTTCAGCCCCTCTGTTTCAGCCCCTCTGTTTCAGCCCCTCTGTTTCAGCCCCTCTGTTTCTCGCCCTCTGTTTCAGCCCCTCTGTTTCAGCCCCTCTGTTTCTCGCCCTCTGTTTCTCGCCCTCTGTTTCAGCCCCTCTGTTTCAGCCCCTCTGTTTCAGCCTCACTGTTTCTCGCACTCTGTTTCTGCCCCTCTGTTTCAGCCCCTCTGTTTCAGCCCCTCTGTTTCTCGCTCTCTGATTCTCGCCCTCTGTTTCTCACCCTCTGTTTCTCGACCTCTGTTTCTCGCCCTCTGTTTCAGCCCCTCTGTTTCAGCCCCTCTGTTTCTCGCCCTCTGTTTCTCGCCCTCTGTTTCTCGCCCTCTGTTTCAGCCCCTCTGTTTCAGCCCCTCTGTTTCAGCCCCTCTGTTTCTCGCCCTCTGTTTCAGCCCCTCTGTTTCAGCCCCTCTGTTTCAGCCCCTCAGTTTCAGCTCCTCTGTTTCTCGCCCTCTGTTTCTCGCCCTCTGTTTCATCCCCTCTGTTTCCCGCCCTCTGTTTCAGCCCCTCTGTTTCTCGCCCTCTGTTTCAGCCCCTCTGTTTCAGCCCCTCTGTTTCAGCCCCTCTGTTTCTCGCCCTCTGTTTCAGCCACTCTGTTTCAGCCCCTCTGTTTCTCGCCCTCTGTTTCAGCCCCTCTGTTTCAGCCCCTCTGTATCAGCCCCACTGTTTCAGCCCCTCTGTTTCTCGCCCTCTGTTTCTCGCCCTCTGTTTCAAACCCTCTGTTTCAGCCCCTCTGTTTCAGCCCCTCTGTTTCAGCGCCTCTGTTTCAGCCCCTCTGTTTCTCGCCCTCTGTTTCTAGCCCTCTGTTTCTCGCTCTCTGTTTCTCGCCCTCTGTTTCTCGCCCTGTGTTTCAGCCCCTCTGTTTCAGCCCCTCTGGTTCAGCCCCTCTGTTTCAGCCCCTCTGTTTCAGCCCCTCTGTTTCTCGCCCTCTGTTTCTCGACCTCTGTTTCAGCCCCTCTGTTTCTCGCCCACTGTTTCAGCCCCTCTGTTTCAGCCCCTCTGTATCAGCCACTCTGTTTCAGCCCCACTGTTTCTCGCCCTGTTTCTCGCTCTCTGTTTCTCGCCCTCTGTTTCCGGACCTCTGTTTCAGCCCCTCTGTTTCAGCCCCTCTGTTTCAGCCCCTCTGTTTCTCGCCCTCTGTTTCTCGCCCTCTGTTTCAGCCCATCTGTTTCTCGCCCTCTGTTTCTCGCCTCTGTTTCAGCCCCTCTGTTTCTCGCCCTCTGTTTCAGCCCCTCTGTTTCTCGCCCTCTGTTTCAGCCCCTCTGTTTCAGCCCCTCTGTATCAGCCCCTCTGTTTCAGCCCCTCTGTTTCTCGCCCTCTGTTTCTCGCCCTCTGTTTCAGCCCCTCTGTTTCAGCCCATCTCTTTCAGCCCCTCTGTTTCAGCCCCTCTGTTTCTCGCCCTCTGTTTCTCGCCCTCTGTTTCTCGCCCTCTGTTTCGCGCCCTCTGTTTCAGCCCCTCTGTTTCAGCCCCTCTGTTTCAGCCCCTCTGTTTCAGCCCCTTTGTTTCAGCCTCTCTGTTTCTCGCCCTCTGTTTCAGCCCCTCTGTTTCAGCCCCTCTGTTTCAGCCCCTCTGTTTCTCGCTCTCTGTTTCTCGCCCTCTGTTTCTCACCCTCTGTTTCTCGCCCTCTGTTTCTCGCCCTCTGTTTCAGCCCCTCTGTTTCATCCCCTCTGTTTCTCGCCCTCTGTTTCACGCCCTCTGTTTCTCGCCCTCTGTTTCAGCCCCTCTGTTTCAGCCCCTCTGTTTCAGCCCCTCTGTTTCTCGCCCTCTGTTTCTGCCCCTCTGTTTCAGCCCCTCTGTTTCAGCCCCTCTGTTTCAGCTCCTCTGTTTCTCGCCCTCTGTTTCTCGCCCTCTGTTTCAGCCCCTCTGTTTCTCGCCCTCTGTTTCAGCCCCTCTGTTTCTCGACCTCTGTTTCAGCCCCTCTGTTTCAGCCCCTCTGTTTCAGCCCCTCTGTTTCTCGCCCTCTGTTTCAGCCACTCTGTTTCACCCCCTCTGTTTCTCGCCCTCTGTTTCAGCCCCTCTGTTTCATCCCCTCTGTATCAGACGCACTGTTTCAGCCCCTCTGTTTCTCGCCCTCTGTTTCTCGCCCTCTGTTTCAAACCCTCTGTTTCAGCCCCTCTGTTTCAGCCCCTCTGTTTCAGCCCCTCTGTTTCAGCCCCTCTGTTTCTCGCCCTCTGTTTCTAGCCCTCTGTTTCTCGCTCTCTGTTTCTCGCCCTCTGTTTCTCGCCCTGTGTTTCAGCCCCTCTGTTTCAGCCCCTCTGGTTCAGCCCCTCTGTTTCAGCCCCTCTGTTTCAGCCCCTCTGTTTCTCGCCCTCTGTTTCTCGCCCTCTGTTTCTCGCTCTCTGTTTCTCGCCCTCTGTTTCTCGCCTCTGTTTCAGCCCCTCTGTTTCTCGCCCTCTGTTTCAGCCCCTCTGTTACAGCCCCTCTGTTTCAGCCCCTCTGTTTCTCGCCCTCTGTTTCAGCCCCTTTGTTTCAGCCCCTCTGTTTCTCGCTCTCTGTTTCTCGCCCTCTGTTTCTCGCCCTCTGTTTCTCGCTCTCTGTTTCTCTCCCTCTGTTTCTCGCCTCTGTTTCAGCCCCTCTGTTTCTCGCCCTCTGTTTCAGCCCCTCTGTTACAGCCCCTCTGTTTCAGCCTCTCTGTTTCTCGCCCTCTGTTTCTGCCCCTCTGTTTCTGCCCCTCTGTTTCAGCCCCTCTGTTTCAGCCCCTCTGTTTCTCGCTCTCTGTTTCTCGCCCTCTGTTTCTCAACCTCTGTTTCTCGCCCTCTGTTTCTCGCCCTCTGTTTCAGCCCCTCTGTTTCAGCCCCTCTGTTTCTCGCCCTCTGTTTCTCGCCCTCTGTTTCTCGCCCTCTGTTTCAGCCCCTCTGTTTCAGCCCCTCTGTTTCAGCCCCTCTGTTTCTCGCCCTCTGTTTCAGCCCCTCTGTTTCAGCCCCTCTGTTTCAGCCCCTCTGTTTCAGCTCCTCTGTTTCTCGCCCTCTGTTTCTCGCCCTCTGTTTCAGCCCCTCTGTTTCTCGCCCTCTGTTTCAGCCCCTCTGTTTCTCGCTCTCTGTTTCAGCCCCTCTGTTTCAGCCCCTCTGTTTCAGCCCCTCTGTTTCTCGCCCTCTGTTTCAGCCACTCTGTTTCAGCCCCTCTGTTTCTCGCCCTCTGTTTCAGCCCCTCTGTTTCAGCCCCTCTGTATCAGCCCCACTGTTTCAGCCCCTCTGTTTCTCGCCCTCTGTTTCTCGCCCTCTGTTTCAAACCCTCTGTTTCAGCCCCTCTGTTTCAGCCCCTCTGTTTCAGCCCCTCTGTTTCAGCCCCTCTGTTTCTCGCCCTCTGTTTCTAGCCCTCTGTTTCTCGCTCTCTGTTTCTCGCCCTCTGTTTCTCGCCCTGTGTTTCAGCCCCTCTGTTTCAGCCCCTCTGGTTCAGCCCCACTGTTTCAGCCCCTCTGTTTCAGCCCCTCTGTTTCTCGCCCTCTGTTTCTCGACCTCTGTTTCAGCCCCTCTGTTCCTCGCCCTCTGTTTCAGCCCCTCTGTTTCAGCCCCTCTGTATCAGCCACTCTGTTTCAGCCCCACTGTTTCTCGCCCTCTGTTTCTCGCTCTCTGTTTCACGCCCTCTGTTTCCGGACCACTGTTTCAGCCCCTCTGTTTCAGCCCCTCTGTTTCAGCCCCTCTGTTTCTCGCCCTCTGTTTCTCGCCCTCTGTTTCTCGCTCTCTGTTTCTCGCCCTCTGTTTCTCGCCTCTGTTTCAGCCCCTCTGTTTCAGCCCCTCTGTTTCAGCCCCTCTGTTTTTAGCCCCTCTGTTTCTCGCCCTCTGTTTCAGCCCCTCTGTTTCTCGCCCTCTGTTTCAGCCCCTCTGTTTCAGCCCCTCTGTATCAGCCCCTCTGTTTCAGCCCCTCTGTTTCTCGCCCTCTGTTTCTCGCCCTCTGTTTCAGCCCCTCTGTTTCAGCCCGTCTCTTTCAGCCCCTCTGTTTCAGCCCCTCTGTTTCTCGCCCTCTGTTTCTCGCCCTCTGTTTCTCGCCCTCTGTTTCGCGCCCTCTGTTTCAGCCCCTCTGTTTCAGCCCCTCTGTTACAGCCCCTCTGTTTCTCGCCCTCTGTTTCTCGCCCACTGTTTCTCGCCCTCTGTTTCAGCCCCTCTGTTTCAGCCCCACTGTTTCAGCCCCTCTGTTTCGGCCCCTCTGTTTCTCGCCCTCTGTTTCTGCCCCTCTGTTTCAGCCCCTCTGTTTCAGCCCCTCTGTTTCCGCCCCTCTGTTTCTCGCCCTCTGTTTCTCTCCCTCTGTTTCTCGCCCTCTGTTTCGCGCCCTCTGTTTCAGCCCCTCTGTTTCAGCCCTTCTGTTTCAGCCCCTCTGTTTCAGCCCCTCTGTTTCAGCCTCTCTGTTTCTCGCCCTCTGTTTCAGCCCCTCTGTTTCAGCCCCTCTGTTTCAGAACCTTTGTTTCTCGCTCTCTGTTTCTCGCCCTCTGTTTCTCACCCTCTGTTTCTCGCCCTCTGTTTCTCGCCCTCTGTTTCAGCCCCTCTGTTTCATCCCCTCTGTTTCTCGCCCTCTGTTTCACGCCCTATGTTTCTCGCCCTCTGTTTCAGCCCCTCTGTTTCAGCCCCTCTGTTTCAGCCCCTCTGTTTCTCGCCCTCTGTTTCAGCCCCTCTGTTTCAGCCCCTCTGTTTCAGCCCCTCTGTTTCAGCTCCTCTGTTTCTCGCCCTCTGTTTCTTGCCCTCTGTTTCAGCCCCTCTGTTTCTCGCCCTCTGTTTCAGCCCCTCTGTTTCTCGCCCTCTGTTTCAGCCCCTCTGTTTCAGCCCCTCTGTTTCAGCCCCTCTGTTTCTCGCCCTCTGTTTCAGCCACTCTGTTTCAGCCCCTCTGTTTCTCGCCCTCTGTTTCAGCCCCTCTGTTTCTGCCCCTCTGTATCAGCCCCACTGTTTCAGCCCCTCTGTTTCTCGCCCTCTGTTTCTCGCCCTCTGTTTCAAACCCTCTGTTTCAGCCCCTCTGTTTCAGCCCCTCTGTTTCAGCCCCTCTCTTTCAGCCCCTCTGTTTCTCGCCCTCTGTTTCTAGCCCTCTGTTTCTCGCTCTCTGTTTCTCGCCCTCTGTTTCTCGCCCTGTGTTTCAGCCCCTCTGTTTCAGCCCCTCTGGTTCAGCCCCTCTGTTTCAGCCCCTCTGTTTCAGCCCCTCTGTTTCTCGCCCTCTGTTTCTCGCCCTCTGTTTCTCGCTCTCTGTTTCTCGCCCACTGTTTCTCGCCTCTGTTTCAGCCCCTCTGTTTCTCGCCCTCTGTTTCAGCCCTTCTGTTACAGCCCCTCTGTTTCAGCCCCTCAGTTTCTCGCCCTCTGTTTCAGCCACTCTGTTTCAGCCCCTCTGTTTCTCGCCCTCTGTTTCAGCCCCTCTGTTTCAGCCCCTCTGTATCAGCCCCTCTGTTTCAGCCCCTCTGTTTCTCGCCCTCTGTTTCTCGCCCTCTGTTTCTCGCCCTCTGTTTCTCGCCCTCTGTTTCTGCCCCTCTGTTTCTGCCCCTCTGTTTCAGCCCCTCTGTTTCAGCCCCTCTGTTTCTCGCTCTCTGTTTCTCGCCCTCTGTTTCTCACCCTCTGTTTCTCGCCCTCTGTTTCTCGCCCTCTGTTTCAGCCCCTCTGTTTCAGCCCCTCTGTTTCTCGCCCTCTGTTTCTCGCCCTCTGTTTCTCGCCCTCTGTTTCAGCCCCTCTGTTTCAGCCCCTCTGTTTCAGCCCCTCTGTTTCTCGCCCTCTGTTTCAGCCCCTCTGTTTCACCCCCTCTGTTTCAGCCCCTCTGTTTCAGCTCCTCTGTTTCTCGCCCTCTGTTTCTCGCCCTCTGTTTCAGCCCCTCTGTTTCTCGCCCTCTGTTTCAGCCCCTCTGTTTCTCGCCCTCTGTTTCAGCCCCTCTGTTTCAGCCCCTCTGTTTCAGCCCCTCTGTTTCTCGCCCTCTGTTTCAGCCACTCTGTTTCAGCCCCTCTGTTTCTCGCCCTCTGTTTCAGCCCCTCTGTTTCAGCCCCTCTGTATCAGCCCCACTGTTTCAGCCCCTCTGTTTCTCGCCCTCTGTTTCTCGCCCTCTGTTTCAAACCCTCTGTTTCAGCCCCTCTGTTTCAGCCCCTCTGTTTCAGCCCCTCTGTTTCAGCCCCTCTGTTTCTCGCCCTCTGTTTCTAGCCCTCTGTTTCTCGCTCTCTGTTTCTCGCCCTCTGTTTCTCGCCCTGTGTTTCAGCCCCTCTGTTTCAGCCCCTCTGTTTCTCGCCCTCTGTTTCTCGCCCACTGTTTCTCGCCCTCTGTTTCAGCCCCTCTGTTTCAGCCCCTCTGTTTCAGCCCCTCTGTTTCAGCCCCTCTGTTTCTCGCCCTCTGTTTCAGCCCCTCTGTTTCAGCCCCTCTGTTTCAGCCCCTCTGTTTCAGCCCCTCTGTTTCTCGCCCTCTGTTTCAGCCCCTCTGTTTCAGCCCCTCTGTTTCAGCCCCTCTGTTTCTCGCCCTCTGTTTCTCGCCCTCTGTTTCAGCCCCTTTGTTTCAGCCCCTCTGTTTCAGCCCCTCTGTTTCAGCCTCTCTGTTTCTCGCCCTCTGTTTCTGACCCTCTGTTTCAGCCCCTCTGTTTCATCCCCTCTGTTTCTCGCTCTCTGTTTCTCGCCCTCTGTTTCTCACCCTCTGTTTCTCGCCCTCTGTTTCTCGCCCTCTGTTTCAGCCCCTCTGTTTCAGCCCCTCTGTTTCTCGCCCTCTGTTTCTCGCCCTCTGTTTCTCGCCCTCTGTTTCAGCCCCTCTGTTTCAGCCCCTCTGTATCAGCCCCTCTGTTTCAGCCCCTCTGTTTCTCGCCCTCTGTTTCAGCCCCTCTGTTTCAGCCCCTCTGATTCAGCCCCTCTGTTTCAGCTCCTCTGTTTCTCGCCCTCAGTTTCAGCCCCTCTGTTTCTCGCCCTCTGATTCAGCCCCTCTGTTTCTCGCCCTCTGTTTCAGCCCCTCTGTTACAGCCCCTCTGTTTCAGCCCCTCTGTATCAGCCACTCTGTTTCTGCCCCACTGTTTCTCGCCCTCTGTTTCTCGCTCTCTGTTTCACGCCCTCTGTTTCCGGACCTCTGTTTCAGCCCCTCTGTTTCAGCCCCTCTGTTTCAGCCCCTCTGTTTCTCGCCCTCTGTTTCTCGCCCTCTGTTTCTCGCTCTCTGTTTCTCGCCCTCTGTTTCTCGCCTCTGTTTCAGCCCCTCTGTTTCAGCCCCTCTGTTTCAGCCCCTCTGTTTTTAGCCCCTCTGTTTCTCGCCCTCTGTTTCAGCCCCTCTGTTTCTCGCCCTCTGTTTCAGCCCCTCTGTTTCAGCCCCTCTGTATCAGCCCCTCTGTTTCAGCCCCTCTGTTTCTCGCCCTCTGTTTCTCGCCCTCTGTTTCAGCCCCTCTGTTTCAGCCCGTCTCTTTCAGCCCCTCTGTTTCAGCCCCTCTGTTTCTCGCCCTCTGTTTCTCTCCCTCTGTTTCTCGCCCTCTGTTTCGCGCCCTCTGTTTCAGCCCCTCTGTTTCAGCCCCTCTGTTTCAGCCCCTCTGTTTCAGCCCCTCTGTTTCAGCCTCTCTGTTTCTCGCCCTCTGTTTCAGCCCCTCTGTTTCAGCCCCTCTGTTTCAGCCCCTTTGTTTCTCGCTCTCTGTTTCTCGCCCTCTGTTTCTCACCCTCTGTTTCTCGCCCTCTGTTTCTCGCCCTCTGTTTCAGCCCCTCTGTTTCATCCCCTCTGTTTCTCGCCCTCTGTTTCACGCCCTATGTTTCTCGCCCTCTGTTTCAGCCCCTCTGTTTCAGCCCCTCTGTTTCAGCCCCTCTGTTTCTCGCCCTCTGTTTCAGCCCCTCTGTTTCAGCCCCTCTGTTTCAGCCCCTCTGTTTCAGCTCCTCTGTTTCTCGCCCTCTGTTTCTCGCCCTCTGTTTCAGCCCCTCTGTTTCTCGCCCTCTGTTTCAGCCCCTCTGTTTCTCGCCCTCTGTTTCAGCCCCTCTGTTTCAGCCCCTCTGTTTCAGCCCCTCTGTTTCTCGCCCTCTGTTTCAGCCACTCTGTTTCAGCCCCTCTGTTTCTCGCCCTCTGTTTCAGCCCCTCTGTTTCAGCCCCTCTGTATCAGCCCCACTGTTTCAGCCCCTCTGTTTCTCGCCCTCTGTTTCTCGCCCTCTGTTTCAAACCCTCTGTTTCAGCCCCTCTGTTTCAGCCCCTCTGTTTCAGCCCCTCTCTTTCAGCCCCTCTGTTTCTCGCCCTCTGTTTCTAGCCCTCTGTTTCTAGCTCTCTGTTTCTCGCCCTCTGTTTCTCGCCCTGTGTTTCAGCCCCTCTGTTTCAGCCCCTCTGGTTCAGCCCCTCTGTTTCAGCCCCTCTGTTTCAGCCCCTCTGTTTCTCGCCCTCTGTTTCGCGCCCTCTGTTTCTCGCTCTCTGTTTCTCGCCCTCTGTTTCTCGCCTCTGTTTCAGCCCCTCTGTTTCTCGCCCTCTGTTTCAGCCCTTCTGTTACAGCCCCTCTGTTTCAGCCCCTCAGTTTCTCGCCCTCTGTTTCAGCCACTCTGTTTCAGCCCCTCTGTTTCTCGCCCTCTGTTTCAGCCCCTCTGTTTCAGCCCCTCTGTATCAGCCCCTCTGTTTCAGCCCCTCTGTTTCACGCCCTCTGTTTCTCGCCCTCTGTTTCTCGCCCTCTGTTTCTGCCCCTCTGTTTCTGCCCCTCTGTTTCAGCCCCTCTGTATCAGCCCCACTGTTTCAGCCCCTCTGTTTCTCGCCCTCTGTTTCTCGCCCTCTGTTTCAAACCCTCTGTTTCAGCCCCTCTGTTTCAGCCCCTCTGTTTCAGCCCCTCTGTTTCAGCCCCTCTGTTTCTCGCCCTCTGTTTCTAGCCCTCTGTTTCTCGCTCTCTGTTTCTCGCCCTCTGTTTCTCGCCCTGTGTTTCAGCCCCTCTGTTTCAGCCCCTCTGGTTCAGCCCCACTGTTTCAGCCCCTCTGTTTCAGCCCCTCTGTTTCTCGCCCTCTGTTTCTCGACCTCTGTTTCAGCCCCTCTGTTCCTCGCCCTCTGTTTCAGCCCCTCTGTTTCAGCCCCTCTGTATCAGCCACTCTGTTTCAGCCCCACTGTTTCTCGCCCTCTGTTTCTCGCTCTCTGTTTCACGCCCTCTGTTTCCGGACCACTGTTTCAGCCCCTCTGTTTCAGCCCCTCTGTTTCAGCCCCTCTGTTTCTCGCCCTCTGTTTCTCGCCCTCTGTTTCTCGCTCTCTGTTTCTCGCCCTCTGTTTCTCGCCTCTGTTTCAGCCCCTCTGTTTCAGCCCCTCTGTTTCAGCCCCTCTGTTTTTAGCCCCTCTGTTTCTCGCCCTCTGTTTCAGCCCCTCTGTTTCTCGCCCTCTGTTTCAGCCCCTCTGTTTCAGCCCCTCTGTATCAGCCCCTCTGTTTCAGCCCCTCTGTTTCTCGCCCTCTGTTTCTCGCCCTCTGTTTCAGCCCCTCTGTTTCAGCCCGTCTCTTTCAGCCCCTCTGTTTCAGCCCCTCTGTTTCTCGCCCTCTGTTTCTCGCCCTCTGTTTCTCGCCCTCTGTTTCGCGCCCTCTGTTTCAGCCCCTCTGTTTCAGCCCCTCTGTTACAGCCCCTCTGTTTCTCGCCCTCTGTTTCTCGCCCACTGTTTCTCGCCCTCTGTTTCAGCCCCTCTGTTTCAGCCCCACTGTTTCAGCCCCTCTGTTTCGGCCCCTCTGTTTCTCGCCCTCTGTTTCTGCCCCTCTGTTTCAGCCCCTCTGTTTCAGCCCCTCTGTTTCCGCCCCTCTGTTTCTCGCCCTCTGTTTCTCTCCCTCTGTTTCTCGCCCTCTGTTTCGCGCCCTCTGTTTCAGCCCCTCTGTTTCAGCCCTTCTGTTTCAGCCCCTCTGTTTCAGCCCCTCTGTTTCAGCCTCTCTGTTTCTCGCCCTCTGTTTCAGCCCCTCTGTTTCAGCCCCTCTGTTTCAGAACCTTTGTTTCTCGCTCTCTGTTTCTCGCCCTCTGTTTCTCACCCTCTGTTTCTCGCCCTCTGTTTCTCGCCCTCTGTTTCAGCCCCTCTGTTTCATCCCCTCTGTTTCTCGCCCTCTGTTTCACGCCCTATGTTTCTCGCCCTCTGTTTCAGCCCCTCTGTTTCAGCCCCTCTGTTTCAGCCCCTCTGTTTCTCGCCCTCTGTTTCAGCCCCTCTGTTTCAGCCCCTCTGTTTCAGCCCCTCTGTTTCAGCTCCTCTGTTTCTCGCCCTCTGTTTCTTGCCCTCTGTTTCAGCCCCTCTGTTTCTCGCCCTCTGTTTCAGCCCCTCTGTTTCTCGCCCTCTGTTTCAGCCCCTCTGTTTCAGCCCCTCTGTTTCAGCCCCTCTGTTTCTCGCCCTCTGTTTCAGCCACTCTGTTTCAGCCCCTCTGTTTCTCGCCCTCTGTTTCAGCCCCTCTGTTTCTGCCCCTCTGTATCAGCCCCACTGTTTCAGCCCCTCTGTTTCTCGCCCTCTGTTTCTCGCCCTCTGTTTCAAACCCTCTGTTTCAGCCCCTCTGTTTCAGCCCCTCTGTTTCAGCCCCTCTCTTTCAGCCCCTCTGTTTCTCGCCCTCTGTTTCTAGCCCTCTGTTTCTCGCTCTCTGTTTCTCGCCCTCTGTTTCTCGCCCTGTGTTTCAGCCCCTCTGTTTCAGCCCCTCTGGTTCAGCCCCTCTGTTTCAGCCCCTCTGTTTCAGCCCCTCTGTTTCTCGCCCTCTGTTTCTCGCCCTCTGTTTCTCGCTCTCTGTTTCTCGCCCACTGTTTCTCGCCTCTGTTTCAGCCCCTCTGTTTCTCGCCCTCTGTTTCAGCCCTTCTGTTACAGCCCCTCTGTTTCAGCCCCTCAGTTTCTCGCCCTCTGTTTCAGCCACTCTGTTTCAGCCCCTCTGTTTCTCGCCCTCTGTTTCAGCCCCTCTGTTTCAGCCCCTCTGTATCAGCCCCTCTGTTTCAGCCCCTCTGTTTCTCGCCCTCTGTTTCTCGCCCTCTGTTTCTCGCCCTCTGTTTCTCGCCCTCTGTTTCTGCCCCTCTGTTTCTGCCCCTCTGTTTCAGCCCCTCTGTTTCAGCCCCTCTGTTTCTCGCTCTCTGTTTCTCGCCCTCTGTTTCTCACCCTCTGTTTCTCGCCCTCTGTTTCTCGCCCTCTGTTTCAGCCCCTCTGTTTCAGCCCCTCTGTTTCTCGCCCTCTGTTTCTCGCCCTCTGTTTCTCGCCCTCTGTTTCAGCCCCTCTGTTTCAGCCCCTCTGTTTCAGCCCCTCTGTTTCTCGCCCTCTGTTTCAGCCCCTCTGTTTCACCCCCTCTGTTTCAGCCCCTCTGTTTCAGCTCCTCTGTTTCTCGCCCTCTGTTTCTCGCCCTCTGTTTCAGCCCCTCTGTTTCTCGCCCTCTGTTTCAGCCCCTCTGTTTCTCGCCCTCTGTTTCAGCCCCTCTGTTTCAGCCCCTCTGTTTCAGCCCCTCTGTTTCTCGCCCTCTGTTTCAGCCACTCTGTTTCAGCCCCTCTGTTTCTCGCCCTCTGTTTCAGCCCCTCTGTTTCAGCCCCTCTGTATCAGCCCCACTGTTTCAGCCCCTCTGTTTCTCGCCCTCTGTTTCTCGCCCTCTGTTTCAAACCCTCTGTTTCAGCCCCTCTGTTTCAGCCCCTCTGTTTCAGCCCCTCTGTTTCAGCCCCTCTGTTTCTCGCCCTCTGTTTCTAGCCCTCTGTTTCTCGCTCTCTGTTTCTCGCCCTCTGTTTCTCGCCCTGTGTTTCAGCCCCTCTGTTTCAGCCCCTCTGTTTCTCGCCCTCTGTTTCTCGCCCACTGTTTCTCGCCCTCTGTTTCAGCCCCTCTGTTTCAGCCCCTCTGTTTCAGCCCCTCTGTTTCAGCCCCTCTGTTTCTCGCCCTCTGTTTCAGCCCCTCTGTTTCAGCCCCTCTGTTTCAGCCCCTCTGTTTCAGCCCCTCTGTTTCTCGCCCTCTGTTTCAGCCCCTCTGTTTCAGCCCCTCTGTTTCAGCCCCTCTGTTTCTCGCCCTCTGTTTCTCGCCCTCTGTTTCAGCCCCTTTGTTTCAGCCCCTCTGTTTCAGCCCCTCTGTTTCAGCCTCTCTGTTTCTCGCCCTCTGTTTCTGACCCTCTGTTTCAGCCACTCTGTTTCATCCCCTCTGTTTCTCGCTCTCTGTTTCTCGCCCTCTGTTTCTCACCCTCTGTTTCTCGCCCTCTGTTTCTCGCCCTCTGTTTCAGCCCCTCTGTTTCAGCCCCTCTGTTTCTCGCCCTCTGTTTCTCGCCCTCTGTTTCTCGCCCTCTGTTTCAGCCCCTCTGTTTCAGCCCCTCTGTATCAGCCCCTCTGTTTCAGCCCCTCTGTTTCTCGCCCTCTGTTTCAGCCCCTCTGTTTCAGCCCCTCTGATTCAGCCCCTCTGTTTCAGCTCCTCTGTTTCTCGCCCTCAGTTTCAGCCCCTCTGTTTCTCGCCCTCTGATTCAGCCCCTCTGTTTCTCGCCCTCTGTTTCAGCCCCTCTGTTACAGCCCCTCTGTTTCAGCCCCTCTGTATCAGCCACTCTGTTTCTGCCCCACTGTTTCTCGCCCTCTGTTTCTCGCTCTCTGTTTCACGCCCTCTGTTTCCGGACCTCTGTTTCAGCCCCTCTGTTTCAGCCCCTCTGTTTCAGCCCCTCTGTTTCTCGCCCTCTGTTTCTCGCCCTCTGTTTCTCGCTCTCTGTTTCTCGCCCTCTGTTTCTCGCCTCTGTTTCAGCCCCTCTGTTTCAGCCCCTCTGTTTCAGCCCCTCTGTTTTTAGCCCCTCTGTTTCTCGCCCTCTGTTTCAGCCCCTCTGTTTCTCGCCCTCTGTTTCAGCCCCTCTGTTTCAGCCCCTCTGTATCAGCCCCTCTGTTTCAGCCCCTCTGTTTCTCGCCCTCTGTTTCTCGCCCTCTGTTTCAGCCCCTCTGTTTCAGCCCGTCTCTTTCAGCCCCTCTGTTTCAGCCCCTCTGTTTCTCGCCCTCTGTTTCTCTCCCTCTGTTTCTCGCCCTCTGTTTCGCGCCCTCTGTTTCAGCCCCTCTGTTTCAGCCCCTCTGTTTCAGCCCCTCTGTTTCAGCCCCTCTGTTTCAGCCTCTCTGTTTCTCGCCCTCTGTTTCAGCCCCTCTGTTTCAGCCCCTCTGTTTCAGCCCCTTTGTTTCTCGCTCTCTGTTTCTCGCCCTCTGTTTCTCACCCTCTGTTTCTCGCCCTCTGTTTCTCGCCCTCTGTTTCAGCCCCTCTGTTTCATCCCCTCTGTTTCTCGCCCTCTGTTTCACGCCCTATGTTTCTCGCCCTCTGTTTCAGCCCCTCTGTTTCAGCCCCTCTGTTTCAGCCCCTCTGTTTCTCGCCCTCTGTTTCAGCCCCTCTGTTTCAGCCCCTCTGTTTCAGCCCCTCTGTTTCAGCTCCTCTGTTTCTCGCCCTCTGTTTCTCGCCCTCTGTTTCAGCCCCTCTGTTTCTCGCCCTCTGTTTCAGCCCCTCTGTTTCTCGCCCTCTGTTTCAGCCCCTCTGTTTCAGCCCCTCTGTTTCAGCCCCTCTGTTTCTCGCCCTCTGTTTCAGCCACTCTGTTTCAGCCCCTCTGTTTCTCGCCCTCTGTTTCAGCCCCTCTGTTTCAGCCCCTCTGTATCAGCCCCACTGTTTCAGCCCCTCTGTTTCTCGCCCTCTGTTTCTCGCCCTCTGTTTCAAACCCTCTGTTTCAGCCCCTCTGTTTCAGCCCCTCTGTTTCAGCCCCTCTCTTTCAGCCCCTCTGTTTCTCGCCCTCTGTTTCTAGCCCTCTGTTTCTAGCTCTCTGTTTCTCGCCCTCTGTTTCTCGCCCTGTGTTTCAGCCCCTCTGTTTCAGCCCCTCTGGTTCAGCCCCTCTGTTTCAGCCCCTCTGTTTCAGCCCCTCTGTTTCTCGCCCTCTGTTTCGCGCCCTCTGTTTCTCGCTCTCTGTTTCTCGCCCTCTGTTTCTCGCCTCTGTTTCAGCCCCTCTGTTTCTCGCCCTCTGTTTCAGCCCTTCTGTTACAGCCCCTCTGTTTCAGCCCCTCAGTTTCTCGCCCTCTGTTTCAGCCACTCTGTTTCAGCCCCTCTGTTTCTCGCCCTCTGTTTCAGCCCCTCTGTTTCAGCCCCTCTGTATCAGCCCCTCTGTTTCAGCCCCTCTGTTTCACGCCCTCTGTTTCTCGCCCTCTGTTTCTCGCCCTCTGTTTCTCGCCCTCTGTTTCTGCCCCTCTGTTTCTGCCCCTCTGTTTCAGCCCCTCTGTTTCAGCCCCTCTGTTTCTCGCTCTCTGTTTCTCGCCCTCTGTTTCTCACCCTCTGTTTCTCGCCCTCTGTTTCTCGCCCTCTGTTTCAGCCCCTCTGTTTCAGCCCCTCTGTTTCTCGCCCTCTGTTTCTCGCCCTCTGTTTCTCGCCCTCTGTTTCAGCCCCTCTGTTTCAGCCCCTCTGTTTCAGCCCCTCTGTTTCTCGCCCTCTGTTTCAGCCCCTCTGTTTCAGCCCCTCTGTTTCAGCCCCTCTGTTTCAGCTCCTCTGTTTCTCGCCCTCTGTTTCTCGCCCTCTGTTTCAGCCCCTCTGTTTCTCGCCCGCTGTTTCAGCCCCTCTGTTTCTCGCCCTCTGTTTCAGCCCCTCTGTTTCAGCCCCTCTGTTTCAGCCCCTCTGTTTCTCGCCCTCTGTTTCAGCCACTCTGTTTCAGCCCCTCTGTTTCTCGCCCTCTGTTTCAGCCCCTCTGTTTCAGCCCCTCTGTATCAGCCCCACTGTTTCAGCCCCTCTGTTTCTCGCCCTCTGTTTCTCGCCCTCTGTTTCAAACCCTCTGTTTCAGCCCCTCTGTTTCAGCCCCTCTGTTTCAGCCCCTCTGTTTCAGCCCCTCTGTTTCTCGCCCTCTGTTTCTAGCCCTCTGTTTCTCGCTCTCTGTTTCTCGCCCTCTGTTTCTCGCCCTGTGTTTCAGCCCCTCTGTTTCAGCCCCTCTGTTTCTCGCCCTCTGTTTCTCGCCCACTGTTTCTCGCCCTCTGTTTCAGCCCCTCTGTTTCAGCCCCTCTGTTTCAGCCCCTCTGTTTCAGCCCCTCTGTTTCTCGCCCTCTGTTTCAGCCCCTCTGTTTCAGCCCCTCTGTTTCAGCCCCTCTGTTTCAGCCCCTCTGTTTCTCGCCCTCTGTTTCAGCCCCTCTGTTTCAGCCCCTCTGTTTCAGCCCCTCTGTTTCTCGCCCTCTGTTTCTCGCCCTCTGTTTCAGCCCCTTTGTTTCAGCCCCTCTGTTTCAGCCCCTCTGTTTCAGCCTCTCTGTTACTCGCCCTCTGTTTCTGCCCCTCTGTTTCAGCCCCTCTGTTTCATCCCCTCTGTTTCTCGCTCTCTGTTTCTCGCCCTCTGTTTCTCACCCTCTGTTTCTCGCCCTCTGTTTCTCGCCCTCTGTTTCAGCCCCTCTGTTTCAGCCCCTCTGTTTCTCGCCCTCTGTTTCTCGCCCTCTGTTTCTCGCCCTCTGTTTCAGCCCCTCTGTTTCAGCCCCTCTGTATCAGCCCCTCTGTTTCAGCCCCTCTGTTTTTCGCCCTCTGTTTCAGCCCCTCTGTTTCAGCCCCTCTGTTTCAGCCCCTCTGTTTCAGCTCCTCTGTTTCTCGCCCTCAGTTTCAGCCCCTCTGTTTCTCGCCCTCTGTTTCAGCCCCTCTGTTTCTCGCCCTCTGTTTCAGCCCCTCTGTTACAGCCCCTCTGTTTCAGCCCCTCTGTTTCTCGCCCTCTGTTTCAGCCACTCTGTTTCAGTCCCTCTGTTTCTCGCCCTCTGTTTCAGCCCCTCTGTTTCAGCCCCTCTGTATCAGCCCCTCTGTTTCAGCCCCTCTGTTTCTCGCCCTCTGTTTCTCGCCCTCTGTTTCTCGCCCTCTGTTTCTCGCCCTCTGTTTCTCGCCCTCTGTTTCAGCCCCTCTGTTTCAGCCCCTCTGTTTCAGCCCCTCTGTTTCTCGCCCTCTGTTTCTCGCCCACTGTTTCTCGCCCTCTGTTTCAGCCCCTCTGTTTCAGCCCCTCTGTTTCAGCCCCACTGTTTCAGCCCCTCTGTTTCTCGCCCTCTGTTTCAGCCCCTCTGTTTCAGCCCCTCTGTTTCAGCCCCTCTGTTTCAGCCCCTCTGTTTCTCGGCTTCTGTTTCAGCCCCTCTGTTTCAGCCCCTCTGTTTCAGCCCCTCTGTTTCTCGCCCTCTGTTTCTCGCCCTCTGTTTCAGCCCCTCTGTTTCAGCCCCTCTGTTTCAGCCCCTCTGTTTCAGCCTCTCTGTTTCTCGCCCTCTGTTTCTGCCCCTTTGTTTCAGCCCCTCTGTTTCAGCCCCTCTGTTTCTCGGCCTCTGTTTCTCGCCCTCTGTTTCAGCCCCTCTGTTTCAGCCCCTCTGTTTCTCGCCCTCTGTTTCTCGCCCTCTGTTTCTCGCCCTCTGTTTCAGCCCCTCTGTTTCAGCCCCTCTGTTTCAGCCCCTCTGTTTCTCGCCCTCTGTTTCAGCCCCTCTGTTTCAGCCCCTCTGTTTCAGCCCCTCTGTTTCAGCTCCTCTGTTTCTCGCCCTCTGTTTCTCGCCCTCTGTTTCAGCCCCTCTGTTTCTCGCCCTCTGTTTCAGCCCCTCTGTTTCTCGCCCTCTGTTTCAGCCCCTCTGTTTCAGCCACTCTGTTTCAGCCCCTCTGTTTCTCGCCCTCTGTTTCAGCCACTCTGTTTCAGCCCCTCTGTTTCTCGCCCTCTGTTTCAGCCCCTCTGTTTCAGCCCCTCTGTATCAGCCCCACTGTTTCAGCCCCTCTGTTTCTCGCCCTCTGTTTCTCGCCCTCTGTTTCAAACCCTCTGTTTCAGCCCCTCTGTTTCAGCCCCTCTGTTTCAGCCCCTCTGTTTCAGCCCCTCTGTTTCTCGCCCTCTGTTTCTAGCCCTCTGTTTCTCGCTCTCTGTTTCTCGCCCTCTGTTTCTCGCCCTGTGTTTCAGCCCCTCTGTTTCAGCCCCTCTGGTTCAGCCCCTCTGTTTCAGCCCCTCTGTTTCAGCCCCTCTGTTTCAGCCCCTCTGTTTCAGCTCCTCTGTTTCTCGCCCTCTGTTTCTCGCCCTCTGTTTCAGCCCCTCTGTTTCTCGCCCTCTGTTTCAGCCCCTCTGTTTCTCGCCCTCTGTTTCAGCCCCTCTGTTTCAGCCCCTCTGTTTCAGCCCCTCTGTTTCTCGCCCTCTGTTTCAGCCACTCTGTTTCAGCCCCTCTGTTTCTCGCCCTCTGTTTCAGCCCCTCTGTTTCAGCCCCTCTGTATCAGCCCCATTGTTTCAGCCCCTCTGTTTCTCGCTCTCTGTTTCTCACCCTCTGTTTCAAACCCTCTGTTTCAGCCCCTCTGTTTCAGCCCCTCTGTTTCAGCCCCTCTATTTCAGCCCCTCTGTTTCTCGCCCTCTGTTTCTAGCCCTCTGTTTCTCGCTCTCTGTTTCTCGCCCTCTGTTTCTCGCCCTGTGTTTCAGCCCCTCTGTTTCAGCCCCTCTGTTTCTCGCCCTCTGTTTCTCGCCCACTGTTTCTCGCCCTCTGTTTCAGCCCCTCTGTTTCAGCCCCTCTGTTTCAGCCCCTCTGTTTCAGCCCCTCTGTTTCTCGCCCTCTGTTTCAGCCCCTCTGTTTCAGCCCCTCTGTTTCAGCCCCTCTGTTTCAGCCCCTCTGTTTCTCGCCCTCTGTTTCAGCCCCTCTGTTTCAGCCCCTCTGTTTCAGCCCCTCTGTTTCTCGCCCTCTGTTTCTCGCCCTCTGTTTCAGCCCCTCTGTTTCAGCCCCTCTGTTTCAGCCCCTCTGTTTCTCGCTCTCTGTTTCTCGCCCTCTGTTTCTGCCCCTCTGTTTCAGCCCCTCTGTTTCAGCCCCTCTGTTTCTCGCTCTCTGTTTCTCGCCCTCTGTTTCTCACCCTCTGTTTCTCGCCCTCTGTTTCTCGCCCTCTGTTTCAGCCCCTCTGTTCAGCCCCTCTGTTTCTCGCCATCTGTTTCTCGCCCTCTGTTTCTCGCCCTCTGTTTCAGCCCCTCTGTTTCAGCCCCTCTGTATCAGCCCCTCTGTTTCAGCCCCTCTGTTTCTCGCCCTCTGTTTCAGCCCCTCTGTTTCAGCCCCTCTGTTTCAGCCCCTCTGTTTCAGCTCCTCTGTTTCTCGCCCTCAGTTTCAGCCCCTCTGTTTCTCGCCCTCTGTTTCAGCCCCTCTGTTTCTCGCCCTCTGTTTCAGCCCCACTGTTACAGCCCCTCTGTTTCAGCCCCTCTGTTTCTCGCCCTCTGTTTCAGCCACTCTGTTTCAGCCCCTCTGTTTCTCGCCCTCTGTTTCAGCCCCTCTGTTTCAGCCCCTCTGTATCAGCCCCTCTGTTTCAGCCCCTCTGTTTCTCGCCCTCTGTTTCTCGCCCTCTGTTTCTCGCCCTCTGTTTCTCGCCCTCTGTTTCTCGCCCTCTGTTTCAGCCCCTCTGTTTCAGCCCCTCTGTTTCAGTACCCCTCTGTTTCTCGCCCTCTGTTTCTCGCCCACTGTTTCTCGCCCTCTGTTTCAGCCCCTCTGTTTCAGCCCCTCTGTTTCAGCCCCACTGTTTCAGCCCCTCTGTTTCTCGCCCTCTGTTTCAGCCCCTCTGTTTCAGCCCCTCTGTTTCAGCCCCTCTGTTTCAGCCCCTCTGTTTCTCGCCCTCTGTTTCAGCCCCTCTGTTTCAGCCCCTCTGTTTCAGCCCCTCTGTTTCTCGCCCTCTGTTTCAGCCCCTCTGTTTCAGCCCCTCTGTTTCAGCCCCTCTGTTTCAGCCTCTCTGTTTCTCGCCCTCTGTTTCTGCCCCTTTGTTTCAGCCCCTCTGTTTCAGCCCCTCTGTTTCTCGCTCTCTGTTTCTCGCCCTCTGTTTCTCACCCTCTGTTTCTCGCCCTCTGTTTCTCGCCCTCTGTTTCAGCCCCTCTGTTTCAGCCCCTCTGTTTCTCGCCCTCTGTTTCTCGCCCTCTGTTTCTCGCCCTCTGTTTCAGCCCCTCTGTTTCAGCCCCTCTGTTTCAGCCCCTCTGTTTCTCGCCCTCTGTTTCACCCCCTCTGTTTCAGCCCCTCTGTTTCAGCCCCTCTGTTTCAGCTCCTCTGTTTCTCGCCCTCTGTTTCTCGCCCTCTGTTTCAGCCCCTCTGTTTCTCGCCCTCTGTTTCAGCCCCTCTGTTTCTCGCCCTCTGTTTCAGCCCCTCTGTTTCAGCCCCTCTGTTTCAGCCCCTCTGTTTCTCGCCCTCTGTTTCAGCCACTCTGTTTCAGCCCCTCTGTTTCTCGCCCTCTGTTTCAGCCCCTCTGTTTCAGCCCCTCTGTATCAGCCCCACTGTTTCAGCCCCTCTGTTTCTCGCCCTCTGTTTCTCGCCCTCTGTTTCAAACACTCTGTTTCAGCCCCTCTGTTTCAGCCCCTCTGTTTCTCGCCCTCTGTTTCTAGCCCTCTGTTTCTCGCTCACTGTTTCTCGCCCTCTGTTTCTCGCCCTGTGTTTCAGCCCCTCTGTTTCAGCCCCTCTGGTTCAGCCCCTCTGTTTCAGCCCCTCTGTTTCAGCCCCTCTGTATCAGCCACTCTGTTTCAGCCCCTCTGTTTCTCGCCCTCTGTTTCTCGCCCTCTGTTTCAGCCCCTCTGTTTCAGCCCGTCTCTTTCAGCCCCTCTGTTTCAGCCGCTCTGTTTCTCGCCCTCTGTTTCTCGCCCTCTGTTTCTCGCCCTCTGTTTCGCGCCCTCTGTTTCAGCCCCTCTGTTTCAGCCCCTCTGTTTCAGCCCCTCTGTTTCAGCCCCTCTGTTTCAGCCTCTCTGTTTCTCGCCCTCTGTTTCAGCCCCTCTGTTTCAGCCCCTCTGTTTCAGCCCCTCTGTTTCTCGCTCTCTGTTTCTCGCCCTCTGTTTCTCACCCTCTGTTTCTCGCCCTCTGTTTCTCGCCCTCTGTTTCAGCCCCTCTGTTTCATCCCCTCTGTTTCTCGCCCTCTGTTTCAGCCCCTCTGTTTCAGCCCCTCTGTTTCAGCCCCTCTGTTTCTCGCCCTCTGTTTCTAGCCCTCTGTTTCTCGCTCTCTGTTTCTCGCCCTCTGTTTCTCGCCCTGTGTTTCAGCCCCTCTGTTTCAGCCCCTCTGGTTCAGCCCCTCTGTTTAAGCCCCTCTGTTTCAGCCCCTCTGTTTCTCGCCCTCTGTTTCTCGACCTCTGTTTCAGCCCCTCTGTTTCTCGCCCACTGTTTCAGCCCCTCTGTTTCAGCCCCTCTGTATCAGCCACTCTGTTTCAACCCCACTGTTTCTCGCCCTCTGTTTCTCGCTCTCTGTTTCTCGCCCTCTGTTTCCGGACCTCTGTTTCAGCCCCTCTGTTTCAGCCCCTCTGTTTCAGCCCCTCTGTTTCTCGCCCTCTGTTTCTCGCCCTCTGTTTCAGCCCATCTGTTTCTCGCCCTCTGTTTCAGCCCCTCTGTTTCAGCCCCTCTGTATCAGCCCCTCTGTTTCAGCCCCTCTGTTTCTCGCCCTCTGTTTCTCGCCCTCTGTTTCAGCCCCTCTGTTTCAGCCCGTCTCTTTCAGCCCCTCTGTTTCAGCCCCTCTGTTTCTCGCCCTCTGTTTCTCGCCCTCTGTTTCTCGCCCTCTGTTTCGCGCCCTCTGTTTCAGCCCCTCTGTTTCAGCCCCTCTGTTTCAGCCCCTCTGTTTCAGCCCCTCTGTTTCAGCCTCTCTGTTTCTCGCCCTCTGTTTCAGCCCCTCTGTTTCAGCCCCTCTGTTTCAGCCCCTCTGTTTCTCGCTCTCTGATTCTCGCCCTCTGTTTCTCACCCTCTGTTTCTCGCCCTCTGTTTCTCGCCCTCTGTTTCAGCCCCTCTGTTTCATCCCCTCTGTTTCTCGCCCTCTGTTTCACGCCCTCTGTTTCTCGCCCTCTGTTTCAGCCCCTCTGTTTCAGCCCCTCTGTTTCAGCCCCTCTGTTTCTCGCCCTCTGTTTCAGCCCCTCTGTTTCAGCCCCTCTGTTTCAGCCCCTCTGTTTCAGCTCCTCTTTTTCTCGCCCTCTGTTTCTCGCCCTCTGTTTCAGCCCCTCTGTTTCTCGCCCTGTTTTTCAGCCCCTCTGTTTCTCGCCCTCTGTTTCAGCCCCTCTGTTTCAGCCCCTCTGTTTCAGCCCCTCTGTTTCTCGCCCTCTGTTTCAGCCACTCTGTTTCAGCCCCTCTGTTTCTCGCCCTCTGTTTCAGCCCCTCTGTTTCAGCCCCTCTGTATCAGACCCACTGTTTCAGCCCCTCTGTTTCTCGCATCCTCTGTTTCTCGCCATCTGTTTCAAACCCTCTGTTTCAGCCCCTCTGTTTCAGCCCCTCTGTTTCAGCCCCTCTGTTTCAGCACCTCTGTTTCAGCCCCTCTGTTTCAGCCCCTCTGTTTCTCGCCCTCTGTTTCTCGCCCTCTGTTTCTCGCTCTCTGTTTCTCGCCCTCTGTTTCTCGCCTCTGTTTCAGCCCCTCTGTTTCTCGCCCTCTGTTTCAGCCCATCTGTTACAGCCCCTCTGTTTCAGCCCCTCTGTTTCTCGCCCTCTGTTTCAGCCCCTCTGTTTCAGCCCCTCTGTTTCTCGCTCTCTGTTTCTCGCCCTCTGTTTCTCGCCCTCTGTTTCTCGCTCTCTGTTTCTCGCCCTCTGTTTCTCGCCTCTGTTTCAGCCCCTCTGTTTCTCGCCCTCTGTTTCATCCCCTCTGTTTCTCGCTCTCTGTTTCAGCCCATCTGTTACAGCCCCTCTGTTTCAGCCCCTCTGTTTCTCGCCCTCTGTTTCAGCCCCTCTGTTTCAGCCCCTCTGTTTCTCGCTCTCTGTTTCTCGCCCTCTGTTTCTCGCCCTCTGTTTCTCGCTCTCTGTTTCTCGCCCTCTGTTTCTCGCCTCTGTTTCAGCCCCTCTGTTTCTCGCCCTCTGTTTCAGCCCCTCTGTTACAGCCCCTCTGTTTCAGCCTCTCTGTTTCTCGCCCTCTGTTTCTGCCCCTCTGTTTCTGCCCCTCTGTTTCAGCCCCTCTGTTTCAGCCCCTCTGTTTCTCGCTCTCTGTTTCTCGCCCTCTGTTTCTCACCCTCTGTTTCTCGCCCTCTGTTTCTCGCCCTCTGTTTCAGCCCCTCTGTTTCAGCCCCTCTGTTTCTCGCCCTCTGTTTCTCGCCCTCTGTTTCTCGCCCTCTGTTTCAGCCCCTCTGTTTCAGCCCCTCTGTTTCAGCCCCTCTGTTTCTCGCCCTCTGTTTCAGCCCCTCTGTTTCAGCCCCTCTGTTTCAGCCCCTCTGTTTCAGCTCCTCTGTTTCTCGCCCTCTGTTTCTCGCCCTCTGTTTCAGCCCCTCTGTTTCTCGCCCTCTGTTTCAGCCCCTCTGTTTCTCGCCCTCTGTTTCAGCCCCTCTGTTTCAGCCCCTCTGTTTCTCGCCCTCTGTTTCAGCCACTCTGTTTCAGCCGCTCTGTTTCTCGCCCTCTGTTTCAGCCCCTCTGTTTCAGCCCCTCTGTATCAGCCCCACTGTTTCAGCCCCTCTGTTTCTCGCCCTCTGTTTCTCGCCCTCTGTTTCAAACCCTCTGTTTCAGCCCCTCTGTTTCAGCCCCTCTGTTTCAGCCCCTCTGTTTCAGCCCCTCTGTTTCTCGCCCTCTGTTTCTAGCCCTCTGTTTCTCGCTCTCTGTTTCTCGCCCTCTGTTTCTCGCCCTGTGTTTCAGCCCCTCTGTTTCAGCCCCTCTGGTTCAGCCCCTCTGATTCAGCCCCTCTGTTTCAGCCCCTCTGTTTCTCGCCCTCTGTTTCTCGACCTCTGTTTCAGCCCCTCTGTTTCTCGCCCACTGTTTCAGCCCCTCTGTTTCAGCCCCTCTGTATCAGCCACTCTGTTTCAGCCCCACTGTTTCTCGCCCTCTGTTTCTCGCTCTCTGTTTCACGCCCTCTGTTTCCGGACCTCTGTTTCAGCCCCTCTGGTTCAGCCCCTCTGTTTCAGCCCCTCTGTTTCTCGCCCTCTGTTTCTCGCCCTCTGTTTCTCGCTCTCTGTTTCTCGCCCTCTGTTTCTCGCCTCTGTTTCAGCCCCTCTGTTTCAGCCCCTCTGTTTCAGCCCCTCTGTTCTTAGCCCCTCTGTTTCTCGCCCTCTGTTTCAGCCCCTCTGTTTCTCGCCCTCTGTTTCAGCCCCTCTGTTTCAGCCCCTCTGTATCAGCCCCTCTGTTTCAGCCCCTCTGTTTCTCGCCCTCTGTTTCTCGCCCACTGTTTCAGCCCCTCTGTTTCAGCCCGTCTCTTTCAGCCCCTCTGTTTCAGCCCCTCTGTTTCTCGCCCTCTGTTTCTCGCCCTCTGTTTCTCGCCCTCTGTTTCGCGCCCTCTGTTTCAGCCCCTCTGTTTCAGCCCCTCTGTTTCAGCCCCTCTGTTTCAGCCCCTCTGTTTCAGCCCCTTTGTTTCTCGCTCTCTGTTTCTCGCCCTCTGTTTCTCACCCTCTGTTTCTCGCCCTCTGTTTCTCGCCCTCTGTTTCAGCCCCTCTGTTTCATCCACTCTGTTTCTCGCCCTCTGTTTCACGCCCTCTGTTCAGCCCGTCTCTTTCAGCCCCTCTGTTTCAGCCCCTCTGCTTCTCGCCCTCTGTTTCTCGCCCTCTGTTTCTCGCCCTCTGTTTCGCGCCCTCTGTTTCAGCCCCTCTGTTTCAGCCTCTCTGTTTCAGCCCCTCTGTTTCAGCCCCTCTGTTTCAGCCTCTCTGTTTCTCGCCCTCTGTTTCAGCCACTCTGTTTCAGCCCCTCTGTTTCAGCCCCTTTGTTTCTCGCCCTCTGTTTCAATCCCTCTGTTTCAGCCCCTCTGTTTCAGCCCCTCTGTTTCAGCCCCTCTGTTTCAGCCCCTCTGTTTCTCGCCCTCTGTTTCTAGCCCTCTGTTTCTCGCTCTCTGTTTCTCGCCCTCTGTTTCTCGCCCTGTGTTTCAGCCCCTCTGTTTCAGCCCCTCTGGTTCAGCCCCTCTGTTTCAGCCCCTCTGTTTCAGCCCCTCTGTTTCTCGCCCTCTGTTTCTCGCCCTCTGTTTCTCGCTCTCTGTTTCTCGCCCTCTGTTTCTCGCCTCTGTTTCAGCCCCTCTGTTTCTCGCCCTCTGTTTCAGCCCTTCTGTTACAGCCCCTCTGTTTCAGCTCCTCAGTTTCTCGCCCTCTGTTTCAGCCACTCTGTTTCAGCCCCTCTGTTTCTCGCCCTCTGTTTCAGCCCCTCTGTTTCAGCCCCTCTGTATCAGCCCCTCTGTTTCAGCCCCTCTGTTTCTCGCCCTCTGTTTCTCGCCCTCTGTTTCTCGCCCTCTGTTTCTCGCCCTCTGTTTCTGCCCCTCTGTTTCTGCCCCTCTGTTTAAGCCCCTCTGTTTCAGCCCCTCTGTTTCTCGCTCTCTGTTTCTCGCCCTCTGTTTCTCGCCCTCTGTTTCAGCCCCTCTGTTTCAGCCCCTCTGTTTCTCGCCCTCTGTTTCTCGCCCTCTGTTTCTCGCCCTCTGTTTCAGCCCCTCTGTTTCAGCCCCTCTGTTTCAGCCCCTCTATTTCTCGCCCTCTGTTTCAGCCCCTCTGTTTCAGCCCCTCTGTTTCAGCCCCTCTGTTTCAGCTCCTCTGTTTCTCGCCCTCTGTTTCTCGCCCTCTGTTTCAGCCCCTCTGATTCTCGCCCTTTGTTTCAGCCCCTCTGTTTCTCGCCCTCTGTTTCAGCCCCTCTGTTTCAGCCCCTCTGTTTCAGCCCCTCTGTTTCTCGCCCTCTGTTTCAGCCACTCTGTTTCAGCCCCTCTGTTTCTCGCCCTCTGTTTCAGCCCCTCTGTTTCAGCCCCTCTGTATCAGCCCCACTGTTTCAGCCCCTCTGTTACTCGCCCTCTGTTTCTCGCCCTCTGTTTCAAACCCTCTGTTTCAGCCCCTCTGTTTCAGCCCCTCTGTTTCAGCCCCTCTGTTTCAGCCCCTCTGTTTCTCGCCCTCTGTTTCTCGCCCTCTGTTTCAGCCCCTCTGTTTCAGCCCCTCTGTTTCTCGCCCTCTGTTTCTCGCCCTCTGTTTCTCGCCCTCTGTTTCAGCCCCTCTGTTTCAGCCCCTCTGTTTCAGCCCCTCTATTTCTCGCCCTCTGTTTCAGCCCCTCTGATTCAGCCCCTCTGTTTCAGCCCCTCTGTTTCAGCTCCTCTGTTTCTCGCCCTCTGTTTCTCGCCCTCTGTTTCAGCCCCTCTGTTTCTCGCCCTTTGTTTCAGCCCCTCTGTTTCTCGCCCTCTGTTTCAGCCCCTCTGTTTCAGCCCCTCTGTTTCAGCCCCTCTGTTTCTCGCCCTCTGTTTCAGCAACTCTGTTTCAGCCCCTCTGTTTCTCGCCCTCTGTTTCAGCCCCTCTGTTTCAGCCCCTCTGTATCAGCCCCACTGTTTCAGCCCCTCTGTTACTCGCCCTCTGTTTCTCGCCCTCTGTTTCAAACCCTCTGTTTCAGCCCCTCTGTTTCAGCCCCTCTGTTTCAGCCCCTCTGTTTCAGCACCTCTGTTTCTCGCCCTCTGTTTCTAGCCTTCTGTTTCTCGCTCTCTGTTTCTCGCCCTCTGTTTCTCGCCCTGTGTTTCAGCCCCTCTGTTTCAGCCCCTCTGGTTCAGCCCCTGTGTTTCAGCCCCTCTGTTTCAGCCCCTCTGTTTCTCGCCCTCTGTTTCTCGACCTCTGTTTCAGCCCCTCTGTTTCTCGCCCACTGTTTCAGCCCCTCTGTTTCAGCCCCTCTGTATCAGCCACTCTGTTTCAGCCCCACTGTTTCTCGCCCTCTGTTTCTCGCTCTCTGTTTCTCGCCCTCTGTTTCCGGACCTCTGTTTCAGCCCCTCTGTTTCAGCCCCTCTGTTTCAGCCCCTCTGTTTCTCGCCCTCTGTTTCTCGCCCTCTGTTTCTCGCTCTCTGTTTCTCGCCCTCTGTTTCTCGCCTCTGTTTCAGCCCCTCTGTTTCAGCCCCTCTGTTTCAGCCCCTCTGTTTTTAGCCCCTCTGTTTCTCGCCCTCTGTTTCAGCCCCTCTGTTTCTCGCCCTCTGTTTCAGCCCCTCTGTTTCAGCCCCTCTGTATCAGCCCCTCTGTTTCAGCCCCTCTGTTTCTCGCCCTCTGTTTCTCGCCCTCTGTTTCAGCCCCTCTGTTTCAGCCCGTCTCTTTCAGCCCCTCTGTTTCAGCCCCTCTGTTTCTCGCCCTCTGTTTCTCGCCCTCTGTTTCTCGCCCTCTGTTTCGCGCCCTCTGTTTCAGCCCCTCTGTTTCTGCCCCTCTGTTTCAGACCCTCTGTTTCAGCCCCTCTGTTTCAGCCTCTCTGTTTCTCGCCCTCTGTTTCAGCCCCTCTGTTTCAGCCCCTCTGTTTCAGCCCCTCTGTTTCTCGCTCTCTGTTTCTCGCCCTCTGTTTCTCACCCTCTGTTTCTCGCCCTCTGTTTCTCGCCCTCTGTTTCAGCCCCTCTGTTTCATCCCCTCTGTTTCTCGCCCTCTGTTTCACGCCCTCTGTTTCTCGCCCTCTGTTTCAGCCCCTCTGTTTCAGCCCCTCTGTTTCAGCCCCTCTGTTTCTCGCCCTCTGTTTCAGCCCCTCTGTTTCAGCCCCTCTGTTTCAGCCCCTCTGTTTCAGCTCCTCTGTTTCTTGCCCTCTGTTTCTCGCCCTCTGTTTCAGCCCCTCTGTTTCTCGCCCTCTGTTTCAGCCCCTCTGTTTCTCGCCCTCTGTTTCAGCCCCTCTGTTTCAGCCCCTCTGTTTCAGCCCTTCTGTTTCTCGCCCTCTGTTTCAGCCACTCTGTTTCAGCCCCTCTGTTTCTCGCCCTCTGTTTCAGCCCCTCTGTTTCAGCCCCTCTGTATCAGCCCCACTGTTTCAGCCCCTCTGTTTCTCGCCCTCTGTTTCTCGCCCTCTGTTTCAAACCCTCTGTTTCAGCCCCTCTGTTTCAGCCCCTCTGTTTCAGCCCCTCTGTTTCAGCCCCTCTGTTTCTCGCCCTCTGTTTCTAGCCCTCTGTTTCTCGCTCTCTGTTTCTCGCCCTCTGTTTCTCGCCCTGTGTTTCAGCCACTCTGTTTCAGCCCCTCTGGTTCAGCCCCTCTGTTTCAGCCCCTCTGTTTCAGCTCCTCTGTTTCTCGCCCTCTGTTTGTCGCCCTCTGTTTCTCGCTCTCTGTTTCTCGCCCTCTGTTTCTCGCCTCTGTTTCATCCCCTCTGTTTCTCGCCCTCTGTTTCAGCCCCTCTGTTACAGCCCCTCTGTTTCAGCCCCTCTGTTTCTCGCCCTCTGTTTCAGCCACTCTGTTTCAGCCCCTCTGTTTCTCGCCCTCTGTTTCAGCCCCTCTGTTTCAGCCCCTCTGTTTCAGCCCCTCTGTTTCTCGCCCTCTGTTTCTCGCCCTCTGTTTCTCGCCCTCTGTTTCTCGCCCTCTGTTTCAGCCCCTCTGTTTCAGCCCCTCTGTTTCAGCCCCTCTGTTTCAGCCCCTCTGTTTCTCGCCCTCTGTTTCAGCCCCTCTGTTTCAGCCCCTCTGTTTTAGCCCCTCTGTTTCAGCCCCTCTGTTTCTCGCCCTCTGTTTCTCGCCCTCTGTTTCAGCCCCTCTGTTTCAGCCCGTCTCTTTCAGCCCCTCTGTTTCTCGCCCACTGTTTCTCGCCCTCTGTTTCAGCCACTCTGTTTCAGCCCCTCTGTTTCGCGCCCTCTGTTTCAGCCCCTCTGTTTCTGCCCCTCTGTTTCAGACCCTCTGTTTCAGCCCCTCTGTTTCAGCCTCTCTGTTTCTCGCCCTCTGTTTCAGCCCCTCTGTTTCAGCCCCTCAGTTTCAGCCCCTCTGTTTCTCGCTCTCTGTTTCTCGCCCTCTGTTTCTCACCCTCTGTTTCTCGCCCTCTGTTTCTCGCCCTCTGTTTCAGCCCCTCTGTTTCATCCCCTCTGTTTCTCGCCCTCTGTTTCAGCCCCTCTGTTTCTCGCCCTCTGTTTCAGCCCCTCTGTTTCTCGCCCTCTGTTTCTCGCCCACTGTTTCTCGCCCTCTGTTTCAGCCCCTCTGTTTCAGCCCCTCTGTTTCAGCCCCTCTGTTTCAGCCCCTCTGTTTCTCGCCCTCTGTTTCAGCCCCTCTGTTTCAGCCCCTCTGTTTTAGCCCCTCTGTTTCAGCCCCTCTGTTTCTCGCCCTCTGTTTCAGCCCCTCTGTTTCAGCCCCTCTGTTTCAGCCCCTCGGTTTCTCGCCCTCTGTTTCAGCCTCTCTGTTTCTCACCCTCTGTTTCTGCCCCTCTGTTTCAGCCCCTCTGTTTCAGCCCCTCGGTTTCTCGCTCTCTGTTTCTCGCCCTCTGTTTCTCACCCTCTGTTTCTAGCCCTCTGTTTCTCGCCCTCTGTTTCAGCCCCTCTGTTTCAGCCCCTCTGTTTCTCTCCCTCTGTTTCTCGCCCTCTGTTTCTCGCCCTCTGTTTCAGCCCCTCTGTTTCAGCCCCTCTGTTTCAACCCCTCTGTTTCTCGCCCTCTGTTTCAGCCCCTCTGTTTCAGCCCCTCTGTTTCAGCCCCTCTGTTTCAGCTCCTCTGTTTCTCGCCCTCTGTTTCTCGCCCTCTGTTTCAGCCCCTCTGTTTCTCGCCCTCTGTTTCAGCCCCTCTGTTTCTCGCCCTCTTTCTCAGCCCCTCTGTTTCAGCCCCTCTGTTTCAGCCCCTCTGTTTCTCGCCCTCTGTTTCAGCCACTCTGTTTCAGCCCCTCTGTTTCTCGCCCTCTGTTTCAGCCCCTCTGTTTCAGCCCCTCTGTATCAGCCCCACTGTTTCAGCACCTCTGTTTCTCGCCCTCTGTTTCTCGCCCTCTGTTTCAAACCCTCTGTTTCAGCCCCTCTGTTTCAGCCCCTCTGTTTCAGCCCCTCTGTTTCAGCCCCTCTGTTTCTCGCCCTCTGTTTCTAGCCCTCTGTTTCTCGCTCTCTGTTTCTCGCCCTCTGTTTCTCGCCCTGTGTTTCAGCCCCTCTGTTTCAGCCCCTCTGGTTCAGCCCCTCTGTTTCAGCCCCTCTGTTTCAGTCCCTCTGTTTCTCGCCCTCTGTTTCTCGACCTCTGTTTCAGCCCCTCTGTTTCTCGCCCACTGTTTCAGCCCCTCTGTTTCAGCCCCTCTGTATCAGCCACTCTGTTTCAGCCCCACTGTTTCTCGCCCTCTGTTTCTCGCTCTCTGTTTCTCGCCCTCTGTTTCCGGACCTCTGTTTCAGCCCCTCTGTTTCAGCGCCTCTGTTTCAGCCCCTCTGTTTCTCGCCCTCTGTTTCTCGCCCTCTGTTTCTCGCTCTCTGTTTCTCGCCCTCTGTTTCTCGCGTCTGTTTCAGCCCCTCTGTTTCAGCCCCTCTGTTTCAGCCCCTCTGTTTTTAGCCCCTCTGTTTCTCGCCCTCTGTTTCAGCCCCTCTGTTTCTCGCCCTCTGTTTCAGCACCTCTGTTTCAGCACCTCTGTATCAGCCCCTCTGTTTCAGCCCCTCTGTTTCTCGCCCTCTGTTTCTCGCCCTCTGTTTCAGCCCCTCTGTTTCAGCCCGTCTCTTTCAGCCCCTCTGTTTCAGCCCCTCTGTTTCTCGCCCTCTGTTTCTCGCCCTCTGTTTCTCGCCCTCTGTTTCGCGCCCTCTGTTTCAGCCCCTCTGTTTCAGCCCCTCTGTTTCAGCCCCTCTGTTTCAGCCCCTCTGTTTCAGCCTCTCTGTTTCTCGCCCTCTGTTTCAGCCCCTCTGTTTCAGCCCCTCTGTTTCAGCCCCTCTGTTTCTCGCTCTCTGTTTCTCGCCCTCTGTTTCTCACCCTCTGTTTCTCGCCCTCTGTTTCTCGCCCTCTGTTTCAGCCCCTCTGTTTCATCCCCTCTGTTTCTCGCCCTCTGTTTCACGCCCTCTGTTTCTCGCCCTCTGTTTCAGCCCCTCTGTTTCAGCCCCTCTGTTTCAGCCCCTCTGTTTCTCGCCCTCTGTTTCAGCCCCTCTGTTTCAGCCCCTCTGTTTCAGCTCCTCTGTTTCACGCCCTCTGTTTCTCGCCCTCTGTTTCAGCCCCTCTGTTTCTCGCCCTCTGTTTCAGCCCCTCTGTTTCAGCCCCTCTGTTTCAGCCCCTCTGTTTCTCGCCCTCTGTTTCAGCCACTCTGTTTCAGCCCCTCTGTTTCTCGCCCTCTGTTTCAGCCCCTCTGTTTCAGCCCCTCTGTATCAGCCCCACTGTTTCAGCCCCTCTGTTTCTCGCCCTCTGTTTCTCGCCCTCTCTTTCAAACCCTCTGTTTCAGCCCCTCTGTTTCAGCCCCTCTGTTTCAGCCCCTCTGTTTCAGCCCCTCTGTTTCTCGCCCTCTGTTTCTAGCCCTATGTCTCTCGCTCTCTGTTTCTCGCCCTCTGTTTCTCGCCCTGTGTTTCAGCCCCTCTGTTTCAGACCCTCTGGTTCAGCCCCTCTGTTTCAGCCCCTCTGTTTCAGCCCCTCTGTTTCTCGCCCTCTGTTTCTCGCACTCTGTTTCTCGCTCTCTGTTTCTCGCCCTCTGTTTCTCGCCTCTGTTTCAGCCCCTCTGTTTCAGCCCCTCTGTTTCAGCCCCTCTGTTTTTAGCCCCTCTGTTTCTCGCCCTATGTTTCAGCCCCTCTGTTTCTCGCCCTCTGTTTCAGCCCCTCTGTTTCTGCCCCTCTGTACCAGCCCCTCTGTTTCAGCCCCTCTGTTTCTCGCCCTCTGTTTCTCGCCCTCTGTTTCAGCCCCTCTGTTTCAGCCCGTCTCTTTCAGCCCCTCTGTTTCAGCCCCTCTGTTTCTCGCCCTCTGTTTCTCGCCCTCTGTTTCTCGGCCTCTGTTTCGCGCCCTCTGTTTCAGCCCCTCTGTTTCAGCCCCTCTGTTTCAGCCCCTCTGTTTCTCGCCCTCTGTTTCTCGCCCACTGTTTCTCGCCCTCTGTTTCAGCCCCTCTGTTTCAGCCCCTCTGTTTCAGCCCCTCTGTTTCAGCCCCTCTGTTTCTCGCCCTCTGTTTCTGCCCCTCTGTTTCAGCCCCTCTGTTTCAGCCCCTCTGTTTCCGCCCCTCTGTTTCAGCCCCTCTGTTTCTCGACCGCTGTTTCAGCCCCTCTGTTTCAGCCCCTCTGTTTCTCGCCCTCTGTTTTCGCCCTCTGTTTCAGCCCCTCTGTTTCAGCCCCTCTGTTTCAGCCTCTCTGTTTCTCGCCCTCTGTTTCAGCCCCTCTGTTTCAGCCCCTCTGTTTCAGCTCCTCTGTTTCAGCCCCTCTGTTTCTCGCTCTCTGTTTCTCGCCCTCTGTTTCTCGCCCTCTGTTTCTCGCCCTCTGTTTCTCGCCCTCTGTTTCAGCCCCTCTGTTTCAGCCCCTCTGTTTCTCGCCCTCTGTTTCTCGCCCTCTGTTTCAGCCACTCTGTATCAGCCCCTCTGTTTCAGCCCCTCTGTTTCTCGCCCTCTGTTTCAGCCCCTCTGTTTCAGCCCCTCTGTTTCAGCTCCTCTGTTTCTCGCCCTCTGTTTCAGCCCCTCTGTTTCTCGCCCTCTGTTTCAGCCCCTCTGTTTCTCGCCCTCTGTTTCAGCCCCTCTGTTTCAGCCCCTCTGTTTCAGCCCCTCTGTTTCTCGCCCTCTGTTTCAGCCACTCTGTTTTAGCCCCTCTGTTTCTCGCCCTCTGTTTCAGCCCCTCTGTTTCAGCCCCTCTGAATCAGCCCCTCTGTTTCAGCCCCTCTGTTTCTCGCCCTCTGTTTCTCGCCCTCTGTTTCTCGCCCACTCTTTCAAACCCTCTGTTTCAGCCCCTCTGTTTCAGCCCCTCTGTTTCAGCCCCTCTGTTTCAGCCCCTCTGTTTCTCGCCCTCTGTTTCTAGCCCTATGTCTCTCGCTCTCTGTTTCTCGCCCTCTGTTTCTCGCCCTGTGTTTCAGCCCCTCTGTTTCAGACCCTCTGGTTCAGCCCCTCTGTTTCAGCCCCTCTGTTTCAGCCCCTCTGTTTCTCGCCCTCTGTTTCTCGCACTCTGTTTCTCGCTCTCTGTTTCTCGCCCTCTGTTTCTCGCCTCTGTTTCAGCCCCTCTGTTTCAGCCCCTCTGTTTCAGCCCCTCTGTTTTTAGCCCCTCTGTTTCTCGCCCTCTGTTTCAGCCCCTCTGTTTCTCGCCCTCTGTTTCAGCCCCTCTGTTTCTGCCCCTCTGTACCAGCCCCTCTGTTTCAGCCCCTCTGTTTCTCGCCCTCTGTTTCTCGCCCTCTGTTTCAGCCCCTCTGTTTCAGCCCGTCTCTTTCAGCCCCTCTGTTTCAGCCCCTCTGTTTCTCGCCCTCTGTTTCTCGCCCTCTGTTTCTCGGCCTCTGTTTCGCGCCCTCTGTTTCAGCCCCTCTGTTTCAGCCCCTCTGTTTCAGCCCCTCTGTTTCTCGCCCTCTGTTTCTCGCCCACTGTTTCTCGCCCTCTGTTTCAGCCCCTCTGTTTCAGCCCCTCTGTTTCAGCCCCTCTGTTTCAGCCCCTCTGTTTCTCGCCCTCTGTTTCTGCCCCTCTGTTTCAGCCCCTCTGTTTCAGCCCCTCTGTTTCCGCCCCTCTGTTTCAGCCCCTCTGTTTCTCGACCGCTGTTTCAGCCCCTCTGTTTCAGCCCCTCTGTTTCTCGCCCTCTGTTTTCGCCCTCTGTTTCAGCCCCTCTGTTTCAGCCCCTCTGTTTCAGCCTCTCTGTTTCTCGCCCTCTGTTTCAGCCCCTCTGTTTCAGCCCCTCTGTTTCAGCTCCTCTGTTTCAGCCCCTCTGTTTCTCGCTCTCTGTTTCTCGCCCTCTGTTTCTCGCCCTCTGTTTCTCGCCCTCTGTTTCTCGCCCTCTGTTTCAGCCCCTCTGTTTCAGCCCCTCTGTTTCTCGCCCTCTGTTTCTCGCCCTCTGTTTCTCGCCCTCTGTTTCAGCCACTCTGTATCAGCCCCTCTGTTTCAGCCCCTCTGTTTCTCGCCCTCTGTTTCAGCCCCTCTGTTTCAGCCCCTCTGTTTCAGCTCCTCTGTTTCTCGCCCTCTGTTTCAGCCCCTCTGTTTCTCGCCCTCTGTTTCAGCCCCTCTGTTTCTCGCCCTCTGTTTCAGCCCCTCTGTTTCAGCCCCTCTGTTTCAGCCCCTCTGTTTCTCGCCCTCTGTTTCAGCCACTCTGTTTTAGCCCCTCTGTTTCTCGCCCTCTGTTTCAGCCCCTCTGTTTCAGCCCCTCTGAATCAGCCCCTCTGTTTCAGCCCCTCTGTTTCTCGCCCTCTGTTTCTCGCCCTCTGTTTCTCGCCCTCTGTTTCTCGCCCGCTGTTTCAGCCCCTCTGTTTCAGCCCCTCTGTTTCAGCCCCTCTGATTCTCGCCCTCTGTTTCATCCCCTCTGTTTCTCGCCCTCTGTTTCAGCCCCTCTGTTACAGCCCCTCTGTTTCAGCCCCTCTGTTTCTCGCCCTCTGTTTCAGCCACTCTGTTTCAGCCCCTCTGTTTCTCGCCCTCTGTTTCAGCCCCTCTGTTTCAGCCCCTCTGTTTCAGCCCCTCTGTTTCTCGCCCTCTGTTTCTCGCCCTCTGTTTCTCGCCCTCTGTTTCTCGCCCTCTGTTTCAGCCCCTCTGTTTCAGCCCCTCTGTTTCAGCCCCTCTGTTTCAGCCCCTCTGTTTCTCGCCCTCTGTTTCAGCCCCTCTGTTTCAGCCCCTCTGTTTTAGCCCCTCTGTTTCAGCCCCTCTGTTTCTCGCCCTCTGTTTCAGCCCCTCTGTTTCAGCCCCTCTGTTTCAGCCCCTCTGTTTCTCGCCCTCTGTTTCTCGCCCACTGTTTCTCGCCCTCTGTTTCAGCCACTCTGTTTCAGCCCCTCTGTTTCACGCCCTCTGTTTCAGCCCCTCTGTTTCAGCCCCTCTGTTTCAGCCCCTCTGTTTCAGCCCCTCTGTTTCTCGCCCTCTGTTTCTCGCCCACTGTTTCTCGCCCTCTGTTTCAGCCCCTCTGTTTCAGCCCCTCTGTTTCAGCCCCTCTGTTTCAGCCCCTCTGTTTCTCGCCCTCTGTTTCAGCCCCTCTGTTTCAGCCCCTCTGTTTTAGCCCCTCTGTTTCAGCCCCTCTGTTTCTCGCCCTCTGTTTCAGCCCCTCTGTTTCAGCCCCTCTGTTTCAGCCCCTCTGTTTCTCGCCCTCTGTTTCTCGCCCACTGTTTCTCGCCCTCTGTTTCAGCCCCTCTGTTTCAGCCCCTCTGTTTCAGCCCCTCTGTTTCAGCCCCTCTGTTTCTCGCCCTCTGTTTCAGCCCCTCTGTTTCAGCCCCTCTGTTTTAGCCCCTCTGTTTCAGCCCCTCTGTTTCTCGCCCTCTGTTTCAGCCCCTCTGTTTCAGCCCCTCTGTTTCAGCCCCTCTGTTTCTCGCCCTCTGTTTCAGCCTCTCTGTTTCTCACCCTCTGTTTCTGCCCCTCTGTTTCAGCCCCTCTGTTTCAGCCCCTCGGTTTCTCGCTCTCTGTTTCTCGCCCTCTGTTTCTCACCCTCTGTTTCTAGCCCTCTGTTTCTCGCCCTCTGTTTCAGCCCCTCTGTTTCAGCCCCTCTGTTTCTCTCCCTCTGTTTCTCGCCCTCTGTTTCTCGCCCTCTGTTTCAGCCCCTCTGTTTCAGCCCCTCTGTTTCAACCCCTCTGTTTCTCGCCCTCTGTTTCAGCCCCTCTGTTTCAGCCCCTCTGTTTCAGCCCCTCTGTTTCAGCTCCTCTGTTTCTCGCCCTCTGTTTCTCGCCCTCTGTTTCAGCCCCTCTGTTTCTCGCCCTCTGTTTCAGCCCCTCTGTTTCTCGCCCTCTTTCTCAGCCCCTCTGTTTCAGCCCCTCTGTTTCAGCCCCTCTGTTTCTCGCCCTCTGTTTCAGCCACTCTGTTTCAGCCCCTCTGTTTCTCGCCCTCTGTTTCAGCCCCACTGTTTCAGCCCCTCTGTATCAGCCCCACTGTTTCAGCACCTCTGTTTCTCGCCCTCTGTTTCTCGCCCTCTGTTTCAAACCCTCTGTTTCAGCCCCTCTGTTTCAGCCCCTCTGTTTCAGCCCCTCTGTTTCAGCCCCTCTGTTTCTCGCCCTCTGTTTCTAGCCCTCTGTTTCTCGCTCTCTGTTTCTCGCCCTCTGTTTCTCGCCCTGTGTTTCAGCCCCTCTGTTTCAGCCCCTCTGGTTCAGCCCCTCTGTTTCAGCCCCTCTGTTTCAGTCCCTCTGTTTCTCGCCCTCTGTTTCTCGACCTCTGTTTCAGCCCCTCTGTTTCTCGCCCACTGTTTCAGCCCCTCTGTTTCAGCCCCTCTGTATCAGCCACTCTGTTTCAGCCCCACTGTTTCTCGCCCTCTGTTTCTCGCTCTCTGTTTCTCGCCCTCTGTTTCCGGACCTCTGTTTCAGCCCCTCTGTTTCAGCGCCTCTGTTTCAGCCCCTCTGTTTCTCGCCCTCTGTTTCTCGCCCTCTGTTTCTCGCTCTCTGTTTCTCGCCCTCTGTTTCTCGCGTCTGTTTCAGCCCCTCTGTTTCAGCCCCTCTGTTTCAGCCCCTCTGTTTTTAGCCCCTCTGTTTCTCGCCCTCTGTTTCAGCCCCTCTGTTTCTCGCCCTCTGTTTCAGCCCCTCTGTTTCAGCACCTCTGTATCAGCCCCTCTGTTTCAGCCCCTCTGTTTCTCGCCCTCTGTTTCTCGCCCTCTGTTTCAGCCCCTCTGTTTCAGCCCGTCTCTTTCAGCCCCTCTGTTTCAGCCCCTCTGTTTCTCGCCCTCTGTTTCTCGCCCTCTGTTTCTCGCCCTCTGTTTCGCGCCCTCTGTTTCAGCCCCTCTGTTTCAGCCCCTCTGTTTCAGCCCCTCTGTTTCAGCCCCTCTGTTTCAGCCTCTCTGTTTCTCGCCCTCTGTTTCAGCCCCTCTGTTTCAGCCCCTCTGTTTCAGCCCCTCTGTTTCTCGCTCTCTGTTTCTCGCCCTCTGTCTCTCACCCTCTGTTTCTCGCCCTCTGTTTCTCGCCCTCTGTTTCAGCCCCTCTGTTTCATCCCCTCTGTTTCTCGCCCTCTGTTTCACGCCCTCTGTTTCTCGCCCTCTGTTTCAGCCCCTCTGTTTCAGCCCCTCTGTTTCAGCCCCTCTGCTTCTCGCCCTCTGTTTCAGCCCCTCTGTTTCAGCCCCTCTGTTTCAGCTCCTCTGTTTCACGCCCTCTGTTTCTCGCCCTCTGTTTCAGCCCCTCTGTTTCTCGCCCTCTGTTTCAGCCCCTCTGTTTCAGCCCCTCTGTTTCAGCCCCTCTGTTTCTCGCCCTCTGTTTCAGCCACTCTGTTTCAGCCCCTCTGTTTCTCGCCCTCTGTTTCAGCCCCTCTGTTTCAGCCCCTCTGTATCAGCCCCACTGTTTCAGCCCCTCTGTTTCTCGCCCTCTGTTTCTCGCCCTCTCTTTCAAACCCTCTGTTTCAGCCCCTCTGTTTCAGCCCCTCTGTTTCAGCCCCTCTGTTTCAGCCCCTCTGTTTCTCGCCCTCTGTTTCTAGCCCTATGTCTCTCGCTCGCTGTTTCTCGCCCTCTGTTTCTCGCCCTGTGTTTCAGCCCCTCTGTTTCAGACCCTCTGGTTCAGCCCCTCTGTTTCAGCCCCTCTGTTTCAGCCCCTCTGTTTCTCGCCCTCTGTTTCTCGCACTCTGTTTCTCGCTCTCTGTTTCTCGCCCTCTGTTTCTCGCCTCTGTTTCAGCCCCTCTGTTTCAGCCCCTCTGTTTCAGCCCCTCTGTTTTTAGCCCCTCTGTTTCTCGCCCTCTGTTTCAGCCCCTCTGTTTCTCGCCCTCTGTTTCAGCCCCTCTGTTTCTGCCCCTCTGTACCAGCCCCTCTGTTTCAGCCCCTCTGTTTCTCGCCCTCTGTTTCTCGCCCTCTGTTTCAGCCCCTCTGTTTCAGCCCGTCTCTTTCAGCCCCTCTGTTTCAGCCCCTCTGTTTCTCGCCCTCTGTTTCTCGCCCTCTGTTTCTCGGCCTCTGTTTCGCGCCCTCTGTTTCAGCCCCTCTGTTTCAGCCCCTCTGTTTCAGCCCCTCTGTTTCTCGCCCTCTGTTTCTCGCCCACTGTTTCTCGCCCTCTGTTTCAGCCCCTCTGTTTCAGCCCCTCTGTTTCAGCCCCTCTGTTTCAGCCCCTCTGTTTCTCGCCCTCTGTTTCTGCCCCTCTGTTTCAGCCCCTCTGTTTCAGCCCCTCTGTTTCCGCCCCTCTGTTTCAGCCCCTCTGTTTCTCGACCGCTGTTTCAGCCCCTCTGTTTCAGCCCCTCTGTTTCTCGCCCTCTGTTTTCGCCCTCTGTTTCAGCCCCTCTGTTTCAGCCCCTCTGTTTCAGCCTCTCTGTTTCTCGCCCTCTGTTTCAGCCCCTCTGTTTCAGCCCCTCTGTTTCAGCTCCTCTGTTTCAGCCCCTCTGTTTCTCGCTCTCTGTTTCTCGCCCTCTGTTTCTCGCCCTCTGTTTCTCGCCCTCTGTTTCTCGCCCTCTGTTTCAGCCCCTCTGTTTCAGCCCCTCTGTTTCTCGCCCTCTGTTTCTCGCCCTCTGTTTCTCGCCCTCTGTTTCAGCCACTCTGTATCAGCCCCTCTGTTTCAGCCCCTCTGTTTCTCGCCCTCTGTTTCAGCCCCTCTGTTTCAGCCCCTCTGTTTCAGCTCCTCTGTTTCTCGCCCTCTGTTTCAGCCCCTCTGTTTCTCGCCCTCTGTTTCAGCCCCTCTGTTTCTCGCCCTCTGTTTCAGCCCCTCTGTTTCAGCCCCTCTGTTTCAGCCCCTCTGTTTCTCGCCCTCTGTTTCAGCCACTCTGTTTTAGCCCCTCTGTTTCTCGCCCTCTGTTTCAGCCCCTCTGTTTCAGCCCCTCTGAATCAGCCCCTCTGTTTCAGCCCCTCTGTTTCTCGCCCTCTGTTTCTCGCCCTCTGTTTCTCGCCCACTCTTTCAAACCCTCTGTTTCAGCCCCTCTGTTTCAGCCCCTCTGTTTCAGCCCCTCTGTTTCAGCCCCTCTGTTTCTCGCCCTCTGTTTCTAGCCCTATGTCTCTCGCTCTCTGTTTCTCGCCCTCTGTTTCTCGCCCTGTGTTTCAGCCCCTCTGTTTCAGACCCTCTGGTTCAGCCCCTCTGTTTCAGCCCCTCTGTTTCAGCCCCTCTGTTTCTCGCCCTCTGTTTCTCGCACTCTGTTTCTCGCTCTCTGTTTCTCGCCCTCTGTTTCTCGCCTCTGTTTCAGCCCCTCTGTTTCAGCCCCTCTGTTTCAGCCCCTCTGTTTTTAGCCCCTCTGTTTCTCGCCCTCTGTTTCAGCCCCTCTGTTTCAGCCCCTCTGTTTCAGCCCCTCTGTTTCTGCCCCTCTGTACCAGCCCCTCTGTTTCAGCCCCTCTGTTTCTCGCCCTCTGTTTCTCGCCCTCTGTTTCAGCCCCTCTGTTTCAGCCCGTCTCTTTCAGCCCCTCTGTTTCAGCCCCTCTGTTTCTCGCCCTCTGTTTCTCGCCCTCTGTTTCTCGGCCTCTGTTTCGCGCCCTCTGTTTCAGCCCCTCTGTTTCAGCCCCTCTGTTTCAGCCCCTCTGTTTCTCGCCCTCTGTTTCTCGCCCACTGTTTCTCGCCCTCTGTTTCAGCCCCTCTGTTTCAGCCCCTCTGTTTCAGCCCCTCTGTTTCAGCCCCTCTGTTTCTCGCCCTCTGTTTCTGCCCCTCTGTTTCAGCCCCTCTGTTTCAGCCCCTCTGTTTCCGCCCCTCTGTTTCAGCCCCTCTGTTTCTCGACCGCTGTTTCAGCCCCTCTGTTTCAGCCCCTCTGTTTCTCGCCCTCTGTTTTCGCCCTCTGTTTCAGCCCCTCTGTTTCAGCCCCTCTGTTTCAGCCTCTCTGTTTCTCGCCCTCTGTTTCAGCCCCTCTGTTTCAGCCCCTCTGTTTCAGCTCCTCTGTTTCAGCCCCTCTGTTTCTCGCTCTCTGTTTCTCGCCCTCTGTTTCTCGCCCTCTGTTTCTCGCCCTCTGTTTCTCGCCCTCTGTTTCAGCCCCTCTGTTTCAGCCCCTCTGTTTCTCGCCCTCTGTTTCTCGCCCTCTGTTTCTCGCCCTCTGTTTCAGCCACTCTGTATCAGCCCCTCTGTTTCAGCCCCTCTGTTTCTCGCCCTCTGTTTCAGCCCCTCTGTTTCAGCCCCTCTGTTTCAGCTCCTCTGTTTCTCGCCCTCTGTTTCAGCCCCTCTGTTTCTCGCCCTCTGTTTCAGCCCCTCTGTTTCTCGCCCTCTGTTTCAGCCCCTCTGTTTCAGCCCCTCTGTTTCAGCCCCTCTGTTTCAGCCCCTCTGAATCAGCCCCTCTGTTTCAGCCCCTCTGTTTCTCGCCCTCTGTTTCTCGCCCTCTGTTTCTCGCCCTCTGTTTCTCGCCCGCTGTTTCAGCCCCTCTGTTTCAGCCCCTCTGTTTCAGCCCCTCTGATTCTCGCCCTCTGTTTCTCGCCCACTGTTTCTCGCCCTCTGTTTCAGCCCCTCTGTTTCAGTCCCTCTGTTTCAGCCCCTCTGTTTCAGCCCCTCTGTTTCTCGCCCTCTGTTTCAGCCCCTCTGTTTCAGCCCCTCTGTTTCAGCCCCTCTGTTTCAGCCCCTCTGTTTCTCGCCCTCTGTTTCAGCCCCTCTGTTTCAGCCCCTCTGTTTCAGCCCCTCTGTTTCTCGCCCTCTGTTTCAGCCCCTCTGTTTCAGCCCCTCTGTTTCAGCCCCTCTGTTTCTCGCTCTCTGTTTCTCGCCCTCTGTTTCTCACCCTCTGTTTCTCGCCCTCTGTTTCTCGCCCTCTGTTTCAGCCCCTCTGTTTCATCCCCTCTGTTTCTCGCCCTCTGTTTCACGCCCTCTGTTTCTCGCCCTCTGTTTCAGCCCCTCTGTTTCAGCCCCTCTGTTTCAGCCCCTCTGTTTCTCGCACTCTGTTTCAGCCCCTCTGTTTCAGCCCCTCTGTTTCAGCCCCTCTGTTTCAGCTCCTCAGTTTCTCGCCCTCTGTTTCTCGCCTCTGTTTCAGCCCCTCTGTTTCTCGCCCTCTGTTTCAGCCCTTCTGTTACAGCCCCTCTGTTTCAGCTCCTCAGTTTCTCGCCCTCTGTTTCAGCCACTCTGTTTCAGCCCCTCTGTTTCTCGCCCTGTGTTTCAGCCCCTCTGTTTCAGCCCCTCTGTATCAGCCCCTCTGTTTCAGCCCCTCTGTTTCTCGCCCTCTGTTTCTCGCCCTCTGTTTCTCGCCCTCTGTTTCTCGCCCTCTGTTTCAGCCCCTCTGTATCAGCCCCTCTGTTTCAGCCCCTCTGTTTCAGCCCCTCTGTTTCTCGCTCTCTGTTTCTCGCCCTCTGTTTCTCACCCTCTGTTTCTCGCCCTCTGTTTCTCGCCCTCTGTTTCAGCCCCTCTGTTTCAGCCCCTCTGTTTCTCGCCCTCTGTTTCTCGCCCTCTGTTTCTCGCCCTCTGTTTCAGCCCCTCTGTTTCAGCCCCTCTGTTTCAGCCCCTCTATTTCTCGCCCTCTGTTTCAGCCCCTCTGTTTCAGCCCCTCTGTTTCAGCCCCTCTGTTTCAGCTCCTCTGTTTCTCGCCCTCTGTTTCTCGCCCTCTGTTTCAGCCCCTCTGTTTCTCGCCCTTTGTTTCAGCCCCTCTGTTTCTCGCCCTCTGTTTCAGCCCCTCTGTTTCAGCCCCTCTGTTTCAGCCCCTCTGTTTCTCGCCCTCTGTTTCAGCCACTCTGTTTCAGCCCCTCTGTTTCTCGCCCTCTGTTTCAGCCCCTCTGTTTCAGCCCCTCTGTATCAGCCCCACTGTTTCAGCCCCTCTGTTACTCGCCCTCTGTTTCTCGCCCTCTGTTTCAAACCCTCTGTTTCAGCCCCTCTGTTTCAGCCCCTCTGTTTCAGCCCCTCTGTTTCAGCCCCTCTGTTTCTCGCCCTCTGTTTCTCGCCCTCTGTTTCAGCCCCTCTGTTTCAGCCCCTCTGTTTCTCGCCCTCTGTTTCTCGCCCTCTGTTTCTCGCCCTCTGTTTCAGCCCCTCTGTTTCAGCCCCTCTGTTTCAGCCCCTCTATTTCTCGCCCTCTGTTTCAGCCCCTCTGTTTCAGCCCCTCTGTTTCAGCCCCTCTGTTTCAGCTCCTCTGTTTCTCGCCCTCTGTTTCTCGCCCTCTGTTTCAGCCCCTCTGTTTCTCGCCCTTTGTTTCAGCCCCTCTGTTTCTCGCCCTCTGTTTCAGCCCCTCTGTTTCAGCCCCTCTGTTTCAGCCCCTCTGTTTCACGCCCTCTGTTTCAGCCACTCTGTTTCAGCCCCTCTGTTTCTCGCCCTCTGTTTCAGCCCCTCTGTTTCAGCCCCTCTGTATCAGCCCCACTGTTTCAGCCCCTCTGTTACTCGCCCTCTGTTTCTCGCCCTCTGTTTCAAACCCTCTGTTTCAGCCCCTCTGTTTCAGCCCCTCTGTTTCAGCCCCTCTGTTTCAGCCCCTCTGTTTCTCGCCCTCTGTTTCTAGCCTTCTGTTTCTCGCTCTCTGTTTCTCGCCCTCTGTTTCTCGCCCTGTGTTTCAGCCCCTCTGTTTCAGCCCCTCTGGTTCAGCCCCTGTGTTTCAGCCCCTCTGTTTCAGCCCCTCTGTTTCTCGCCCTCTGTTTCTCGACCTCTGTTTCAGCCCCTCTGTTTCTCGCCCACTGTTTCAGCCCCTCTGTTTCAGCCCCTCTGTATCAGCCACTCTGTTTCAGCCCCACTGTTTCTCGCCCTCTGTTTCTCGCTCTCTGTTTCTCGCCCTCTGTTTCAGCCCCTCTGTTTCTCGCCCTCTGTTTCAGCCCCTCTGTTTCAGCCCCTCTGTTTCAGCCCCTCTGTTTCTCGCCCTCTGTTTCTCGCCCTCTGTTTCTCGCTCTCTGTTTCTCGCCCTCTGTTTCTCGCCTCTGTTTCAGCCCCTCTGTTTCAGCCCCTCTGTTTCAGCCCCTCTGTTTTTAGCCCCTCTGTTTCTCGCCCTCTGTTTCAGCCCCTCTGTTTCTCGCCCTCTGTTTCAGCCCCTCTGTTTCAGCCCCTCTGTATCAGCCCCTCTGTTTCAGCCCCTCTGTTTCTCGCCCTCTGTTTCTCGCCCTCTGTTTCAGCCCCTCTGTTTCAGCCCGTCTCTTTCAGCCCCTCTGTTTCAGCCCCTCTGTTTCTCGCCCTCTGTTTCTCGCCCTCTGTTTCTCGCCCTCTGTTTCGCGCCCTCTGTTTCAGCCCCTCTGTTTCTGCCCCTCTGTTTCAGACCCTCTGTTTCAGCCCCTCTGTTTCAGCCTCTCTGTTTCTCGCCCTCTGTTTCAGCCCCTCTGTTTCAGCCCCTCTGTTTCAGCCCCTCTGTTTCTCGCTCTCTGTTTCTCGCCCTCTGTTTCTCACCCTCTGTTTCTCGCCCTCTGTTTCTCGCCCTCTGTTTCAGCCCCTCTGTTTCATCCCCTCTGTTTCTCGCCCTCTGTTTCACGCCCTCTGTTTCTCGCCCTCTGTTTCAGCCCCTCTGTTTCAGCCCCTCTGTTTCAGCCCCTCTGTTTCTCGCCCTCTGTTTCAGCCCCTCTGTTTCAGCCCCTCTGTTTCAGCCCCTCTGTTTCAGCTCCTCTGTTTCTTGCCCTCTGTTTCTCGCCCTCTGTTTCAGCCCCTCTGTTTCTCGCCCTCTGTTTCAGCCCCTCTGTTTCTCGCCCTCTGTTTCAGCCCCTCTGTTTCAGCCCCTCTGTTTCAGCCCTTCTGTTTCTCGCCCTCTGTTTCAGCCACTCTGTTTCAGCCCCTCTGTTTCTCGCCCTCTGTTTCAGCCCCTCTGTTTCAGCCCCTCTGTATCAGCCCCACTGTTTCAGCCCCTCTGTTTCTCGCCCTCTGTTTCTCGCCCTCTGTTTCAAACCCTCTGTTTCAGCCCCTCTGTTTCAGCCCCTCTGTTTCAGCCCCTCTGTTTCAGCCCCTCTGTTTCTCGCCCTCTGTTTCTAGCCCTCTGTTTCTCGCTCTCTGTTTCTCGCCCTCTGTTTCTCGCCCTGTGTTTCAGCCCCTCTGTTTCAGCCCCTCTGGTTCAGCCCCTCTGTTTCAGCCCCTCTGTTTCAGCCCCTCTGTTTCTCGCCCTCTGTTTCTCGCCCTCTGTTTCTCGCTCTCTGTTTCTCGCCCTCTGTTTCTCGCCTCTGTTTCAGCCCCTCTGTTTCTCGCCCTCTGTTTCAGCCCCTCTGTTACAGCCCCTCTGTTTCAGCCCCTCTGTTTCTCGCCCTCTGTTTCAGCCACTCTGTTTCAGCCCCTCTGTTTCTCGCCCTCTGTTTCAGCCCCTCTGTTTCAGCCCCTCTGTATCAGCCCCTCTGTTTCAGCCCCTCTGTTTCTCGCCCTCTGTTTCTCGCCCTCTGTTTCTCGCCCACTGTTTCTCGCCCTCTGTTTCAGCCCCTCTGTTTCAGCCCCTCTGTTTCAGCCCCTCTGTTTCTCGCCCTCTGTTTCTCGCCCACTGTTTCTCGCCCTCTGTTTCAGCCCCTCTGTTTCAGCCCCTCTGTTTCAGCCCCTCTGTTTCAGCCCCTCTGTTTCTCGCCCTCTGTTTCAGCCCCTCTGTTTCAGCCCCTCTGTTTTAGCCCCTCTGTTTCAGCCCCTCTGTTTCTCGCCCTCTGTTTCAGCCCCTCTGTTTCAGCCCCTCTGTTCCAGCCCCTCTGTTTCTCGCCCTCTGTTTCTCGCCCACTGTTTCTCGCCCTCTGTTTCAGCCCCTCTGTTTCAGCCCCTCTGTTTCAGCCCCTCTGTTTCAGCCCCTCTGTTTCTCGCCCTCTGTTTCAGCCCCTCTGTTTCAGCCCCTCTGTTTTAGCCCCTCTGTTTCAGCCCCTCTGTTTCTCGCCCTCTGTTTCAGCCCCTCTGTTTCAGCCCCTCTGTTTCAGTCCCTCTGTTTCTCGCCCTCTGTTTCAGCCTCTCTGTTTCTCACCCTCTGTTTCTGCCCCTCTGTATCAGCCCCTCTGTTTCAGCCCCTCGGTTTCTCGCTCTCTGTTTCTCGCCCTCTGTTTCTCACCCTCTGTTTCTAGCCCTCTGTTTCTCGCCCTCTGTTTCAGCCCCTCTGTTTCAGCCCCTCTGTTTCTCTCCCTCTGTTTCTCGCCCTCTGTTTCTCGCCCTCTGTTTCAGCCCCTCTGTTTCAGCCCCTCTGTTTCAGCCCCTCTGTTTCTCGCCCTCTGTTTCAGCACCTCTGTTTCAGCCCCTCTGTTTCAGCCCCTCTGTTTCAGCTCCTCTGTTTCTCGCCCTCTGTTTCTCGCCCTCTGTTTCAGCCCCTCTGTTTCTCGCCCACTGTTTCAGCCCCTCTGTTTCTCGCCCTCTTTCTCAGCCCCTCTGTTTCAGCCCCTCTGTTTCAGCCCCTCTGTTTCTCGCCCTCTGTTTCAGCCACTCTGTTTCAGCCCCTCTGTTTCTCGCCCTCTGTTTCAGCCCCTCTGTTTCAGCCCCTCTGTATCAGCCCCACTGTTTCAGCACCTCTGTTTCTCGCCCTCTGTTTCTCGCCCTCTGTTTCAAACCCTCTGTTTCAGCCCCTCTGTTTCAGCCCCTCTGTTTCAGCCCCTCTGTTTCAGCCCCTCTGTTTCTCGCCCTCTGTTTCTAGCCCTCTGTTTCTCGCTCTCTGTTTCTCGCCCTCTGTTTCTCGCCCTGTGTTTCAGCCCCTCTGTTTCAGCCCCTCTGGTTCAGCCCCTCTGTTTCAGCCCCTCTGTTTCAGTCCCTCTGTTTCTCGCCCTCTGTTTCTCGACCTCTATTTCAGCCACTCTGTTTCTCGCCCACTGTTTCAGCCCCTCTGTTTCAGCCCCTCTGTATCAGCCACTCTGTTTCAGCCCCACTGTTTCTCGCCCTCTGTTTCTCGCTCTCTGTTTCTCGCCCTCTGTTTCCGGACCTCTGTTTCAGCCCCTCTGTTTCAGCCCCTCTGTATCAGCCCCTCTGTTTCAGCCCCTCTGTTTCTCGCCCTCTGTTTCAAACCCTCTGTTTCAGCCCCTCTGTTTCAGCCCCTCTGTTTCAGCCCCTCTGTTTCAGCCCCTCTGTTTCTCGCCCTCTGTTTCTAGCCTTCTGTTTCTCGCTCTCTGTTTCTCGCCCTCTGTTTCTCGCCCTGTGTTTCAGCCCCTCTGTTTCAGCCCCTCTGGTTCAGCCCCTGTGTTTCAGCCCCTCTGTTTCAGCCCCTCTGTTTCTCGCCCTCTGTTTCTCGACCTCTGTTTCAGCCCCTCTGTTTCTCGCCCACTGTTTCAGCCCCTCTGTTTCAGCCCCTCTGTATCAGCCACTCTGTTTCAGCCCCACTGTTTCTCGCCCTCTGTTTCTCGCTCTCTGTTTCTCGCCCTCTGTTTCAGCCCCTCTGTTTCTCGCCCTCTGTTTCAGCCCCTCTGTTTCAGCCCCTCTGTTTCAGCCCCTCTGTTTCTCGCCCTCTGTTTCTCGCCCTCTGTTTCTCGCTCTCTGTTTCTCGCCCTCTGTTTCTCGCCTCTGTTTCAGCCCCTCTGTTTCAGCCCCTCTGTTTCAGCCCCTCTGTTTTTAGCCCCTCTGTTTCTCGCCCTCTGTTTCAGCCCCTCTGTTTCTCGCCCTCTGTTTCAGCCCCTCTGTTTCAGCCCCTCTGTATCAGCCCCTCTGTTTCAGCCCCTCTGTTTCTCGCCCTCTGTTTCTCGCCCTCTGTTTCAGCCCCTCTGTTTCAGCCCGTCTCTTTCAGCCCCTCTGTTTCAGCCCCTCTGTTTCTCGCCCTCTGTTTCTCGCCCTCTGTTTCTCGCCCTCTGTTTCGCGCCCTCTGTTTCAGCCCCTCTGTTTCTGCCCCTCTGTTTCAGACCCTCTGTTTCAGCCCCTCTGTTTCAGCCTCTCTGTTTCTCGCCCTCTGTTTCAGCCCCTCTGTTTCAGCCCCTCTGTTTCAGCCCCTCTGTTTCTCGCTCTCTGTTTCTCGCCCTCTGTTTCTCACCCTCTGTTTCTCGCCCTCTGTTTCTCGCCCTCTGTTTCAGCCCCTCTGTTTCATCCCCTCTGTTTCTCGCCCTCTGTTTCACGCCCTCTGTTTCTCGCCCTCTGTTTCAGCCCCTCTGTTTCAGCCCCTCTGTTTCAGCCCCTCTGTTTCTCGCCCTCTGTTTCAGCCCCTCTGTTTCAGCCCCTCTGTTTCAGCCCCTCTGTTTCAGCTCCTCTGTTTCTTGCCCTCTGTTTCTCGCCCTCTGTTTCAGCCCCTCTGTTTCTCGCCCTCTGTTTCAGCCCCTCTGTTTCTCGCCCTCTGTTTCAGCCCCTCTGTTTCAGCCCCTCTGTTTCAGCCCTTCTGTTTCTCGCCCTCTGTTTCAGCCACTCTGTTTCAGCCCCTCTGTTTCTCGCCCTCTGTTTCAGCCCCTCTGTTTCAGCCCCTCTGTATCAGCCCCACTGTTTCAGCCCCTCTGTTTCTCGCCCTCTGTTTCTCGCCCTCTGTTTCAAACCCTCTGTTTCAGCCCCTCTGTTTCAGCCCCTCTGTTTCAGCCCCTCTGTTTCAGCCCCTCTGTTTCTCGCCCTCTGTTTCTAGCCCTCTGTTTCTCGCTCTCTGTTTCTCGCCCTCTGTTTCTCGCCCTGTGTTTCAGCCCCTCTGTTTCAGCCCCTCTGGTTCAGCCCCTCTGTTTCAGCCCCTCTGTTTCAGCCCCTCTGTTTCTCGCCCTCTGTTTCTCGCCCTCTGTTTCTCGCTCTCTGTTTCTCGCCCTCTGTTTCTCGCCTCTGTTTCAGCCCCTCTGTTTCTCGCCCTCTGTTTCAGCCCCTCTGTTACAGCCCCTCTGTTTCAGCCCCTCTGTTTCTCGCCCTCTGTTTCAGCCACTCTGTTTCAGCCCCTCTGTTTCTCGCCCTCTGTTTCAGCCCCTCTGTTTCAGCCCCTCTGTATCAGCCCCTCTGTTTCAGCCCCTCTGTTTCTCGCCCTCTGTTTCTCGCCCTCTGTTTCTCGCCCACTGTTTCTCGCCCTCTGTTTCAGCCCCTCTGTTTCAGCCCCTCTGTTTCAGCCCCTCTGTTTCTCGCCCTCTGTTTCTCGCCCACTGTTTCTCGCCCTCTGTTTCAGCCCCTCTGTTTCAGCCCCTCTGTTTCAGCCCCTCTGTTTCAGCCCCTCTGTTTCTCGCCCTCTGTTTCAGCCCCTCTGTTTCAGCCCCTCTGTTTTAGCCCCTCTGTTTCAGCCCCTCTGTTTCTCGCCCTCTGTTTCAGCCCCTCTGTTTCAGCCCCTCTGTTCCAGCCCCTCTGTTTCTCGCCCTCTGTTTCTCGCCCACTGTTTCTCGCCCTCTGTTTCAGCCCCTCTGTTTCAGCCCCTCTGTTTCAGCCCCTCTGTTTCAGCCCCTCTGTTTCTCGCCCTCTGTTTCAGCCCCTCTGTTTCAGCCCCTCTGTTTTAGCCCCTCTGTTTCAGCCCCTCTGTTTCTCGCCCTCTGTTTCAGCCCCTCTGTTTCAGCCCCTCTGTTTCAGTCCCTCTGTTTCTCGCCCTCTGTTTCAGCCTCTCTGTTTCTCACCCTCTGTTTCTGCCCCTCTGTATCAGCCCCTCTGTTTCAGCCCCTCGGTTTCTCGCTCTCTGTTTCTCGCCCTCTGTTTCTCACCCTCTGTTTCTAGCCCTCTGTTTCTCGCCCTCTGTTTCAGCCCCTCTGTTTCAGCCCCTCTGTTTCTCTCCCTCTGTTTCTCGCCCTCTGTTTCTCGCCCTCTGTTTCAGCCCCTCTGTTTCAGCCCCTCTGTTTCAGCCCCTCTGTTTCTCGCCCTCTGTTTCAGCACCTCTGTTTCAGCCCCTCTGTTTCAGCCCCTCTGTTTCAGCTCCTCTGTTTCTCGCCCTCTGTTTCTCGCCCTCTGTTTCAGCCCCTCTGTTTCTCGCCCACTGTTTCAGCCCCTCTGTTTCTCGCCCTCTTTCTCAGCCCCTCTGTTTCAGCCCCTCTGTTTCAGCCCCTCTGTTTCTCGCCCTCTGTTTCAGCCACTCTGTTTCAGCCCCTCTGTTTCTCGCCCTCTGTTTCAGCCCCTCTGTTTCAGCCCCTCTGTATCAGCCCCACTGTTTCAGCACCTCTGTTTCTCGCCCTCTGTTTCTCGCCCTCTGTTTCAAACCCTCTGTTTCAGCCCCTCTGTTTCAGCCCCTCTGTTTCAGCCCCTCTGTTTCAGCCCCTCTGTTTCTCGCCCTCTGTTTCTAGCCCTCTGTTTCTCGCTCTCTGTTTCTCGCCCTCTGTTTCTCGCCCTGTGTTTCAGCCCCTCTGTTTCAGCCCCTCTGGTTCAGCCCCTCTGTTTCAGCCCCTCTGTTTCAGTCCCTCTGTTTCTCGCCCTCTGTTTCTCGACCTCTATTTCAGCCACTCTGTTTCTCGCCCACTGTTTCAGCCCCTCTGTTTCAGCCCCTCTGTATCAGCCACTCTGTTTCAGCCCCACTGTTTCTCGCCCTCTGTTTCTCGCTCTCTGTTTCTCGCCCTCTGTTTCCGGACCTCTGTTTCAGCCCCTCTGTTTCAGCGCCTCTGTTTCAGCCCCTCTGTTTCTCGCCCTCTGTTTCTCGCCCTCTGTTTCTCGCTCTCTGTTTCTCGCCCTCTGTTTCTCGCGTCTGTTTCAGCCCCTCTGTTTCAGCCCCTCTGTTTCAGCCCCTCTGTTTTTAGCCCCTCTGTTTCTCGCCCTCTGTTTCAGCCCCTCTGTTTCTCGCCCTCTGTTTCAGCCCCTCTGTTTCAGCACCTCTGTATCAGCCCCTCTGTTTCAGCCCCTCTGTTTCTCGCCCTCTGTTTCTCGCCCTCTGTTTCAGCCCCTCTGTTTCAGCCCGTCTCTTTCAGCCCCTCTGTTTCAGCCCCTCTGTTTCTCGCCCTCTGTTTCTCGCCCTCTGTTTCTCGCCCTCTGTTTCGCGCCCTCTGTTTCAGCCCCTCTGTTTCAGCCCCTCTGTTTCAGCCCCTCTGTTTCAGCCCCTCTGTTTCAGCCTCTCTGTTTCTCGCCCTCTGTTTCAGCCCCTCTGTTTCAGCCCCTCTGTTTCAGCCCCTCTGTTTCTCGCTCTCTGTTTCTCGCCCTCTGTTTCTCACCCTCTGTTTCTCGCCCTCTGTTTCTCGCCCTCTGTTTCAGCCCCTCTGTTTCATCCCCTCTGTTTCTCGCCCTCTGTTTCACGCCCTCTGTTTCTGGCCCTCTGTTTCAGCCCCTCTGTTTCAGCCCCTCTGTTTCAGCCCCTCTGTTTCTCGCCCTCTGTTTCAGCCCCTCTGTTTCAGCCCCTCTGTTTCAGCTCCTCTGTTTCACGCCCTCTGTTTCTCGCCCTCTGTTTCAGCCCCTCTGTTTCTCGCCCTCTGTTTCAGCCCCTCTGTTTCAGCCCCTCTGTTTCAGCCCCTCTGTTTCTCGCCCTCTGTTTCAGCCACTCTGTTTCAGCCCCTCTGTTTCTCGCCCTCTGTTTCAGCCCCTCTGTTTCAGCCCCTCTGTATCAGCCCCACTGTTTCAGCCCCTCTGTTTCTCGCCCTCTGTTTCTCGCCCTCTCTTTCAAACCCTCTGTTTCAGCCCCTCTGTTTCAGCCCCTCTGTTTCAGCCCCTCTGTTTCAGCCCCTCTGTTTCTCGCCCTCTGTTTCTAGCCCTATGTCTCTCGCTCTCTGTTTCTCGCCCTCTGTTTCTCGCCCTGTGTTTCAGCCCCTCTGTTTCAGCCCCTCTGGTTCAGCCCCTCTGTTTCAGCCCCTCTGTTTCAGCCCCTCTGTTTCTCGCCCTCTGTTTCTCGCCCTCTGTTTCTCGCTCTCTGTTTCTCGCCCTCTGTTTCTCGCCTCTGTTTCAGCCCCTCTGTTTCAGCCCCTCTGTTTCAGCCCCTCTGTTTTTAGCCCCTCTGTTTCTCGCCCTCTGTTTCAGCCCCTCTGTTTCTCGCCCTCTGTTTCAGCCCCTCTGTTTCTGCCCCTCTGTACCAGCCCCTCTGTTTCAGCCCCTCTGTTTCTCGCCCTCTGTTTCTCGCCCTCTGTTTCAGCCCCTCTGTTTCAGCCCGTCTCTTTCAGCCCCTCTGTTTCAGCCCCTCTGTTTCTCGCCCTCTGTTTCTCGCCCTCTGTTTCTCGCCCTCTGTTTCGCGCCCTCTGTTTCAGCCCCTCTGTTTCAGCCCCTCTGTTTCAGCCCCTCTGTTTCTCGCCCTCTGTTTCTCGCCCACTGTTTCTCGCCCTCTGTTTCAGCCCCTCTGTTTCAGCCCCTCTGTTTCAGCCCCTCTGTTTCAGCCCCTCTGTTTCTCGCCCTCTGTTTCTGCCCCTCTGTTTCAGCCCCTCTGTTTCAGCCCCTCTGTTTCCGCCCCTCTGTTTCAGCCCCTCTGTTTCTCGCCCTCTGTTTCAGCCCCTCTGTTTCAGCCCCTCTGTTTCAGCCCCTCTGTTTCTCGCTCTCTGTTTCTCGCCCTCTGTTTCTCACCCTCTGTTTCTCGCCCTCTGTTTCTCGCCCTCTGTTTCAGCCCCTCTGTTTCATCCCCTCTGTTTCTCGCCCTCTGTTTCACGCCCTCTGTTTCTCGCCCTCTGTTTCAGCCCCTCTGTTTCTCGCCCTCTGTTTCAGCCCCTCTGTTTCTCGCCCTCTGTTTCAGCCCCTCTGTTTCAGCCCCTCTGTTTCAGCCCCTCTGTTTCAGCTCCTCTGTTTCTTGCCCTCTGTTTCTCGCCCTCTGTTTCAGCCCCTCTGTTTCTCGCCCTCTGTTTCAGCCCCTCTGTTTCTCGCCCTCTGTTTCAGCCCCTCTGTTTCAGCCCCTCTGTTTCAGCCCTTCTGTTTCTCGCCCTCTGTTTCAGCCACTCTGTTTCAGCCCCTCTGTTTCTCGCCCTCTGTTTCAGCCCCTCTGTTTCAGCCCCTCTGTATCAGCCCCACTGTTTCAGCCCCTCTGTTTCTCGCCCTCTGTTTCTCGCCCTCTGTTTGAAACCCTCTGTTTCAGCCCCTCTGTTTCAGCCCCTCTGTTTCAGCCCCTCTGTTTCAGCCCCTCTGTTTCTCGCCCTCTGTTTCTAGCCCTCTGTTTCTCGCTCTCTGTTTCTCGCCCTCTGTTTCTCGCCCTGTGTTTCAGCCCCTCTGTTTCAGCCCCTCTGGTTCAGCCCCTCTGTTTCAGCCCCTCTGTTTCAGCCCCTCTGTTTCTCGCCCTCTGTTTCTCGCCCTCTGTTTCTCGCTCTCTGTTTCTCGCCCTCTGTTTCTCGCCTCTGTTTCAGCCCCTCTGTTTCTCGCCCTCTGTTTCAGCCCCTCTGTTACAGCCCCTCTGTTTCAGCCCCTCTGTTTCTCGCCCTCTGTTTCAGCCACTCTGTTTCAGCCCCTCTGTTTCTCGCCCTCTGTTTCAGCCCCTCTGTTTCAGCCCCTCTGTATCAGCCCCTCTGTTTCAGCCCCTCTGTTTCTCGCCCTCTGTTTCTCGCCCTCTGTTTCTCGCCCACTGTTTCTCGCCCTCTGTTTCAGCCCCTCTGTTTCAGCCCCTCTGTTTCAGCCCCTCTGTTTCTCGCCCTCTGTTTCTCGCCCACTGTTTCTCGCCCTCTGTTTCAGCCCCTCTGTTTCAGCCCCTCTGTTTCAGCCCCTCTGTTTCAGCCCCTCTGTTTCTCGCCCTCTGTTTCAGCCCCTCTGTTTCAGCCCCTCTGTTTTAGCCCCTCTGTTTCAGCCCCTCTGTTTCTCGCCCTCTGTTTCAGCCCCTCTGTTTCAGCCCCTCTGTTTCAGCCCCTCTGTTTCTCGCCCTCTGTTTCTCGCCCACTGTTTCTCGCCCTCTGTTTCAGCCCCTCTGTTTCAGCCCCTCTGTTTCAGCCCCTCTGTTTCAGCCCCTCTGTTTCTCGCCCTCTGTTTCAGCCCCTCTGTTTCAGCCCCTCTGTTTTAGCTCCTCTGTTTCAGCCCCTCTGTTTCTCGCCCTCTGTTTCAGCCCCTCTGTTTCAGCCCCTCTGTTTCAGCCCCTCTGTTTCTCGCCCTCTGTTTCAGCCTCTCTGTTTCTCACCCTCTGTTTCTGCCCCTCTGTATCAGCCCCTCTGTTTCAGCCCCTCGGTTTCTCGCTCTCTGTTTCTCGCCCTCTGTTTCTCACCCTCTGTTTCTAGCCCTCTGTTTCTCGCCCTCTGTTTCAGCCCCTCTGTTTCAGCCCCTCTGTTTCTCTCCCTCTGTTTCTCGCCCTCTGTTTCTCGCCCTCTGTTTCAGCCCCTCTGTTTCAGCCCCTCTGTTTCAGCCCCTCTGTTTCTCGCCCTCTGTTTCAGCACCTCTGTTTCAGCCCCTCTGTTTCAGCCCCTCTGTTTCAGCTCCTCTGTTTCTCGCCCTCTGTTTCTCGCCCTCTGTTTCAGCCCCTCTGTTTCTCGCCCACTGTTTCAGCCCCTCTGTTTCTCGCCCTCTTTCTCAGCCCCTCTGTTTCAGCCCCTCTGTTTCAGCCCCTCTGTTTCTCGCCCTCTGTTTCAGCCACTCTGTTTCAGCCCCTCTGTTTCTCGCCCTCTGTTTCAGCCCCTCTGTTTCAGCCCCTCTGTATCAGCCCCACTGTTTCAGCACCTCTGTTTCTCGCCCTCTGTTTCTCGCCCTCTGTTTCAAACCCTCTGTTTCAGCCCCTCTGTTTCAGCCCCTCTGTTTCAGCCCCTCTGTTTCAGCCCCTCTGTTTCTCGCCCTCTGTTTCTAGCCCTCTGTTTCTCGCTCTCTGTTTCTCGCCCTCTGTTTCTCGCCCTGTGTTTCAGCCCCTCTGTTTCAACCCCTCTGGTTCAGCCCCTCTGTTTCAGCCCCTCTGTTTCAGTCCCTCTGTTTCTCGCCCTCTGTTTCTCGACCTCTGTTTCAGCCACTCTGTTTCTCGCCCACTGTTTCAGCCCCTCTGTTTCAGCCCCTCTGTATCAGCCACTCTGTTTCAGCCCCACTGTTTCTCGCCCTCTGTTTCTCGCTCTCTGTTTCTCGCCCTCTGTTTCCGGACCTCTGTTTCAGCCCCTCTGTTTCAGCGCCTCTGTTTCAGCCCCTCTGTTTCTCGCCCTCTGTTTCTCGCCCTCTGTTTCTCGCTCTCTGTTTCTCGCCCTCTGTTTCTCGCGTCTGTTTCAGCCCCTCTGTTTCAGCCCCTCTGTTTCAGCCCCTCTGTTTTTAGCCCCTCTGTTTCTCGCCCTCTGTTTCAGCCCCTCTGTTTCTCGCCCTCTGTTTCAGCCCCTCTGTTTCAGCACCTCTGTATCAGCCCCTCTGTTTCAGCCCCTCTGTTTCTCGCCCTCTGTTTCTCGCCCTCTGTTTCAGCCCCTCTGTTTCAGCCCGTCTCTTTCAGCCCCTCTGTTTCAGCCCCTCTGTTTCTCGCCCTCTGTTTCTCGCCCTCTGTTTCTCGCCCTCTGTTTCGCGCCCTCTGTTTCAGCCCCTCTGTTTCAGCCCCTCTGTTTCAGCCCCTCTGTTTCAGCCCCTCTGTTTCAGCCTCTCTGTTTCTCGCCCTCTGTTTCAGCCCCTCTGTTTCAGCCCCTCTGTTTCAGCCCCTCTGTTTCTCGCTCTCTGTTTCTCGCCCTCTGTTTCTCACCCTCTGTTTCTCGCCCTCTGTTTCTCGCCCTCTGTTTCAGCCCCTCTGTTTCATCCCCTCTGTTTCTCGCCCTCTGTTTCACGCCCTCTGTTTCTGGCCCTCTGTTTCAGCCCCTCTGTTTCAGCCCCTCTGTTTCAGCCCCTCTGTTTCTCGCCCTCTGTTTCAGCCCCTCTGTTTCAGCCCCTCTGTTTCAGCTCCTCTGTTTCACGCCCTCTGTTTCTCGCCCTCTGTTTCAGCCCCTCTGTTTCTCGCCCTCTGTTTCAGCCCCTCTGTTTCAGCCCCTCTGTTTCAGCCCCTCTGTTTCTCGCCCTCTGTTTCAGCCACTCTGTTTCAGCCCCTCTGTTTCTCGCCCTCTGTTTCAGCCCCTCTGTTTCAGCCCCTCTGTATCAGCCCCACTGTTTCAGCCCCTCTGTTTCTCGCCCTCTGTTTCTCGCCCTCTCTTTCAAACCCTCTGTTTCAGCCCCTCTGTTTCAGCCCCTCTGTTTCAGCCCCTCTGTTTCAGCCCCTCTGTTTCTCGCCCTCTGTTTCTAGCCCTATGTCTCTCGCTCTCTGTTTCTCGCCCTCTGTTTCTCGCCCTGTGTTTCAGCCCCTCTGTTTCAGCCCCTCTGGTTCAGCCCCTCTGTTTCAGCCCCTCTGTTTCAGCCCCTCTGTTTCTCGCCCTCTGTTTCTCGCACTCTGTTTCTCGCTCTCTGTTTCTCGCCCTCTGTTTCTCGCCTCTGTTTCAGCCCCTCTGTTTCAGCCCCTCTGTTTCAGCCCCTCTGTTTTTAGCCCCTCTGTTTCTCGCCCTCTGTTTCAGCCCCTCTGTTTCTCGCCCTCTGTTTCAGCCCCTCTGTTTCTGCCCCTCTGTACCAGCCCCTCTGTTTCAGCCCCTCTGTTTCTCGCCCTCTGTTTCTCGCCCTCTGTTTCAGCCCCTCTGTTTCAGCCCGTCTCTTTCAGCCCCTCTGTTTCAGCCCCTCTGTTTCTCGCCCTCTGTTTCTCGCCCTCTGTTTCTCGCCCTCTGTTTCGCGCCCTCTGTTTCAGCCCCTCTGTTTCAGCCCCTCTGTTTCAGCCCCTCTGTTTCTCGCCCTCTGTTTCTCGCCCACTGTTTCTCGCCCTCTGTTTCAGCCCCTCTGTTTCAGCCCCTCTGTTTCAGCCCCTCTGTTTCAGCCCCTCTGTTTCTAGCCCTCTGTTTCTGCCCCTCTGTTTCAGCCCCTCTGTTTCAGCCCCTCTGTTTCCGCCCCTCTGTTTCAGCCCCTCTGTTTCTCGCCCTCTGTTTCAGCCCCTCTGTTTCAGCCCCTCTGTTTCTCGCCCTCTGTTTTCGCCCTCTGTTTCAGCCCCTCTGTTTCAGCCCCTCTGTTTCAGCCTCTCTGTTTCTCGCCCAATGTTTCAGCCCCTCTGTTTCAGCCCCTCTGTTTCAGCTCCTCTGTTTCAGCCCCTCTGTTTCTCGCTCTCTGTTTCTCGCCCTCTGTTTCTCGCCCTCTGTTTCTCGCCCTCTGTTTCTCGCCCTCTGTTTCAGCCCCTCTGTTTCAGCCACTCTGTTTCTCGCCCTCTGTTTCTCGCCCTCTGTTTCTCGCCCTCTGTTTCAGCCACTCTGTATCAGCCCCTCTGTTTCAGCCCCTCTGTTTCTCGCCCTCTGTTTCAGCCCCTCTGTTTCAGCCCCTCTGTTTCAGCCCCTCTGTTTCAGCTCCTCTGTTTCTCGCCCTCTGTTTCAGCCCCTCTGTTTCTCGCCCTCTGTTTCAGCCCCTCTGTTTCTCGCCCTCTGTTTCAGCCCCTCTGTTTCAGCCCCTCTGTTTCAGCCCCTCTGTTTCTCGCCCTCTGTTTCAGCCACTCTGTTTTAGCCCCTCTGTTTCTCGCCCTCTGTTTCAGCCCCTCTGTTTCAGCCCCTCTGAATCAGCCCCTCTGTTTCAGCCCCTCTGTTTCTCGCCCTCTGTTTCTCGCCCTCTGTTTCTCGCCCTCTGTTTCTCGCCCGCTGTTTCACCCCCTCTGTTTCAGCCCCTCTGTTTCAGCCCCTCTGATTCTCGCCCTCTGTTTCTCGCCCACTGTTTCTCGCCCTCTGTTTCAGCCCCTCTGTTTCAGTCCCTCTGTTTCAGCCCCTCTGTTTCAGCCCCTCTGTTTCTCGCCCTCTGTTTCAGCCCCTCTGTTTCAGCCCCTCTGTTTCAGCCCCTCTGTTTCAGCCCCTCTGTTTCTCGCCCTCTGTTTCAGCCCCTCTGTTTCAGCCCCTCTGTTTCAGCCCCTCTGTTTCTCGCCCTCTGTTTCAGCCCCTCTGTTTCAGCCCCTCTGTTTCAGCCCCTCTGTTTCTCGCTCTCTGTTTCTCGCCCTCTGTTTCTCACCCTCTGTTTCTCGCCCTCTGTTTCTCGCCCTCTGTTTCAGCCCCTCTGTTTCATCCCCTCTGTTTCTCGCCCTCTGTTTCACGCCCTCTGTTTCTCGCCCTCTGTTTCAGCCCCTCTGTTTCAGCCCCTCTGTTTCAGCCCCTCTGTTTCTCGCACTCTGTTTCAGCCCCTCTGTTTCAGCCCCTCTGTTTCAGCCCCTCTGTTTCAGCTCCTCTGTTTCTTGCCCTCTGTTTCTCGCCCTCTGTTTCAGCCCCTCTGTTTCTCGCCCTCTGTTTCAGCCCCTCTGTTTCTCGCCCTCTGTTTCAGCCCCTCTGTTTCAGCCCCTCTGTTTCAGCCCCTCTGTTTCTCGCCCTCTGTTTCAGCCACTCTGTTTCAGCCCCTCTGTTTCTCGCCCTCTGTTTCAGCCCCTCTGTTTCAGCCCCTCTGTATCAGCCCCACTGTTTCAGCCCCTCTGTTTCTCGCCCTCTGTTTCTCGCCCTCTGTTTCAAACCCTCTGTTTCAGCCCCTCTGTTTCAGCCCCTCTGTTTCAGCCCCTCTGTTTCAGCCGCTCTGTTTCTCGCCCTCTGTTTCTAGCCCTCTGTTTCTCGCTCTCTGTTTCTCGCCCTCTGTTTCTCGCCCTGTGTTTCAGCCCCTCTGTTTCAGCCCCTCTGGTTCAGCCCCTCTGTTTCAGCCCCTCTGTTTCAGCCCCTCTGTTTCTCGCCCTCTGTTTCTCGCCCTCTGTTTCTCGCTCTCTGTTTCAAGCCCTCTGTTTCTCGCCTCTGTTTCAGCCCCTCTGTTTCTCGCCCTCTGTTTCAGCCCCTCTGTTACAGCCCCTCTGTTTCAGCCCCTCTGTTTCTCGCCCTCTGTTTCAGCCACTCTGTTTCAGCCCCTCTGTTTCTCGCCCTCTGTTTCAGCCCCTCTGTTTCAGCCCCTCTGTATCAGCCCCTCTGTTTCAGCCCCTCTGTTTCTCGCCCTCTGTTTCTCGCCCTCTGTTTCTCGCCCTCTGTTTCTCGCCCTCTGTTTCAGCCCCTCTGTTTCAGCCCCTCTGTTTCAGCCCCTCTGTTTCTCGCCCTCTGTTTCTCGCCCACTGTTTCTCGCCCTCTGTTTCAGCCCCTCTGTTTCAGCCCCTCTGTTTCAGCCCCTCTGTTTCAGCCCCTCTGTTTCTCGCCCTCTGTTTCAGCCCCTCTGTTTCAGCCCCTCTGATTTAGCCCCTCTGTTTCAGCCCCTCTGTTTCTCGCCCTCTGTTTCAGCCCCTCTGTTTCAGCCCCTCTGTTTCAGCCCCTCTGTTTCTCGCCCTCTGTTTCTCGCCCTCTGTTTCAGCCCCTCTGTTTCAGCCCCTCTGTTTCTCGCCCTCTGTTTCAGCCTCTCTGTTTCTCACCCTCTGTTTCTGCCCCTCTGTTTCAGCCCCTCTGTTTCAGCCCCTCGGTTTCTCGCTCTCTGTTTCTCGCCCTCTGTTTCTCACCCTCTGTTTCTCGCCCTCTGTTTCTCGCCCTCTGTTTCAGCCCCTCTGTTTCAGCCCCTCTGTTTCTCGCCCTCTGTTTCTCGCCCTCTGTTTCTCGCCCTCTGTTTCAGCACCTCTGTTTCAGCCCCTCTGTTTCAGCCCCTCTGTTTCACGCCCTCTGTTTCAGCCCCTCTGTTTCAGCCCCTCTGTTTCAGCCCCTCTGTTTCAGCTCCTCTGTTTCTCGCCCTCTGTTTCTCGCCCTCTGTTTCAGCCCCTCTGTTTCTCGCCCTCTGTTTCAGCCCCTCTGTTTCTCGCCCTCTTTCTCAGCCCCTCTGTTTCAGCCCCTCTGTTTCAGCCCCTCTGTTTCTCGCCCTCTGTTTCAGCCACTCTGTTTCAGCCCCTCTGTTTCTCGCCCTCTGTTTCAGCCCCTCTGTTTCAGCCCCTCTGAATCAGCCCCACTGTTTCAGCCCCTCTGTTTCTCGCCCTCTGTTTCTCGCCCTCTGTTTCAAACCCTCTGTTTCAGCCCCTCTGTTTCAGCCCCTCTGTTTCAGCCCCTCTGTTTCAGCCCCTCTGTTTCTCGCCCTCTGTTTCTAGCCCTCTGTTTCTCGCTCTCTGTTTCTCGCCCTCTGTTTCTCGCCCTGTGTTTCAGCCCCTCTGTTTCAGCCCCTCTGGTTCAGCCCCTCTGTTTCAGCCCCTCTGTTTCAGTCCCTCTGTTTCTCGCCCTCTGTTTCTCGACCTCTGTTTCAGCCCCTCTGTTTCTCGCCCACTGTTTCAGCCCCTCTGTTTCAGCCCCTCTGTATCAGCCACTCTGTTTCAGCCCCACTGTTTCTCGCCCTCTGTTTCTCGCTCTCTGTTTCTCGCCCTCTGTTTCTCGCGTCTGTTTCAGCCCCTCTGTTTCAGCCCCTCTGTTTCAGCCCCTCTGTTTTTAGCCCCTCTGTTTCTCGCCCTCTGTTTCAGCCCCTCTGTTTCTCGCCCTCTGTTTCAGCCCCTCTGTTTCAGCACCTCTGTACCAGCCCCTCTGTTTCAGCCCCTCTGTTTCTCGCCCTCTGTTTCTCGCCCTCTGTTTCAGCCCCTCTGTTTCAGCCCGTCTCTTTCAGCCCCTCTGTTTCAGCCCCTCTGTTTCTCGCCCTCTGTTTCTCGCCCTCTGTTTCTCGCCCTCTGTTTCGCGCCCTCTGTTTCAGCCCCTCTGTTTCAGCCCCTCTGTTTCAGCCCCTCTGTTTCAGCCCCTCTGTTTCAGCCTCTCTGTTTCTCGCCCTCTGTTTCAGCCCCTCTGTTTCAGCCCCTCTGTTTCAGCCCCTCTGTTTCTCGCTCTCTGTTTCTCGCCCTCTGTTTCTCACCCTCTGTTTCTCGCCCTCTGTTTCTCGCCCTCTGTTTCAGCCCCTCTGTTTCATCCCCTCTGTTTCTCGCCCTCTGTTTCACGCCCTCTGTTTCTCGCCCTCTGTTTCAGCCCATCTGTTTCAGCCCCTCTGTTTCAGCCCCTCTGTTTCTCGCCCTCTGTTTCAGGCCCTCTGTTTCAGCCCCTCTGTTTCAGCTCCTCTGTTTCACGCCCTCTGTTTCTCGCCCTCTGTTTCAGCCCCTCTGTTTCTCGCCCTCTGTTTCAGCCCCTCTGTTTCAGCCCCTCTGTTTCAGCCCCTGTGTTTCTCGCCCTCTGTTTCTCGCCCACTGTTTCTCGCCCTCTGTTTCTCGCCCTCTGTTTCAGCCCCTCTGTTTCAGCCCCTCTGTATCAGCCCCACTGTTTCAGCCCCTCTGTTTCTCGCCCTCTGTTTCTCGCCCTCTCTTTCAAACCCTCTGTTTCAGCCCCTCTGTTTCAGCCCCTCTGTTTCAGCCCCTCTGTTTCAGCCCCTCTGTTTCTCGCCCTCTGTTTCTAGCCCTATGTCTCTCGCTCTCTGTTTCTCGCCCTCTGTTTCTCGCCCTGTGTTTCAGCCCCTCTGTTTCAGCCCCTCTGGTTCAGCCCCTCTGTTTCAGCCCCTCTGTTTCAGCCCCTCTGTTTCTCGCCCTCTGTTTCTCGCACTCTGTTTCTCGCTCTCTGTTTCTCGCCCTCTGTTTCTCGCCTCTGTTTCAGCCCCTCTGTTTCAGCCCCTCTGTTTCAGCCCCTCTGTTTTAGCCCCTCTGTTTCTCGCCCTCTGTTTCAGCCCCTCTGTTTCTCGCCCTCTGTTTCAGCCACTCTGTTTCTGCCCCTCTGTACCAGCCCCTCTGTTTCAGCCCCTCTGTTTCTCGCCCTCTGTTTCTCGCCCTCTGTTTCAGCCCCTCTGTTTCAGCCCGTCTCTTTCAGCCCCTCTGTTTCAGCCCCTCTGTTTCAGCCCCTCTGTTTCAGCCCCTCTGTTTCTCGCCGTCTGTTTCTCGCCCACTGTTTCTCGCCCTCTGTTTCAGCCCCTCTGTTTCAGCCCCTCGGTTTCAGCCCCTCTGTTTCAGCCCCTCTGTTTCTCGCCCTCTGTTTCTGCCCCTCTGTTTCAGCCCCTCTGTTTCAGCCCCTCTGTTTCCGCCCCTCTGTTTCAGCCCCTCTGTTTCTCGCCCTCTGTTTCAGCCCCTCTGTTTCAGCCCCTCTGATTCTCGCCCTCTGTTTTCGCCCTCTGTTTCAGCCACTCTGTTTCAGCCCCTCTGTTTCAGCCTCTCTGTTTCTCGCCCTCTGTTTCAGCCCCTCTGTTTTAGCCCCTCTGTTTCAGCTCCTCTGTTTCAGCCCCTCTGTTTCTCGCTCTCTGTTTCTCGCCCTCTGTTTCTCGCCCTCTGTTTCTCGCCCTCTGTTTCTCGCAATCTGTTTCAGCCCCTCTGTTTCAGCCCCTCTGTTTCTCGCCCTCTGTTTCTCGCCCTCTGTTTCTCGCCCTCTGTTTCAGCCACTCTGTATCAGCCCCTCTGTTTCAGCCCCTCTGTTTCTCGCCCTCTGTTTCAGCCCCTCTGTTTCAGCCCCTCTGTTTCAGCCCCTCTGTTTCAGCTCCTCTGTTTCTCGCCCTCTGTTTCAGCCCCTCTGTTTCTCGCCCTCTGTTTCAGCCCCTCTGTTTCTCGCCCTCTGTTTCAGCCCCTCTGTTTCAGCCCCTCTGTTTCAGCCCCTCTGTTTCTCGCCCTCTGTTTCAGCCACTCTGTTTTAGCCCCTCTGTTTCTCGCCCTCTGTTTCAGCCCCTCTGTTTCAGCCCCTCTGTATCAGCCCCTCTGTTTCAGCCCCTCTGTTTCTCGCCCTCTGTTTCTCGCCCTCTGTTTCTAACCCTCTGTTTCTCGCCCGCTGTTTCAGCCCCTCTGTTTCAGCCCCTCTGTTTCAGCCCCTCTGATTCTCGCCCTCTGTTTCTCGCCCACTGTTTCTCGCCCTCTGTTTCAGCCCCTCTGTTTCAGTCCCTCTGTTTCAGCCCCTCTGTTTCAGCCCCTCTGTTTCTCGCCCTCTGTTTCAGCCCCTCTGTTTCAGCCCCTCTGTTTCAGCCCCTCTGTTTCAGCCCCTCTGTTTCTCGCCCACTGTTTCTCGCCCTCTGTTTCTCGCCCTCTGTTTCAGCCCCTCTGTTTCAGCCCCTCTGTATCAGCCCCACTGTTTCAGCCCCTCTGTTTCTCGCCCTCTGTTTCTCGCCCTCTCTTTCAAACCCTCTGTTTCAGCCCCTCTGTTTCAGCCCCTCTGTTTCAGCCCCTCTGTTTCAGCCCCTCTGTTTCTCGCCCTCTGTTTCTAGCCCTATGTCTCTCGCTCTCTGTTTCTCGCCCTCTGTTTCTCGCCCTGTGTTTCAGCCCCTCTGTTTCAGCCCCTCTGGTTCAGCCCCTCTGTTTCAGCCCCTCTGTTTCAGCCCCTCTGTTTCTCGCCCTCTGTTTCTCGCACTCTGTTTCTCGCTCTCTGTTTCTCGCCCTCTGTTTCTCGCCTCTGTTTCAGCCCCTCTGTTTCAGCCCCTCTGTTTCAGCCCCTCTGTTTTTAGCCCCTCTGTTTCTCGCCCTCTGTTTCAGCCCCTCTGTTTCTCGCCCTCTGTTTCAGCCACTCTGTTTCTGCCCCTCTGTACCAGCCCCTCTGTTTCAGCCCCTCTGTTTCTCGCCCTCTGTTTCTCGCCCTCTGTTTCAGCCCCTCTGTTTCAGCCCGTCTCTTTCAGCCCCTCTGTTTCAGCCCCTCTGTTTCAGCCCCTCTGTTTCAGCCCCTCTGTTTCTCGCCGTCTGTTTCTCGCCCACTGTTTCTCGCCCTCTGTTTCAGCCCCTCTGTTTCAGCCCCTCGGTTTCAGCCCCTCTGTTTCAGCCCCTCTGTTTCTCGCCCTCTGTTTCTGCCCCTCTGTTTCAGCCCCTCTGTTTCAGCCCCTCTGTTTCCGCCCCTCTGTTTCAGCCCCTCTGTTTCTCGCCCTCTGTTTCAGCCCCTCTGTTTCAGCCCCTCTGATTCTCGCCCTCTGTTTTCGCCCTCTGTTTCAGCCACTCTGTTTCAGCCCCTCTGTTTCAGCCTCTCTGTTTCTCGCCCTCTGTTTCAGCCCCTCTGTTTTAGCCCCTCTGTTTCAGCTCCTCTGTTTCAGCCCCTCTGTTTCTCGCTCTCTGTTTCTCGCCCTCTGTTTCTCGCCCTCTGTTTCTCGCCCTCTGTTTCTCGCCCTCTGTTTCAGCCCCTCTGTTTCAGCCCCTCTGTTTCTCGCCCTCTGTTTCTCGCCCTCTGTTTCTCGCCCTCTGTTTCAGCCACTCTGTATCAGCCCCTCTGTTTCAGCCCCTCTGTTTCTCGCCCTCTGTTTCAGCCCCTCTGTTTCAGCCCCTCTGTTTCAGCCCCTCTGTTTCAGCTCCTCTGTTTCTCGCCCTCTGTTTCAGCCCCTCTGTTTCTCGCCCTCTGTTTCAGCCCCTCTGTTTCTCGCCCTCTGTTTCAGCCCCTCTGTTTCAGCCCCTCTGTTTCAGCCCCTCTGTTTCTCGCCCTCTGTTTCAGCCACTCTGTTTTAGCCCCTCTGTTTCTCGCCCTCTGTTTCAGCCCCTCTGTTTCAGCCCCTCTGTATCAGCCCCTCTGTTTCAGCCCCTCTGTTTCTCGCCCTCTGTTTCTCGCCCTCTGTTTCTAACCCTCTGTTTCTCGCCCGCTGTTTCAGCCCCTCTGTTTCAGCCCCTCTGTTTCAGCCCCTCTGATTCTCGCCCTCTGTTTCTCGCCCACTGTTTCTCGCCCTCTGTTTCAGCCCCTCTGTTTCAGTCCCTCTGTTTCAGCCCCTCTGTTTCAGCCCCTCTGTTTCTCGCCCTCTGTTTCAGCCCCTCTGTTTCAGCCCCTCTGTTTCAGCCCCTCTGTTTCAGCCCCTCTGTTTCTCGCCCTCTGTTTCAGCCCCTCTGTTTCAGCCCCTCTGTTTCAGCCCCTCTGTTTCTCGCCCTCTGTTTCTCGCCCTCTGTTTCAGCCCCTCTGTTTCAGCCCCTCTGTTTCAGCCCCTCTGTTTCAGCCTCTCTGTTTCTCGCCCTCTGTTTCAGCCCCTCTGTTTCAGCCCCTCTGTTTCAGCCCCTCTGTTTCTCGCTCTCTGTTTCTCGCCCTCTGTTTCTCACCCTCTGTTTCTCGCCCTCTGTTTCTCGCCCTCTGTTTCGCGCCCTCTGTTTCAGCCCCTCTGTTTCAGCCCCTCTGTTTCAGCCCCTCTGTTTCTCGCCCTCTGTTTCAGCCACTCTGTTTCAGCCCCTCTGTTTCTCGCCCTCTGTTTCAGCCCCTCTGTTTCAGCCCCTCTGTATCAGCCCCTCTGTTTCAGCCCCTCTGTTTCAGCCCCTCTGTTTCTCGCCCTCTGTTTCTAGCCCTCTGTTTCTCGCTCTCTGTTTCTCGCCCTCTGTTTCTCGCCCTGTGTTTCAGCCCCTCTGTTTCAGCCCCTCTGGTTCAGCCCCTCTGTTTCAGCCCCTCTGTTTCAGCCCCTCTGTTTCTCGCCCTCTGTTTCTCGCCCTCTGTTTCTCGCTCTCTGTTTCTCGCCCTCTGTTTCTCGCCTCTGTTTCAGCCCCTCTGTTTCTCGCCCTCTGTTTCAGCCCCTCTGTTACAGCCCCTCTGTTTCAGCCCCTCTGTTTCTCGCCCTCTGTTTCAGCCACTCTGTTTCAGCCCCTCTGTTTCTCGCCCTCTGTTTCAGCCCCTCTGTTTCAGCCCCTCTGTATCAGCCCCTCTGTTTCAGCCCCTCTGTTTCTCGCCCTCTGTTTCTCGCCCTCTGTTTCTCGCCCTCTGTTTCTCGCCCTCTGTTTCAGCCCCTCTGTTTCAGCCCCTCTGTTTCAGCCCCTCTGTTTCTCGCCCTCTGTTTCTCGCCCACTGTTTCTCGCCCTCTGTTTCAGCCCCTCTGTTTCAGCCCCTCTGTTTCAGCCCCTCTGTTTCAGCCCCTCTGTTTCTCGCCCTCTGTTTCAGCCCCTCTGTTTCAGCCCCTCTGTTTTAGCCCCTCTGTTTCAGCCCCTCTGTTTCTCGCCCTCTGTTTCAGCCCCTCTGTTTCAGCCCCTCTGTTTCAGCCCCTCTGTTTCTCGCCCTCTGTTTCTCGCCCTCTGTTTCAGCCCCTCTGTTTCAGCCCCTCTGTTTCTCGCCCTCTGTTTCAGCCTCTCTGTTTCTCACCCTCTGTTTCTGCCCCTCTGTTTCAGCCCCTCTGTTTCAGCCCCTCGGTTTCTCGCTCTCTGTTAATCGCCCTCTGTTTCTCACCCTCTGTTTCTCGCCCTCTGTTTCTCGCCCTCTGTTTCAGCCCCTCTGTTTCAGCCCCTCTGTTTCTCGCCCTCTGTTTCTCGCCCTCTGTTTCTCGCCCTCTGTTTCAGCCCCTCTGTTTCAGCCCCTCTGTTTCAGCCCCTCTGTTTCTCGCCCTCTGTTTCAGCCCCTCTGTTTCAGCCCCTCTGTTTCAGCCCCTCTGTTTCAGCTCCTCTGTTTCTCGCCCTCTGTTTCTCGCCCTCTGTTTCAGCCCCTCTGTTTCTCGCCCTCTGTTTCAGCCCCTCTGTTTCTCGCCCTCTTTCTCAGCCCCTCTGTTTCAGCCCCTCTGTTTCAGCCCCTCTGTTTCTCGCCCTCTGTTTCAGCCTCTCTGTTTCAGCCCCTCTGTTTCTCGCCCTCTGTTTCAGCCCCTCTGTTTCAGCCCCTCTGTATCAGCCCCAAAGTTTCAGCCCCTCTGTTTCTCGCCCTCTGTTTCTCGCCCTCTGTTTCAAACCCTCTGTTTCAGCCCCTCTGTTTCAGCCCCTCTGTTTCAGCCCCTCTGTTTCAGCCCCTCTGTTTCTCGCCCTCTGTTTCTAGCCCTCTGTTTCTCGCTCTCTGTTTCTCGCCCTCTGTTTCTCGCCCTGTGTTTCAGCCCCTCTGTTTCAGCCCCTCTGGTTCAGCCCCTCTGTTTCAGCCCCTCTGTTTCAGTCCCTCTGTTTCTCGCCCTCTGTTTCTCGACCTCTGTTTCAGCCCCTCTGTTTCTCGCCCACTGTTTCAGCCCCTCTGTTTCAGCCCCTCTGTATCAGCCACTCTGTTTCAGCCCCACTGTTTCTCGCCCTCTGTTTCTCGCTCTCTGTTTCTCGCCCTCTGTTTCCGGACCTCTGTTTCAGCTCCTCTGTTTCAGCGCCTCTGTTTCAGCCCCTCTGTTTCTCGCCCTCTGTTTCTCGCCCTCTGTTTCTCGCTCTCTGTTTCTCGCCCTCTTTTTCTCGCGTCTGTTTCAGCCCCTCTGTTTCAGCCCCTCTATTTCAGCCCCTCTGTTTTTAGCCCCTCTGTTTCTCGCCCTCTGTTTCAGCCCCTCTGTTTCTCGCCCTCTGTTTCAGCCCCTCTGTTTCAGCACCTCTGTATCAGCCCCTCTGTTTCAGCCCCTCTGTTTCTCGCCCTCTGTTTCTCGCCCTCTGTTTCAGCCCCTCTGTTTCAGCCCGTCTCTTTCAGCCCCTCTGTTTCAGCCCCTCTGTTTCTCGCCCTCTGTTTCTCGCCCTCTGTTTCTCGCCCTCTGTTTCGCGCCCTCTGTTTCAGCCCCTCTGTTTCAGCCCCTCTGTTTCAGCCCCTCTGTTTCAGCCCCTCTGTTTCAGCCTCTCTGTTTCTCGCCCTCTGTTTCAGCCCCTCTGTTTCAGCCCCTCTGTTTCAGCCCCTCTGTTTCTCGCTCTCTGTTTCTCGCCCTCTGTTTCTCACCCTCTGTTTCTCGCCCTCTGTTTCTCGCCCTCTGTTTCAGCCCCTCTGTTTCATCCCCTCTGTTTCTCGCCCTCTGTTTCACGCCCTCTGTTTCTCGCCCTCTGTTTCAGCCCCTCTGTTTCAGCCCCTCTGTTTCAGCCCCTCTGTTTCTCGCCCTCTGTTTCAGCCCCTCTGTTTCAGCCCCTCTGTTTCAGCTCCTCTGTTTCACGCCCTCTGTTTCTCGCCCTCTGTTTCAGCCCCTCTGTTTCTCGCCCTCTGTTTCAGCCCCTCTGTTTCAGCCCCTGTGTTTCTCGCCCTCTGTTTCTCGCCCACTGTTTCTCGCCCTCTGTTTCTCGCCCTCTGTTTCAGCCCCTCTGTTTCAGCCCCTCTGTATCAGCCCCACTGTTTCAGCCCCTCTGTTTCTCGCCCTCTGTTTCTCGCCCTCTCTTTCAAACCCTCTGTTTCAGCCCCTCTGTTTCAGCCCCTCTGTTTCAGCCCCTCTTTTTCAGCCCCTCTGTTTCTCGCCCTCTGTTTCTAGCCCTATGTCTCTCGCTCTCTGTTTCTCGCCCTCTGTTTCTCGCCCTGTGTTTCAGCCCCTCTGTTTCAGCCCCTCTGGTTCAGCCCCTCTGTTTCAGCCCCTCTGTTTCAGCCCCTCTGTTTCTCGCCCTCTGTTTCTCGCACTCTGTTTCTCGCTCTCTGTTTCTCGCCCTCTGTTTCTCGCCTCTGTTTCAGCCCCTCTGTTTCAGCCCCTCTGTTTCAGCCCCTCTGTTTTTAGCCCCTCTGTTTCTCGCCCTCTGTTTCAGCCCCTCTGTTTCTCGCCCTCTGTTTCAGCCCTTCTGTTTCAGCCCCTCTGTACCAGCCCCTCTGTTTCAGCCCCTCTGTTTCTCGCCCTCTGTTTCTCGCCCTCTGTTTCAGCCCCTCTGTTTCAGCCCGTCTCTTTCAGCCCCTCTGTTTCAGCCCCTCTGTTTCTCGCCCTCTGTTTCTCGCCCTCTGTTTCTCGCCCTCTGTTTCGCGCCCTCTGTTTCAGCCCCTCTGTTTCAGCCCCTCTGTTTCAGCACCTCTGTTTCTCGCCCTCTGTTTCTCGCCCACTGTTTCTCGCCCTCTGTTTCAGCCCCTCTGTTTCAGCCCCTCTGTTTCAGCCCCTCTGTTTCAGCCCCTCTGTTTCTCGCCCTCTGTTTCTGCCCCTCTGTTTCAGCCCCTCTGTTTCAGCCCCTCTGTTTCCGCCCCTCAGTTTCAGCCCCTCTGTTTCTCGCCCTCTGTTTCAGCCCCTCTGTTTCAGCCCCTCTGATTCTCGCCCTCTGTTTTCGCCCTCTGTTTCAGCCACTCTGTTTCAGCCCCTCTGTTTCAGCCTCTCTGTTTCTCGCCCTCTGTTTCAGCCCCTCTGTTTCAGCCCCTCTGTTTCAGCTCCTCTGTTTCAGCCCCTCTGTTTCTCGCTCTCTGTTTCTCGCCCTTTGTTTCTCGCCCTCTGTTTCTCGCCCTCTGTTTCTCGCCCTCTGTTTCAGCCCCTCTGTTTCAGCCCCTCTGTTTCTCGCCCTCTGTTTCTCGCCCTCTGTTTCTCGCCCTCTGTTTCAGCCACTCTGTATCAGCCCCTCTGTTTCAGCCCCTCTGTTTCTCGCCCTCTGTTTCAGCCCCTCTGTTTCAGCCCCTCTGTTTCAGCCCCTCTGTTTCAGCTCCTCTGTTTCTCGCCCTCTGTTTCAGCCCCTCTGTTTCTCGCCCTCTGTTTCAGCCCCTCTGTTTCTCGCCCTCTGTTTCAGCCCCTCTGTTTCAGCACCTCTGTTTCAGCCCCTCTGTTTCTCGCCCTCTGTTTCAGCCACTCTGTTTTAGCCCCTCTGTTTCTCGCCCTCTGTTTCAGCCCCTCTGTTTCAGCCCCTCTGTATCAGCCCCTCTGTTTCAGCCCCTCTGTTTCTCGCCCTCTGTTTCTCGCCCTCTGTTTCTCGCCCTCTGTTTCTCGCCCGCTGTTTCAGCCCCTCTGTTTCAGCCCCTCTGTTTCAGCCCCTCTGATTCTCGCCCTCTGTTTCTCGCCCACTGTTTCTCGCCCTCTGTTTCAGCCCCTCTGTTTCAGTCCCTCTGTTTCAGCCCCTCTGTTTCAGCCCCTCTGTTTCTCGCCCTCTGTTTCAGCCCCTCTGTTTCAGCCCCTCTGTTTCAGCCCCTCTGTTTCAGCCCCTCTGTTTCTCGCCCTCTGTTTCAGCCCCTCTGTTTCAGCCCCTCTGTTTCAGCCCCTCTGTTTCTCGCCCTCTGTTTCTCGCCCTCTGTTTCAGCCCCTCTGTTTCAGCCCCTCTGTTTCAGCCCCTCTGTTTCAGCCTCTCTGTTTCTCGCCCTCTGTTTCAGCCCCTCTGTTTCAGCCCCTCTGTTTCAGCCCCTCTGTTTCTCGCTCTCTGTTTCTCGCCCTCTGTTTCTCACCCTCTGTTTCTCGCCCTCTGTTTCTCGCCCTCTGTTTCGCGCCCTCTGTTTCAGCCCCTCTGTTTCAGCCCCTCTGTTTCAGCCCCTCTGTTTCTCGCCCTCTGTTACTCGCCCACTGTTTCTCGCCCTCTGTTTCAGCCCCTCTGTTTCAGCCCCTCTGTTTCTCGCCCTCTGTTTCTCGCCCTCTGTTTCTCGCCCTCTGTTTCAGCCCCTCTGTTTCTCGCCCTCTGTTTCTCGCCCTCTGTTTCTCGCCCTCTGTTTCAGCCACTCTGTATCAGCCCCTCTGTTTCAGCCCCTCTGTTTCTCGCCCTCTGTTTCTCGCCCTCTGTTTCAGCCCCTCTGTTTCAGCCCGTCTCTTTCAGCCCCTCTGTTTCAGCCCCTCTGTTTCTCGCCCTCTGTTTCTCGACCTCTGTTTCTCGCCCTCTGTTTCGCGCCCTCTGTTTCAGCCCCTCTGTTTCAGCCCCTCTGTTTCAGCCCCTCTGTTTCTCGCCCTCTGTTTCTCGCCCACTGTTTCTCGCCCTCTGTTTCAGCCCCTCTGTTTCAGCCCCTCTGTTTCAGCCCCTCTGTTTCAGCCCCTCTGTTTCTCGCCCTCTGTTTCTGCCCCTCTGTTTCAGCCCCTCTGTTTCAGCCCCTCTGTTTCCGCCCCTCTGTTTCTCGCCCTCTTTTTCAGCCCCTCTGTTTCAGCCCCTCTGTTTCAGCCCCTCTGTTTCTCGCCCTCTGTTTTCGCCCTCTGTTTCAGCCCCTCTGTTTCAGCCCCTCTGTTTCAGCCTCTCTGTTTCTCGCCCTCTGTTTCAGCCCCTCTGTTTCAGCCCCTCTGTTTCAGCCCCTCTGTTTCAGCCCCTCTGTTTCTCGCCCTCTGTTTCTCGCCCTCTGTTTCTCGCCCTCTGTTTCTCGCCCTCTGTTTCAGCCCCTCTGTTTCAGCCCCTCTGTTTCTCGCCCTCTGTTTCTCGCCCTCTGTTTCTCGCCCTCTGTTTCAGCCACTCTGTATCAGCCCCTCTGTTTCAGCCCCTCTGTTTCTCGCCCTCTGTTTCAGCCCCTCTGTTTCAGCCGCTCTGTTTCAGCCCCTCTGTTTCAGCTCCTCTGTTTCTCGCCCTCTGTTTCAGCCCCTCTGTTTCTCGCCCTCTGTTTCAGCCCCTCTGTTTCTCGCCCTCTGTTTCAGCCCCTCTGTTTCAGCCCCTCTGTTTCAGCCCCTCTGTTTCTCGCCCTCTGTTTCAGCCACTCTGTTTTAGCCCCTCTGTTTCTCGCCCTCTGTTTCAGCCCCTCTGTTTCAGCCCCTCTGTATCAGCCCCTCTGTTTCAGCCCCTCTGTTTCTCGCCCTCTGTTTCTCGCCCTCTGTTTCACGCCCTCTGTTTCTCGCCCTCTGTTTCAGCCCCTCTGTTTCAGCCCCTCTGTTTCAGCCCCTCTGATTCTCGCCCTCTGTTTCTCGCCCACTGTTTCTCGCCCTCTGTTTCAGCCCCTCTGTTTCAGTCCCTCTGTTTCAGCCCCTCTGTTTCAGCCCCTCTGTTTCTCGCCCTCTGTTTCAGCCCCTCTGTTTCAGCCCCTCTGTTTCAGCCCCTCTGTTTCAGCCCCTCTGTTTCTCGCCCTCTGTTTCAGCCCCTCTGTTTCAGCCCCTCTGTTTCAGCCCCTCTGTTTCTCGCCCTCTGTTTCTCGCCCTCTGTTTCAGCCCCTCTGTTTCAGCCCCTCTGTTTCAGCCCCTCTGTTTCAGCCTCTCTGTTTCTCGCCCTCTGTTTCAGCCCCTCTGTTTCAGCCCCTCTGTTTCAGCCCCTCTGTTTCTCGCTCTCTGTTTCTCGCCCTCTGTTTCTCACCCTCTGTTTCTCGCCCTCTGTTTCTCGCCCTCTGTTTCAGCCCCTCTGTTTCAGCCCCTCTGTTTCTCGCCCTCTGTTTCTCGCCCTCTGTTTCTCACCCTCTGTTTCAGCCCCTCTGTTTCAGCCCCTCTGTTTCAGCCCCTCTGTTTCTCGCCCTCTGTTTCAGCCCCTCTGTTTCAGCCCCTCTGTTTCAGCCCCTCTGTTTCAGCTCCTCTGTTTCTCGCCCTCTGTTTCTCGCCCTCTATTTCAGACCCTCTGTTTCTCGCCCTCTGTTTCAGCCCCTCTGTTTCTCGCCCTCTGTTTCAGCCCCTCTGTTTCAGCCCCTCTGTTTCAGCCCCTCTGTTTCTCGCCCTCTGTTTCAGCCACTCTGTTGCAGCCCCTCTGTTTCTCGCCCTCTGTTTCAGACCCTCTGTTTCAGCCCCTCTGTATCAGCCCCACTGTTTCAGCCCCTCTGTTTCTCGCCCTCTGTTTCTCGCCCTCTGTTTCAAACCCTCGGTTTCAGCCCCTCTGTTTCAGCCCCTCTGTTTCAGCCCCTCTGTTTCAGCCCCTCTGTTTCTCGCCCTCTGTATCTAGCCCTCTGTTTCTCGCTCTCTGTTTCTCGACCTCTGTTTCAGCCCCTCTGTTTCTCGCCCACTGTTTCAGCCCCTCTGTTTCAGCCCCTCTGTATCAGCCCCTCTGTTTCAGCCCCACAGTTTCTCGCCCTCTGTTTCTCGCTCTCTGTTTATCGCCTCTCTGTTTCCGGCCCTCTGTGTCAGCCCGTCTGTTTCAGCCCCTCTGTTTCAGCCCCTCTGTTTTTAGCCCCTCTGTTTCTCGCCCTCTATTTCAGCCCCTCTGTTTCTCGCCCTCTGTTTCAGCCCCTCTGTTTCAGCCCCTCTGTATCAGCCCCTCTGTTTCAGCCCCTCTGTTTCAGCCCCTCTGTTTCTCGCCCTCTGTTTTCGCACTCTGTTTCAGCCCCTCTGTTTCAGCCCCTCTGTTTCAGCCTCTCTGTTTCTCGCCCTCTGTTTCAGCCCCTCTGTTTCAGCCCCTCTGTTTCAGCCCCTCTGTTTCAGCCCCTCTGTTTCTCGCTCTCTGTTTCTCGCCATCTGTTTCTCGCCCTCTGTTTCTCGCCCTCTGTTTCTCGCCCTCTGTTTCAGCCCCTCTGTTTCAGCCCCTCTGTTTCTCGCCCTCTGTTTCTCGACCTCTGTTTCTCGCCCTCTGTTTCAGCCACTCTGTATCAGCCCCTCTGTTTCAGCCCCTCTGTTTCTCGCCCTCTGTTTCAGCCCCTCTGTTTCAGCCGCTCTGTTTCAGCCCCTCTGTTTCAGCTCCTCTGTTTCTCGCCCTCTGTTTCAGCCCCTCTGTTTCTCGCCCTCTGTTTCAGCCCCTCTGTTTCTCGCCCTCTGTTTCAGCCCCTCTGTTTCAGCCCCTCTGTTTCAGCCCCTCTGTTTCTCGCCCTCTGTTTCAGCCACTCTGTTTTAGCCCCTCTGTTTCTCGCCCTCTGTTTCAGCCCCTCTGTTTCAGCCCCTCTGTATCAGCCCCTCTGTTTCAGCCCCTCTGTTTCTCGCCCTCTGTTTCTCGCCCTCTGTTTCAGCCCCTCTGTTTCAGCCCCTCTGTTTCAGCCCCTCTGATTCTCGCCCTCTGTTTCTCGCCCACTGTTTCTCGCCCTCTGTTTCAGCCCCTCTGTTTCAGTCCCTCTGTTTCAGCCCCTCTGGTTCAGCCCCTCTGTTTCTCGCCCTCTGTTTCAGCCCCTCTGTTTCAGCCCCTCTGTTTCAGCCCCTCTGTTTCAGCCCCTCTGTTTCTCGCCCTCTGTTTCAGCCCCTCTGTTTCAGCCCCTCTGTTTCAGCCCCTCTGTTTCTCGCCCTCTGTTTCTCGCCCTCTGTTTCAGCCCCTCTGTTTCAGCCCCTCTGTTTCAGCCCCTCTGTTTCAGCCTCTCTGTTTCTCGCCCTCTGTTTCAGCCCCTCTGTTTCAGCCCCTCTGTTTCAGCCCCTCTGTTTCTCGCTCTCTGTTTCTCGCCCTCTGTTTCTCACCCTCTGTTTCTCGCCCTCTGTTTCTCGCCCTCTGTTTCAGCCCCTCTGTTTCAGCCCCTCTGTTTCTCGCCCTCTGTTTCTCGCCCTCTGTTTCTCACCCTCTGTTTCAGCCCCTCTGTTTCAGCCCCTCTGTTTCAGCCCCTCTGTTTCTCGCCCTCTGTTTCAGCCCCTCTGTTTCAGCCCCTCTGTTTCAGCCCCTCTGTTTCAGCTCCTCTGTTTCTCGCCCTCTGTTTCTCGCCCTCTATTTCAGACCCTCTGTTTCTCGCCCTCTGTTTCAGCCCCTCTGTTTCTCGCCCTCTGTTTCAGCCCCTCTGTTTCAGCCCCTCTGTTTCAGCCCCTCTGTTTCTCGCCCTCTGTTTCAGCCACTCTGTTTCAGCCCCTCTGTTTCTCGCCCTCTGTTTCAGACCCTCTGTTTCAGCCCCTCTGTATCAGCCCCACTGTTTCAGCCCCTCTGTTTCTCGCCCTCTGTTTCTCGCCCTCTGTTTCAAACCCTCGGTTTCAGCCCCTCTGTTTCAGCCCCTCTGTTTCAGCCCCTCTGTTCCAGCCCCTCTGTTTCTCGCCCTCTGTTTCTAGCCCTCTGTTTCTCGCTCTCTGTTTCTCGCCCTCTGTTTCTCGCCCTGTGTTTCAGCCCCTCGCTTTCAGCCCCTCTGGTTCAGCCCCTCTGTTTCAGCCCCTCTGTTTCAGCGCCTCTGTTTCTCGCCCTCTGTTTCTCGACCTCTGTTTCAGCCCCTCTGTTTCTCGCCCACTGTTTCAGCCCCTCTGTTTCAGCCCCTCTGTATCAGCCCCTCTGTTTCAGCCCCACAGTTTCTCGCCCTCTGTTTCTCGCTCTCTGTTTATCGCCTCTCTGTTTCCGGCCCTCTGTGTCAGCCCGTCTGTTTCAGCCCCTCTGTTTCAGCCCCTCTGTTTTTAGCCCCTCTGTTTCTCGCCCTCTGTTTCAGCCCCTCTGTTTCTCGCCCTCTGTTTCAGCCCCTCTGTTTCAGCCCCTCTGTATCAGCCCCTCTGTTTCAGCCCCTCTGTTTCTCGCCCTCTGTTTCTCGCCCTCTGTTTCAGCCCCTCTGTTTCAGCCCGTCTCTTTCAGCCCCTCTGTTTAAGCCCCTCTGTTTCTCGCCCTCTGTTTCTCGCCCTCTGTTTCTCGCCCTCTGTTTCTCGCCCTATGTTGCAGCCCCTCTGTTTCAGCCCCTCTGTTTCAGCCCCTCTGTTTCTCGCCCTCTGTTTCTCGCCCACTGTTTCTCGCCCTCTGTTTCAGCCCCTCTGTTTCAGCCCCTCTGTTTCAGCCCCTCTGTTTCAGCCCCTCTGTTTCTCGCCCTCTGTTTCAGCCCCTCTGTTTCAGCCCCTCTGTTTCTGCCACTCTGTTTCAGCCCCTCTGTTTCTCGCCCTCTGTTTCAGCCCCTCTGTTTCAGCCCCTCTGTTTCAGCCCCTCTGTTTCAGCCCCTCTGTTTCTCGCCCTCTGTTTCTCGCCCTCTTTTTCAGCCCCTCTGTTTCAGCCCCTCTGTTTCAGCCCCTCTGTTTCAGCCTCTCTGTTTCTCGCCCTCTGTTTCAGCCCCTCTGTTTCAGCCCCTCTGTTTCTCGCTCTCTGTTTCTCGCCCTCTGTTTCTCGCCCTCTGTTTCTCGCCGTCTGTTTTTCGCCCTCTGTTTCAGCCCCTCTGTTTCAGCCCCTCTGTTTCTCGCCCTCTGTTTCTCGCCCTCTGTTTCTCGCCCTCTGTTTCAGTCCCTCTGTATCAGCCCCTCTGTTTCAGCCCCTCTGTTTCTCGCCCTCTGTTTCAGCCCCTCTGTTTCTGCACCTCTGTTTAAGCCCCTCTGTTTCAGCCCCTCTGTTTCAGCTCCTCTGTCTCTCGCCCTCTGTTTCTCGCCCTCTGTTTCAGCCCCTCTGTTTCCCTCCCTCTGTTTCAGCTCCTCTGTTTCTCGCCCTCTGTTTCTCGCCCTCTGTTTCTCGCCCTCTGTTTCAGCCCCTCTGTTTCTCGCCCTCTGTTTCAGCCCCTCTGTTTCAGCCCCTCTGTTTCAGCCCCTCTGTTTCTCGCCCTCTGTTTCAGCCACTCTGTTTGAGCCCCTCTGTTTCTCGCCCTCTGTTTCAGACCCTCTGTTTCAGCCCCTCTGTATCAGCCCCACTGTTTCAGCCCCTCTGTTTCTCGCCCTCTGTTTCTCGCCCTCTGTTTCAAACCCTCGGTTTCAGCCCCTCGGTTTCAGCCCCTCTGTTTCAGCCCCTCTGTTTCAGCCCCTTTGGTTCAGCCCCTCTGTTTCAGCCCCTCTGTTTCAGCGCCTCTGTTTCTCGCCCTCTGTTTCTCGACCTCTGTTTCAGCCCCTCTGTTTCTCGCCCACTGTTTCAGCCCCTCTGTTTCAGCCCCTCTGTATCAGCCCCTCTGTTTCAGCCCCACTGTTTCTCGCCCTCTGTTTCTCGCTCTCTGTTTATCGCCTCTCTGTTTCCGGCCCTCTGTGTCAGCCCGTCTGTTTCAGCCCCAATGTTTCAGCCCCTCTGTTTTTAGCCCCTCTGTTTCTCGCCCTCTGTTTCAGCCCCTCTGTTTCTCGCCCTCTGTTTCAGCCCCTCTGTTTCAGCCCCTCTGTATCAGCCCCTCTGTTTCAGCCCCTCTGTTTCTCGCCCTCTGTTTCTCGCCCTCTGTTTCAGCCCCTCTGTTTCAGCCCGTCTCTTTCAGCCCCTCTGTTTAAGCCCCTCTGTTTCTCGCCCTCTGTTTCTCGCCCTCTGTTTCTCGCCCTCTGTTTCTCGCCCTATGTTGCAGCCCCTCTGTTTCAGCCCCTCTGTTTCAGCCCCTCTGTTTCTCGCCCTCTGTTTCTCGCCCACTGTTTCTCGCCCTCTGTTTCAGCACCTCTGTTTCAGCCCCTCTGTTTCAGCCCCTCTGTTTCAGCCCCTCTGTTTCTCGCCCTCTGTTTCAGCCCCTCTGTTTCAGCCCCTCTGTTTCTGCCACTCTGTTTCAGCCCCTCTGTTTCTCGCCCTCTGTTTCAGCCCCTCTGTTTCAGCCCCTCTGTTTCAGCCCCTCTGTTTCAGCCCCTCTGTTTCTCGCCCTCTGTTTCTCGCCCTCTTTTTCAGCCCCTCTGTTTCAGCCCCTCTGTTTCAGCCCCTCTGTTTCAGCCTCTCTGTTTCTCGCCCTCTGTTTCAGCCCCTCTGTTTCAGCCCCTCTGTTTCAGCCCCTCTGTTTCTCGCTCTCTGTTTCTCGCCCTCTGTTTCTCGCCCTCTGTTTCTCGCCCTCTGTTTTTCGCCCTCTGTTTCAGCCCCTCTGTTTCAGCCCCTCTGTTTCTCGCCCTCTGTTTCTCGCCCTCTGTTTCTCGCCCTCTGTTTCAGCCCCTCTGTATCAGCCCCTCTGTTTCAGCCCCTCAGTTTCTCGCCCTCTGTTTCAGCCCCTCTGTTTCAGCACCTCTGTTTAAGCCCCTCTGTTTCAGCCCCTCTGTTTCAGCTCCTCTGTCTCTCGCCCTCTGTTTCTCGCCCTCTGTTTCAGCCCCTCTGTTTCCCTCCCTCTGTTTCAGCCCCTCTCTTTTAGCCCCTCTGTTTCAGCCCCTCTGTTTCTCGCCCTCTGTTTCAGCCCCTCTGTTTCAGCCCCTCTGTTTCTCGCCCTCTGTTTCAGCCCCTCTGTTTCAGCCCCTCTTTATCAGCCCCTCTGTTTCAGCCCCTCTGTTTCTCGCCCTCTGTTTCTCGCCCTCTGTTTCAGCCCCTCTGTTTCAGCCCCTCTGTTTCAGCCCCTCTGTTTTTCGCCCTCTGTTTCAGCCCCTATGTTTCTCGCCCTCTGTTTCAGCCCCTCTGTTTCAGCCGCTCTCTATCAACCCCTCTGTTACAGCCCCTCTGTTTCTCGCCCTCTGTTTCTAGCCCTCTGTATCAGCCCCTCTGTTTCAGCCCCTCTGTTTCAGCCCCTCTGTTTATCGCCCTCTGTTTCTCGCCCTCTGTTTCACGCCCTCTGTTTCTCGCTTTCTGTTTCTCGCCCTCTGTTTCTCGCCCTCTGTTTCAGCCCCTCTGTTTCAGCCACTCTGTTTCAGCTCCTCTGTTTCTCGCCCTCTGTTTCTCGCCCACTGTTTCTCGCCCTCTGTTTCAGCCCCTCTGTTTCAGCCCCTCTGTTTCAGCCCCTCTGTTTCTCGCCCTCTGTTTCAGCCCCTCTGTTTCAGCCCCTCTGTTTCAGCCCCTCTGTATCAGCCCCTCTGTTTCAGCCCATCTGTTTCTCGCCCTCTGTTTCACGACCTCTGTTTCTGCCCCTCTGTTTCAGCCCCTCTGTTTCAGCACCTCTGTTTCAGCCCTTCTGTGTCAGCCCCTCTGTTTCTCGCCCTCTGTTTCTCGCCCTCTGTTTCTCGCTCTCTGTTTCTCGCCCTCTGTTTCTCGCCCTCTGTTTCAGCCCCTCTGTTTCAGCCCCTCTGTATCATCCCCTCTGTTTCAGCCCCTCTGTTTCACGCCCTCTGTTTCAGCCCCTCTGCTTCAGCCCCTCTGTTTCAGCCCCTCTGTTTCAGCTCCTCTGTTTCTCGCCCTTTGTTTATCTCCCTCTGTTTCAGCCCCTCTGTTTCTCGCCCTCTGTTTCAGCCCCTCTGTTCCTCGCCCTCTGTTTCAGCCCCTCTGTTTCAGCCCCTCTGTTTCAGCCCCTCTGTTTCTCGCCCTCTGTTTCAGCCCCTCTGTTTCAGCCCCTCTGTTTCAGCCCCTCTGTTTCAGCTCCTCTGTTTCTCGCCCTCTGTTTCAGCCCCTCTGTTTCTCGCCCTCTGTTTCAGCCCCTCTGTTTCTCGCCCTCTGTTTCAGCCCCTCTGTTTCAGCCCCTCTGTTTCAGCCCCTCTGTTTCTCGCCCTCTGTTTCAGCCACTCTGTTTTTGCCCCTCTGTTTCTCGCCCTCTGTTTCAGCCCCTCTGTTTCAGCCCCTCTGTATCAGCCCCTCTGTTTCAGCCCCTCTGTTTCTCGCCCTCTGTTTCTCGCCCTCTGTTTCTCGCCCTCTGTTTCTCGCCCTCTGTTTCAGCCACTCTGTTTCAGCCCCTCTGTTTCAGCCCCTCTGTTTCTCGCCCTCTGTTTCAGCCACTCTGTTTCAGCCCCTCTGTTTCTCGCCCTCTGTTTCAGCCCCTCTGTTTCAGCCCCTCTGTATCAGCCCCACTGTTTCAGCCCCTCTGCTTCTCGCCCTCTGTTTCTCGCCCTCTGTTTCAAACCCTCGGTTTCAGCCCCTCTGTTTCAGCCCCTCTGTTTCAGCCCCTCTGTTTCAGCCCCTCTGTTTCTCGCCCTCTGTTTCTAGCCCTCTGTTTCTCGCACTCTGTTTCTCGCCCTCTGTTTCTCGCCCTGTGTTTCAGCCCCTCGCTTTCAGCCCCTCCGGTTCAGCACTTCTGTTTCAGCCCGTCTGTTTCAGCCCCTCTGTTTCTCGCCCTCTGTTTCTCGACCTCTGTTTCAGCCCCTCTGTTTCTCCCCCACTGTTTCAGCCCCTCTGTTAGAGCCCCTCTGTATCAGCCCCTCTGTTTCAGCCCCACTGTTTCTCGCCCTCTGTTTCTCGCTCTCTCTTTCTCGCCCTCTGTTTCCGGCCCTCTGTTTCAGCCCGTCTGTTTCAGCCCCTCTGTTTCAGCCCCTCTGTTTTTAGCCCCTCTGTTTCTCGCCCTCTGTTTCAGCCCCTCTGTTTCTCGCTCTCTGTTTCTCGCCCTCTGTTTCCGGACCTCTGTTTCAGCCCCTCTGTTTCAGCGCCTCTGTTTCAGCCCCTCTGTTTCTCGCCCTCTGTTTCTCGCCCTCTGTTTCTCGCTCTCTGTTTCTCGCCCTCTGTTTCTCGCGTCTGTTTCAGCCACTCTGTTTCAACCCCTCTGTTTCAGCCCCTCTGTTTTTAGCCCCTCTGTTTCTCGCCCTCTGTTTCAGCCCCTCTGTTTCTCGCCCTCTGTTTCAGCCCCTCTGTTTCAGTCCCTCTGTTTCAGCCCCTCTGTTTCAGCCCCTCTGTTTCTCGCCCTCTGTTTCAGCCCCTCTGTTTCAGCCCCTCTGTTTCAGCCCCTCTGTTTCAGCCCCTCTGTTTCTCGCCCTCTGTTTCAGCCCCTCTGTTTCAGCCCCTCTGTTTCAGCCCCTCTGTTTCTCGCCCTCTGTTTCTTTCCCTCTGTTTCAGCCCCTCTGTTTCAGCCCCTCTGTTTCAGCCCCTCTGTTTCAGCCTCTCTGTTTCTCGCCCTCTGTTTCAGCCCCTCTGTTTCAGCCCCTCTGTTTCAGCCCCTCTGTTTCTCGCTCTCTGTTTCTCGCCCTCTGTTTCTCACCCTCTGTTTCTCGCCCTCTGTTTCTCGCCGTCTGTTTCGCGCCCTCTGTTTCAGCCCCTCTGTTTCAGCCCCTCTGTTTCAGCCCCTCTGTTTCTCGCCCTCTGTTTCTCGCCCACTGTTTCTCGCCCTCTGTTTCAGCCCCTCTGTTTCAGCCCCTCTGTTTCAGCCCCTCTGTTTCAGCCACTCTGTTTCTCGCCCTCTGTTTCTGCCCCTCTGTTTCAGCCCCTCTGTTTCAGCCCCTCTGTTTCCGCCCCTCTGTTTCTCGCCCTCTGTTTCAGCCCCTCTGTTTCAGACCCTCTGTTTCAGCCCCTCTGTTTCTCGCCCTCAGTTTTCGCCCTCTGTTTCAGCTCCTCTGTTTCAGCCCCTCTGTTTCAGCCTCTCTGTTTCTCGCCCTCTGTTTCAGCCCCTCTGTTTCAGACGCTCTGTTTCAGCCCCTCTGTTTCACCCCCTCTGTTTCTCGCCCTCTGTTTCTCGCCCTCTGTTTCAGCCCCTCTGTTTCAGCCCCTCTGTTTCTCGCCCTCTGTTTCTCGCCCTCTGTTTCTCGCCCTCTGTTTCAGCCACTCTGTATCAGCCCCTCTGTTTCAGCCCCTCTGTTTCTCGCCCTCTGTTTCTCGCCCTCTGTTTCAGCCCCTCTGTTTCAGCCCGTCTCTTTCAGCCCCTCTGTTTCAGCCCCTCTGTTTCTCGCCCTCTGTTTCTCGCCCTCTGTTTCTCGCCCTCTGTTTCGCGCCCTCTGTTTCAGCCCCTCTGTTTCAGCCCCTCTGTTTCAGCCCCTCTGTTTCTCGCCCTCTGTTTCTCGCCCACTGTTTCTCGCCCTCTGTTTCAGCCCCTCTGTTTCAGCCCCTCTGTTTCAGCCCCTCTGTTTCAGCCCCTCTGTTTCTCGCCCTCTGTTTCTGCCCCTCTGTTTCAGCCCCTCTGTTTCAGACCCTCTGTTTCAGCCCCTCTGTTTCTCGCCCTCTGTTTCTCGCCCACTGTTTCTCGCCCTCTGTTTCAGCCCCTCTGTTTCAGCCCCTCTGTTTCAGCCCCTCTGTTTCTCGCCCTCTGTTTCTGCCCCTCTGTTTCAGCCCCTCTGTTTCAGCCCCTCTGTTTCCGCCCCTCTGTTTCTCGCCCTCTTTTTCAGCCCCTCTGTTTCAGCCCCTCTGTTTCAGCCCCTCTGTTTCTCGCCCTCTGTTTTCGCCCTCTGTTTCAGCCCCTCTGTTCCAGCCCCTCTGTTTCAGCCCCTCTGTTTCAGCCCCTCTGTTTCTCGCCCTCTGTTTCAGCCCCTCTGTTTCAGCCCCTCTGTATCAGCCCCTCTGTATCAGCCCCACTGTTTCTCGCCCTCTGTTTCTCGCCCTCTGTTTCAGCCCCTCTGTTTCAGCCCGTCACTTTCAGCCCCTCTGTTTCAGCCCCTCTGTTTCTCGCCCTCTGTTTCTCGCCCTCTGTTTCAGCCCCTCTGTTTCAGCCCCTCTGTTTCTCGCCCTCTGTTTCTCGCCCACTGTTTCTCGCCCTCTGTTTCAGCCCGTCTGTTTCAGCCCCTCTGTTTCTCGCCCTCTATTTCAGCCCCTCTGTTTCAGCCCCTCTGTTTCAGCCCCTCTGTTTCAGCCCCTCTGTTTCTCGCCCTCTGTTTCAGCCCCTCTGTTTCAGCCCTGCTGTTTCAGCCCCTCTGTTTCTCACCCTCTGTTTTCGCCCTCTGTTTCAGCCCCTCTGTTTCAGCCCCTCTGTATCAGCCCCTCTGTTTCACCATCTCTGTTTCTCGCCCTCTGTTTCAAGCCCTCTGTTTCTCGCCCTCTGTTTCAGCCCCTCTGTTTCTCGCCCTCTGTTTCAGCCCCTCTGTTTCAGCCCCTCTGTTTCAGCCCCTGTGTTTCTCGCCCTCTGTTTCTCGCCCACTGTTTCTCGCCCTCTGTTTCTCGCCCTCTGTTTCAGCCCCTCTGTTTCAGCCCCTCTGTATCAGCCCCACTGTTTCAGCCCCTCTGTTTCTCGCCCTCTGTTTCTCGCCCTCTCTTTCAAACCCTCTGTTTCAGCCCCTCTGTTTCAGCCCCTCTGTTTCAGCCCCTCTGTTTCAGACCCTCTGTTTCTCGCCCTCTGTTTCTAGCCCTATGTCTCTCGCTCTCTGTTTCTCGCCCTCTGTTTCTCGCCCTGTGTTTCAGCCCCTCTGTTTCAGCCCCTCTGGTTCAGCCCCTCTGTTTCAGCCCCTCTGTTTCAGCCCCTCTGTTTCTCGCCCTCTGTTTCTCGCACTCTGTTTCTCGCTCTCTGTTTCTCGCCCTCTGTTTCTCGCCTCTGTTTCAGCCCCTCTGTTTCAGCCCCTCTGTTTCAGCCCCTCTGTTTTTAGCCCCTCTGTTTCTCGCCCTCTGTTTCAGCCCCTCTGTTTCTCGCCCTCTGTTTCAGCCCCTCTGTTTCAGCCCCTCTGTACCAGCCCCTCTGTTTCAGCCCCTCTGTTTCTCGCCCTCTGTTTCTCGCCCTCTGTTTCAGCCCCTCTGTTTCAGCCCGTCTCTTTCAGCCCCTCTGTTTCAGCACCTCTGTTTCTCGCCCTCTGTTTCTCGCCCTCTGTTTCTCGCCCTCTGTTTCGCGCCCTCTGTTTCAGCCCCTCTGTTTCAGCCCGTCTGTTTCAGCCCCTCTGTTTCTCGCCCTCTGTTTCTCGCCCACTGTTTCTCGCCCTCTGTTTCAGCCCCTCTGTTTCAGCCCCTCTGTTTCAGCCCCTCTGTTTCAGCCCCTCTGTTTCTCGCCCTCTGTTTCTGCCCCTCTGTTTCAGCCCCTCTGTTTCAGCCCCTCTGTTTCCGCCCCTCTGTTTCAGCCCCTCTGTTTCTCGCCCTCTGTTTCAGCCCCTCTGTTTCAGCCCCTCTGATTCTCGCCCTCTGTTTTCGCCCTCTGTTTCAGCCACTCTGTTTCAGCCCCTCTGTTTCAGCCTCTCTGTTTCTCGCCCTCTGTTTCAGCCCCTCTGTTTCAGCCCCTCTGTTTCAGCTCCTCTGTTTCAGCCCCTCTGTTTCTCGCTCTCTGTTTCTCGCCCTCTGTTTCTCGCCCTCTGTTTCTCGCCCTCTGTTTCTCGCCCTCTGTTTCAGCCCCTCTGTTTCAGCCCCTCTGTTTCTCGCCCTCTGTTTCTCGCCCTCTGTTTCTCGCCCTCTGTTTCAGCCACTCTGTATCAGCCCCTCTGTTTCAGCCCCTCTGTTTCTCGCCCTCTGTTTCAGCCCCTCTGTTTCAGCCCCTCTGTTTCAGCCCCTCTATTTCAGCTCCTCTGTTTCTCGCCCTCTGTTTCAGCCCCTCTGTTTCTCGCCCTGTGTTTCAGCCCCTCTGTTTCTCGCCCTCTGTTTCAGCCCCTCTGTTTCAGCCCCTCTGTTTCTCGCCCTCTGTTTCAGCCACTCTGTTTTAGCCCCTCTGTTTCTCGCCCTCTGTTTCAGCCCCTCTGTTTCAGCCCCTCTGTATCAGCCCCTCTGTTTCAGCCCCTCTGTTTCTCGCCCTCTGTTTCTCGCCCTCTGTTTCTCGCCCTCTGTTTCTCGCCCGCTGTTTCAGCCCCTCTGTTTCAGCCCCTCTGTTTCAGCCCCTCTGATTCTCGCCCTCTGTTTCTCGCCCACTGTTTCTCGCCCTCTGTTTCAGCCCCTCTGTTTCAGTCCCTCTGTTTCAGCCCCTCTGTTTCAGCCCCTCTGTTTCTCGCCCTCTGTTTCAGCCCCTCTGTTTCAGCCCCTCTGTTTCAGCCCCTCTGTTTCAGCCCCTCTGTTTCTCGCCCTCTGTTTCAGCCCCTCTGTTTCAGCCCCTCTGTTTCTCGCCCTCTGTTTCTCGCCCTCTGTTTCAGCCCCTCTGTTTCAGCCCCTCTGTTTCAGCCCCTCTGTTTCAGCCTCTCTGTTTCTCGCCCTCTGTTTCAGCCCCTCTGTTTCAGCCCCTCTGTTTCAGCCCCTCTGCTTCTCGCTCTCTGTTTCTCGCCCTCTGTTTCTCACCCTCTGTTTCTCGCCCTCTGTTTCTCGCCCTCTGTTTCGCGCCCTCTGTTTCAGCCCCTCTGTTTCAGCCCCTCTGTTTCAGCCCCTCTGTTTCTCGCCCTCTGTTTCTCGCCCACTGTTTCTCGCCCTCTGTTTCAGACCCTCTGTTTCAGCCCCTCTGTTTCAGCCCCTCTGTTTCAGCCACTCTGTTTCTCGCCCTCTGTTTCTGCCCCTCTGTTTCAGCCCCTCTGTTTCAGCCCCTCTGTTTCCGCCCCTCTGTTTCTCGCCCTCTGTTTCAGCCCCTCTGTTTCAGACCCTCTGTTTCAGCCCCTCTGTTTCTCGCCCTCAGTTTTCGCCCTCTGTTTCAGCTCCTCTGTTTCAGCCCCTCTGTTTCAGCCTCTCTGTTTCTCGCCCTCTGTTTCAGCCCGTCTGTTTCAGCCCCTCTGTTTCAGCCCCTCTGTTTCAGCCCCTCTGTTTCTCGCCCTCTGTTTCTCGCCCTCTGTTTCAGCCCCTCTGTTTCAGCCCCTCTGTTTCACGCCCTCTGTTTCTCGCCCTCTGTTTCTCGCCCTCTGTTTCAGCCACTCTGTATCAGCCCCTCTGTTTCAGCCCCTCTGTTTCTCGCCCTCTGTTTCTCGCCCTCTGTTTCAGCCCCTCTGTTTCAGCCCGTCTCTTTCAGCCCCTCTGTTTCAGCCCCTCTGTTTCTCGCCCTCTGTTTCTCGCCCTCTGTTTCTCGCCCTCTGTTTCGCGCCCTCTGTTTCAGCCCCTCTGTTTCAGCCCCTCTGTTTCAGCCCCTCTGTTTCTCGCCCTCTGTTTCTCGCCCACTGTTTCTCGCCCTCTGTTTCAGCCCCTCTGTTTCAGCCCCTCTGTTTCAGCCCCTCTGTTTCAGCCCCTCTGTTTCTCGCCCTCTGTTTCTGCCCCTCTGTTTCAGCCCCTCTGTTTCAGCCCCTCTGTTTCCGCCCCTCTGTTTCTCGCCCTCTTTTTCAGCCCCTCTGTTTCTGCCCCTCTGTTTCAGCCCCTCTGTTTCTCGCCCTCTGTTTTCGCCCTCTGTTTCAGCCCCTCTGTTTCAGCCCCTCTGTTTCAGCCTCTCTATTTCTCGCCCTCTGTTTCAGCCCCTCTGTTTCAGCCCCTCTGTTTCAGCCCCTCTGTTTCAGCCCCTCTGTTTCTCGCTCTCTGTTTCTCGCCATCTGTTTCTCGCCCTCTGTTTCTCGCCCTCTGTTTCTCGCCCTCTGTTTCAGCCCCTCTGTTTCAGCCCCTCTGTTTCTCGCCCTCTGTTTCTCGCCCTCTGTTTCTCGCCCTCTGTTTCAGCCACTCTGTATCAGCCCCTCTGTTTCAGCCCCTCTGTTTCTCGCCCTCTGTTTCAGCCCCTCTGTTTCAGCCGCTCTGTTTCAGCCCCTCTGTTTCAGCTCCTCTGTTTCTCGCCCTCTGTTTCAGCCCCTCTGTTTCTCGCCCTCTGTTTCAGCCCCTCTGTTTCTCGCCCTCTGTTTCAGCCCCTCTGTTTCAGCCCGTCTGTTTCAGCCCCTCTGTTTCTCGCCCTCTGTTTCAGCCACTCTGTTTTAGCCCCTCTGTTTCTCGCCCTCTGTTTCAGCCCCTCTGTTTCAGCCCCTCTGTATCAGCCCCTCTGTTTCAGCCCCTCTGTTTCTCGCCCTCTGTTTCTCGCCCTCTGTTTCACGCCCTCTGTTTCTCGCCCTCTGTAAAAACCCCTCTGTTTCAGCCCCTCTGTTTCAGCCCCTCTGATTCTCGCCCTCTGTTTCTCGCCCACTGTTTCTCGCCCTCTGTTTCAGCCCCTCTGTTTCAGTCCCTCTGTTTCAGCCCCTCTGTTTCAGCCCCTCTGTTTCTCGCCCTCTGTTTCAGCCCCTCTGTTTCAGCCCCTCTGTTTCAGCCCCTCTGTTTCAGCCCCTCTGTTTCTCGCCCTCTGTTTCAGCCCCTCTGTTTCAGCCCCTCTGTTTCAGCCCCTCTGTTTCTCGCCCTCTGTTTCTCGCCCTCTGTTTCAGCCCCTCTGTTTCAGCCCCTCTGTTTCAGCCCCTCTGTTTCAGCCTCTCTGTTTCTCGCCCTCTGTTTCAGCCCCTCTGTTTCAGCCCCTATGTTTCAGCCCCTCTGTTTCTCGCTCTCTGTTTCTCGCCCTCTGTTTCTCACCCTCTGTTTCTCGCCCTCTGTTTCTCGCCCTCTGTTTCAGCCCCTCTGTTTCAGCCCCTCTGTTTCTCGCCCTCTGTTTCTCACCCTCTGTTTCAGCCCCTCTGTTTCAGCCCCTCTGTTTCAGCCCCTCTGTTTCTCGCCCTCTGTTTCAGCCCCTCTGTTTCAGCCCCTCTGTTTCAGCCCCTCTGTTTCAGCCCCTCTGTTTCTCGCCCTCTGTTTCTCGCCCTCTGTTTCTCGCCCTCTGTTTCTCGCCCTCTGTTTCAGCCCCTCTGTTTCTCGCCCTCTGTTTCAGCCCCTCTGTTTCAGCCCCTCTGTTTCAGCCCCTCTGTTTCTCGCCCTCTGTTTCAGCCACTCTGTTTCAGCCCCTCTGTTTCTCGCCCTCTGTTTCAGACCCTCTGTTTCAGCCCCTCTGTATCAGCCCCACTGTTTCAGCCCCTCTGTTTCTCGCCCTCTGTTTCTCGCCCTCTGTTTCAAACCCTCGGTTTCAGCCCCTCTGTTTCAGCCCCTCTGTTTCAGCCCCTCTGTTTCAGCCCCTCTGTTTCTCGCCCTCTGTTTCTAGCCCTCTGTTTCTCGCTCTCTGTTTCTCGCCGTCTGTTTCTCGCCCTGTGTTTCAGCCCCTCGCTTTCAGCCCCTCTGGTTCAGCCCCTCTGTTTCAGCCCCTCTGTTTCAGCCCCTCTGTTTCAGCCCCTCTGTTTCTCGCCCTCTGTTTCAGCCCCTCTGTTTCAGCCGCTCTGTTTCAGCCCCTCTGTTTCAGCTCCTCTGTTTCTCGCCCTCTGTTTCAGCCCCTCTGTTTCTCGCCCTCTGTTTCAGCCCCTCTGTTTCTCGCCCTCTGTTTTCGCCCTCTGTTTCAGCCCCTCTGTTCCAGCCCCTCTGTTTCAGCCCCTCTGTTTCAGCCCCTCTGTTTCTCGCCCTCTGTTTCAGCCCCTCTGTTTCAGCCCCTCTGTATCAGCCCCTCTGTATCAGCCCCACTGTTTCTCGCCCTCTGTTTCTCGCCCTCTGTTTCAGCCCCTCTGTTTCAGCCCGTCACTTTCAGCCCCTCTGTTTCAGCCCCTCTGTTTCTCGCCCTCTGTTTCTCGCCGTCTGTTTCAGCCCCTCTGTTTCAGCCCCTCTGTTTCTCGCCCTCTGTTTCTCGCCCACTGTTTCTCGCCCTCTGTTTCAGCCCGTCTGTTTCAGCCCCTCTGTTTCTCGCCCTCTGTTTCAGCCCCTCTGTTTCAGCCCCTCTGTTTCAGCCCCTCTGTTTCTCGCCCTCTGTTTCAGCCCCTCTGTTTCAGCCCTGCTGTTTCAGCCCCTCTGTTTCTCGCCCTCTGTTTTCGCACTCTGTTTCAGCCCCTCTGTTTCAGCCCCTCTGTATCAGCCCCTCTGTTTCACCATCTCTGTTTCTCGCCCTCTGTTTCACGCCCTCTGTTTCTCGCCCTCTGTTTCAGCCCCTCTGTTTCTCGCCCTCTGTTTCAGCCCCTCTGTTTCAGCCCCTCTGTTTCAGCCCCTGTGTTTCTCGCCCTCTGTTTCTCGCCCACTGTTTCTCGCCCTCTGTTTCTCGCCCTCTGTTTCAGCCCCTCTGTTTCAGCCCCTCTGTATCAGCCCCACTGTTTCAGCCCCTCTGTTTCTCGCCCTCTGTTTCTCGCCCTCTCTTTCAAACCCTCTGTTTCAGCCCCTCTGTTTCAGCCCCTCTGTTTCAGCCCCTCTGTTTCAGACCCTCTGTTTCTCGCCCTCTGTTTCTAGCCCTATGTCTCTCGCTCTCTGTTTCTCGCCCTCTGTTTCTCGCCCTGTGTTTCAGCCCCTCTGTTTCAGCCCCTCTGGTTCAGCCCCTCTGTTTCAGCCCCTCTGTTTCAGCCCCTCTGTTTCTCGCCCTCTGTTTCTCGCACTCTGTTTCTCGCTCTCTGATTCTCGCCCTCTGTTTCTCGCCTCTGTTTCAGCCCCTCTGTTTCAGCCCCTCTGTTTCAGCCCCTCTGTTTTTAGCCCCTCTGTTTCTCGCCCTCTGTTTCAGCCCCTCTGTTTCTCGCCCTCTGTTTCAGCCCCTCTGTTTCAGCCCCTCTGTACCAGCCCCTCTGTTTCAGCCCCTCTGTTTCTCGCCCTCTGTTTCTCGCCCTCTGTTTCAGCCGCTCTGTTTCAGCCCGTCTCTTTCAGCCCCTCTGTTTCAGACCCTCTGTTTCTCGCCCTCTGTTTCTCGCCCTCTGTTTCTCGCCCTCTGTTTCGCGCCCTCTGTTTCAGCCCCTCTGTTTCAGCCAGTCTGTTTCAGCCCCTCTGTTTCTCGCCCTCTGTTTCTCGCCCACTGTTTCTCGCCCTCTGTTTCAGCCCCTCTGTTTCAGCCCCTCTGTTTCAGCCCCTCTGTTTCAGCCCCTCTGTTTCTCGCCCTCTGTTTCTGCCCCTCTGTTTCAGCCCCTCTGTTTCAGCCCCTCTGTTTCCGCCCCTCTGTTTCAGCCCCTCTGTTTCTCGCCCTCTGTTTCAGCCCCTCTGTTTCAGCCCCTCTGATTCTCGCCCTCTGTTTTCGCCCTCTGTTTCAGCCACTCTGTTTCAGCCCCTCTGTTTCAGCCTCTCTGTTTCTCGCCCTCTGTTTCAGCCCCTCTGTTTCAGCCCCTCTGTTTCAGCTCCTCTGTTTCAGCCCCTCTGTTTCTCGCTCTCTGTTTCTCGCCCTCTGTTTCTCGCCCTCTGTTTCTCGCCCTCTGTTTCTCGCCCTCTGTTTCAGCCCCTCTGTTTCAGCCCCTCTGTTTCTCGCCCTCTGTTTCTCGCCCTCTGTTTCTCGCCGTCTGTTTCAGCCCCTCTGTTTCAGCCCCTCTGTTTCTCGCCCTCTGTTTCTCGCCCACTGTTTCTCGCCCTCTGTTTCAGCCCGTCTGTTTCAGCCCCTCTGTTTCTCGCCCTCTGTTTCAGCCCCTCTGTTTCAGCCCCTCTGTTTCAGCCCCTCTGTTTCTCGCCCTCTGTTTCAGCCCCTCTGTTTCAGCCCTGCTGTTTCAGCCCCTCTGTTTCTCGCCCTCTGTTTTCGCCCTCTGTTTCAGCCCCTCTGTTTCAGCCCCTCTGTATCAGCCCCTCTGTTTCACCATCTCTGTTTCTCGCCCTCTGTTTCACGCCCTCTGTTTCTCGCCCTCTGTTTCAGCCCCTCTGTTTCTCGCCCTCTGTTTCAGCCCCTCTGTTTCAGCCCCTCTGTTTCAGCCCCTGTGTTTCTCGCCCTCTGTTTCTCGCCCACTGTTTCTCGCCCTCTGTTTCTCGCCCTCTGTTTCAGCCCCTCTGTTTCAGCCCCTCTGTATCAGCCCCACTGTTTCAGCCCCTCTGTTTCTCGCCCTCTGTTTCTCGCCCTCTCTTTCAAACCCTCTGTTTCAGCCCCTCTGTTTCAGCCCCTCTGTTTCAGCCCCTCTGTTTCAGACCCTCTGTTTCTCGCCCTCTGTTTCTAGCCCTATGTCTCTCGCTCTCTGTTTCTCGCCCTCTGTTTCTCGCCCTGTGTTTCAGCCCCTCTGTTTCAGCCCCTCTGGTTCAGCCCCTCTGTTTCAGCCCCTCTGTTTCAGCCCCTCTGTTTCTCGCCCTCTGTTTCTCGCACTCTGTTTCTCGCTCTCTGATTCTCGCCCTCTGTTTCTCGCCTCTGTTTCAGCCCCTCTGTTTCAGCCCCTCTGTTTCAGCCCCTCTGTTTTTAGCCCCTCTGTTTCTCGCCCTCTGTTTCAGCCCCTCTGTTTCTCGCCCTCTGTTTCAGCCCCTCTGTTTCAGCCCCTCTGTACCAGCCCCTCTGTTTCAGCCCCTCTGTTTCTCGCCCTCTGTTTCTCGCCCTCTGTTTCAGCCCCTCTGTTTCAGCCCGTCTCTTTCAGCCCCTCTGTTTCAGCCCCTCTGTTTCTCGCCCTCTGTTTCTCGCCCTCTGTTTCTCGCCCTCTGTTTCGCGCCCTCTGTTTCAGCCCCTCTGTTTCAGCCCGTCTGTTTCAGCCCCTCTGTTTCTCGCCCTCTGTTTCTCGCCCACTGTTTCTCGCCCTCTGTTTCAGCCCCTCTGTTTCAGCCCCTCTGTTTCAGCCCCTCTGTTTCAGCCCCTCTGTTTCTCGCCCTCTGTTTCTGCCCCTCTGTTTCAGCCCCTCTGTTTCAGCCCCTCTGTTTCCGCCCCTCTGTTTCAGCCCCTCTGTTTCTCGCCCTCTGTTTCAGCCCCTCTGTTTCAGCCCCTCTGATTCTCGCCCTCTGTTTTCGCCCTCTGTTTCAGCCACTCTGTTTCAGCCCCTCTGTTTCAGCCTCTCTGTTTCTCGCCCTCTGTTTCAGCCCCTCTGTTTCAGCCCCTCTGTTTCAGCTCCTCTGTTTCAGCCCCTCTGTTTCTCGCTCTCTGTTTCTCGCCCTCTGTTTCTCGCCCTCTGTTTCTCGCCCTCTGTTTCTCGCCCTCTGTTTCAGCCCCTCTGTTTCAGCCCCTCTGTTTCTCGCCCTCTGTTTCTCGCCCTCTGTTTCTCGCCCTCTGTTTCAGCCACTCTGTATCAGCCCCTCTGTTTCAGCCCCTCTGTTTCTCGCCCTCTGTTTCAGCCCCTCTGTTTCAGCCCCTCTGTTTCAGCCCCTCTGTTTCAGCTCCTCTGTTTCTCGCCCTCTGTTTCAGCCCCTCTGTTTCTCGCCCTCTGTTTCAGCCCCTCTGTTTCTCGCCCTCTGTTTCAGCCCCTCTGTTTCAGCCCCTCTGTTTCAGCCCCTCTGATTCTCGCCCTCTGTTTCAGCCACTCTGTTTTAGCCCCTCTGTTTCTCGCCCTCTGTTTCAGCCCCTCTGTTTCAGCCCCTCTGTATCAGCCCCTCTGTTTCAGCCCCTCTGTTTCTCGCCCTCTGTTTCTCGCCCTCTGTTTCTCGCCCTCTGTTTCTCGCCCGCTGTTTCAGCCCCTCTGTTTCAGCCCCTCTGTTTCAGCCCCTCTGATTCTCGCCCTCTGTTTCTCGCCCACTGTTTCTCGCCCTCTGTTTCAGCCCCTCTGTTTCAGTCCCTCTGTTTCAGCCCCTCTGTTTCAGCCCCTCTGTTTCTCGCCCTCTGTTTCAGCCCCTCTGTTTCAGCCCCTCTGTTTCAGCCCCTCTGTTTCAGCCCCTCTGTTTCTCGCCCTCTGTTTCAGCCCCTCTGTTTCAGCCCCTCTGTTTCAGCCCCTCTGTTTCTCGCCCTCTGTTTCTCGCCCTCTGTTTCAGCCCCTCTGTTTCAGCCCCTCTGTTTCAGCCCCTCTGTTTCAGCCTCTCTGTTTCTCGCCCTCTGTTTCAGCCCCTCTGTTTCAGCCCCTCTGTTTCAGCCCCTCTGTTTCTCGCTCTCTGTTTCTCGCCCTCTGTTTCTCACCCTCTGTTTCTCGCCCTCTGTTTCTCGCCCTCTGTTTCGCGCCCTCTGTTTCAGCCCCTCTGTTTCAGCCCCTCTGTTTCAGCCCCTCTGTTTCTCGCCCTCTGTTTCTCGCCCACTGTTTCTCGCCCTCTGTTTCAGACCCTCTGTTTCAGCCCCTCTGTTTCAGCCCCTCTGTTTCAGCCACTCTGTTTCTCGCCCTCTGTTTCTGCCCCTCTGTTTCAGCCCCTCTGTTTCAGCCCCTCTGTTTCCGCCCCTCTGTTTCTCGCCCTCTGTTTCAGCCCCTCTGTTTCAGACCCTCTGTTTCAGCCCCTCTGTTTCTCGCCCTCAGTTTTCGCCCTCTGTTTCAGCTCCTCTGTTTCAGCCCCTCTGTTTCAGCCTCTCTGTTTCTCGCCCTCTGTTTCAGCCCGTCTGTTTCAGCCCCTCTGTTTCAGCCCCTCTGTTTCAGCCCCTCTGTTTCTCGCCCTCTGTTTCTCGCCCTCTGTTTCAGCCCCTCTGTTTCAGCCCCTCTGTTTCAGCCCCTCTGTTTCAGCCTCTCTGTTTCTCGCCCTCTGTTTCAGCCCCTCTGTTTCAGCCCCTCTGTTTCAGCCCCTCTGCTTCTCGCTCTCTGTTTCTCGCCCTCTGTTTCTCACCCTCTGTTTCTCGCCCTCTGTTTCTCGCCCTCTGTTTCGCGCCCTCTGTTTCAGCCCCTCTGTTTCAGCCCCTCTGTTTCAGCCCCTCTGTTTCTCGCCCTCTGTTTCTCGCCCACTGTTTCTCGCCCTCTGTTTCAGACCCTCTGTTTCAGCCCCTCTGTTTCAGCCCCTCTGTTTCAGCCACTCTGTTTCTCGCCCTCTGTTTCTGCCCCTCTGTTTCAGCCCCTCTGTTTCAGCCCCTCTGTTTCCGCCCCTCTGTTTCTCGCCCTCTGTTTCAGCCCCTCTGTTTCAGACCCTCTGTTTCAGCCCCTCTGTTTCTCGCCCTCAGTTTTCGCCCTCTGTTTCAGCTCCTCTGTTTCAGCCCCTCTGTTTCAGCCTCTCTGTTTCTCGCCCTCTGTTTCAGCCCGTCTGTTTCAGCCCCTCTGTTTCAGCCCCTCTGTTTCAGCCCCTCTGTTTCTCGCCCTCTGTTTCTCGCCCTCTGTTTCAGCCCCTCTGTTTCAGCCCCTCTGTTTCACGCCCTCTGTTTCTCGCCCTCTGTTTCTCGCCCTCTGTTTCAGCCACTCTGTATCAGCCCCTCTGTTTCAGCCCCTCTGTTTCTCGCCCTCTGTTTCTCGCCCTCTGTTTCAGCCCCTCTGTTTCAGCCCGTCTCTTTCAGCCCCTCTGTTTCAGCCCCTCTGTTTCTCGCCCTCTGTTTCTCGCCCTCTGTTTCTCGCCCTCTGTTTCGCGCCCTCTGTTTCAGCCCCTCTGTTTCAGCCCCTCTGTTTCAGCCCCTCTGTTTCTCGCCCTCTGTTTCTCGCCCACTGTTTCTCGCCCTCTGTTTCAGCCCCTCTGTTTCAGACCCTCTGTTTCTCGCCCTCTGTTTCTAGCCCTATGTCTCTCGCTCTCTGTTTCTCGCCCTCTGTTTCTCGCCCTGTGTTTCAGCCCCTCTGTTTCAGCCCCTCTGGTTCAGCCCCTCTGTTTCAGCCCCTCTGTTTCAGCCCCTCTGTTTCTCGCCCTCTGTTTCTCGCACTCTGTTTCTCGCTCTCTGATTCTCGCCCTCTGTTTCTCGCCTCTGTTTCAGCCCCTCTGTTTCAGCCCCTCTGTTTCAGCCCCTCTGTTTTTAGCCCCTCTGTTTCTCGCCCTCTGTTTCAGCCCCTCTGTTTCTCGCCCTCTGTTTCAGCCCCTCTGTTTCAGCCCCTCTGTACCAGCCCCTCTGTTTCATCCCCTCTGTTTCTCGCCCTCTGTTTCTCGCCCTCTGTTTCAGCCCCTCTGTTTCAGCCCGTCTCTTTCAGCCCCTCTGTTTCAGCCCCTCTGTTTCTCGCCCTCTGTTTCTCGCCCTCTGTTTCTCGCCCTCTGTTTCGCGCCCTCTGTTTCAGCCCCTCTGTTTCAGCCCGTCTGTTTCAGCCCCTCTGTTTCTCGCCCTCTGTTTCTCGCCCACTGTTTCTCGCCCTCTGTTTCAGCCCCTCTGTTTCAGCCCCTCTGTTTCAGCCCCTCTGTTTCAGCCCCTCTGTTTCTCGCCCTCTGTTTCTGCCCCTCTGTTTCAGCCCCTCTGTTTCAGCCCCTCTGTTTCCGCCCCTCTGTTTCAGCCCCTCTGTTTCTCGCCCTCTGTTTCAGCCCCTCTGTTTCAGCCCCTCTGATTCTCGCCCTCTGTTTTCGCCCTCTGTTTCAGCCACTCTGTTTCAGCCCCTCTGTTTCAGCCTCTCTGTTTCTCGCCCTCTGTTTCAGCCCCTCTGTTTCAGCCCCTCTGTTTCAGCTCCTCTGTTTCAGCCCCTCTGTTTCTCGCTCTCTGTTTCTCGCCCTCTGTTTCTCGCCCTCTGTTTCTCGCCCTCTGTTTCTCGCCCTCTGTTTCAGCCCCTCTGTTTCAGCCCCTCTGTTTCTCGCCCTCTGTTTCTCGCCCTCTGTTTCTCGCCCTCTGTTTCAGCCACTCTGTATCAGCCCCTCTGTTTCAGCCCCTCTGTTTCTCGCCCTCTGTTTCAGCCCCTCTGTTTCAGCCCCTCTGTTTCAGCCCCTCTGTTTCAGCTCCTCTGTTTCTCGCCCTCTGTTTCAGCCCCTCTGTTTCTCGCCCTCTGTTTCAGCCCCTCTGTTTCTCGCCCTCTGTTTCAGCCCCTCTGTTTCAGCCCCTCTGTTTCAGCCCCTCTGTTTCTCGCCCTCTGTTTCAGCCACTCTGTTTTAGCCCCTCTGTTTCTCGCCCTCTGTTTCAGCCCCTCTGTTTCAGCCCCTCTGTATCAGCCCCTCTGTTTCAGCCCCTCTGTTTCTCGCCCTCTGTTTCTCGCCCTCTGTTTCTCGCCCTCTGTTTCTCGCCCGCTGTTTCAGCCCCTCTGTTTCAGCCCCTCTGTTTCAGCCCCTCTGATTCTCGCCCTCTGTTTCTCGCCCACTGTTTCTCGCCCTCTGTTTCAGCCCCTCTGTTTCAGTCCCTCTGTTTCAGCCCCTCTGTTTCAGCCCCTCTGTTTCTCGCCCTCTGTTTCAGCCCCTCTGTTTCAGCCCCTCTGTTTCAGCCCCTCTGTTTCAGCCCCTCTGTTTCTCGCCCTCTGTTTCAGCCCCTCTGTTTCAGCCCCTCTGTTTCAGCCCCTCTGTTTCTCGCCCTCTGTTTCTCGCCCTCTGTTTCAGCCCCTCTGTTTCAGCCCCTCTGTTTCAGCCCCTCTGTTTCAGCCTCTCTGTTTCTCGCCCTCTGTTTCAGCCCCTCTGTTTCAGCCCCTCTGTTTCAGCCCCTCTGTTTCTCGCTCTCTGTTTCTCGCCCTCTGTTTCTCACCCTCTGTTTCTCGCCCTCTGTTTCTCGCCCTCTGTTTCGCGCCCTCTGTTTCAGCCCCTCTGTTTCAGCCCCTCTGTTTCAGCCCCTCTGTTTCTCGCCCTCTGTTTCTCGCCCACTGTTTCTCGCCCTCTGTTTCAGACCCTCTGTTTCAGCCCCTCTGTTTCAGCCCCTCTGTTTCAGCCACTCTGTTTCTCGCCCTCTGTTTCTGCCCCTCTGTTTCAGCCCCTCTGTTTAAGCCCCTCTGTTTCCGCCCCTCTGTTTCTCGCCCTCTGTTTCAGCCCCTCTGTTTCAGACCCTCTGTTTCAGCCCCTCTGTTTCTCGCCCTCAGTTTTCGCCCTCTGTTTCAGCTCCTCTGTTTCAGCCCCTCTGTTTCAGCCTCTCTGTTTCTCGCCCTCTGTTTCAGCCCGTCTGTTTCAGCCCCTCTGTTTCAGCCCCTCTGTTTCAGCCCCTCTGTTTCTCGCCCTCTGTTTCTCGCCCTCTGTTTCAGCCCCTCTGTTTCAGCCCCTCTGTTTCAGCCCCTCTGTTTCAGCCTCTCTGTTTCTCGCCCTCTGTTTCAGCCCCTCTGTTTCAGCCCCTCTGTTTCTGCCCCTCTGCTTCTCGCTCTCTGTTTCTCGCCCTCTGTTTCTCACCCTCTGTTTCTCGCCCTCTGTTTCTCGCCCTCTGTTTCGCGCCCTCTGTTTCAGCCCCTCTGTTTCAGCCCCTCTGTTTCAGCCCCTCTGTTTCTCGCCCTCTGTTTCTCGCCCACTGTTTCTCGCCCTCTGTTTCAGACCCTCTGTTTCAGCCCCTCTGTTTCAGCCCCTCTGTTTCAGCCACTCTGTTTCTCGCCCTCTGTTTCTGCCCCTCTGTTTCAGCCCCTCTGTTTCAGCCCCTCTGTTTCCGCCCCTCTGTTTCTCGCCCTCTGTTTCAGCCCCTCTGTTTCAGACCCTCTGTTTCAGCCCCTCTGTTTCTCGCCCTCAGTTTTCGCCCTCTGTTTCAGCTCCTCTGTTTCAGCCCCTCTGTTTCAGCCTCTCTGTTTCTCGCCCTCTGTTTCAGCCCGTCTGTTTCAGCCCCTCTGTTTCAGCCCCTCTGTTTCAGCCCCTCTGTTTCTCGCCCTCTGTTTCTCGCCCTCTGTTTCAGCCCCTCTGTTTCAGCCCCTCTGTTTCACGCCCTCTGTTTCTCGCCCTCTGTTTCTCGCCCTCTGTTTCAGCCACTCTGTATCAGCCCCTCTGTTTCAGCCCCTCTGTTTCTCGCCCTCTGTTTCTCGCCCTCTGTTTCAGCCCCTCTGTTTCAGCCCGTCTCTTTCAGCCCCTCTGTTTCAGCCCCTCTGTTTCTCGCCCTCTGTTTCTCGCCCTCTGTTTCTCGCCCTCTGTTTCGCGCCCTCTGTTTCAGCCCCTCTGTTTCAGCCCCTCTGTTTCAGCCCCTCTGTTTCTCGCCCTCTGTTTCTCGCCCACTGTTTCTCGCCCTCTGTTTCAGCCCCTCTGTTTCAGCCCCTCTGTTTCAGCCCCTCTGTTTCAGCCCCTCTGTTTCTCGCCCTCTGTTTCAGCCCCTCTGTTTCAGCCCCTCTGTTTCAGCCCCTCTGTTTCCGCCCCTCTGTTTCTCGCCCTCTTTTTCAGCCCCTCTGTTTCAGCCCCTCTGTTTCAGCCCCTCTGTTTCTCGCCCTCTGTTTTCGCCCTCTGTTTCATCCCCTCTGTTTCAGCCCCTCTGTTTCAGCCTCTCTATTTCTCGCCCTCTGTTTCAGCCCCTCTGTTTCAGCCCCTCTGTTTCAGCCCCTCTGTTTCAGCCCCTCTGTTTCTCGCTCTCTGTTTCTCGCCATCTGTTTCTCGCCCTCTGTTTCTCGCCCTCTGTTTCTCGCCCTCTGTTTCAGCCCCTCTGTTTCAGCCCCTCTGTTTCTCGCCCTCTGTTTCTCGCCCTCTGTTTCTCGCCCTCTGTTTCAGCCACTCTGTATCAGCCCCTCTGTTTCAGCCCCTCTGTTTCTCGCCCTCTGTTTCAGCCCCTCTGTTTCAGCCGCTCTGTTTCAGCCCCTCTGTTTCAGCTCCTCTGTTTCTCGCCCTCTGTTTCAGCCCCTCTGTTTCTCGCCCTCTGTTTCAGCCCCTCTGTTTCTCGCCCTCTGTTTCAGCCCCTCTGTTTCAGCCCGTCTGTTTCAGCCCCTCTGTTTCTCGCCCTCTGTTTCAGCCACTCTGTTTTAGCCCCTCTGTTTCTCGCCCTCTGTTTCAGCCCCTCTGTTTCAGCCCCTCTGTATCAGCCCCTCTGTTTCAGCCCCTCTGTTTCTCGCCCTCTGTTTCTCGCCCTCTGTTTCACGCCCTCTGTTTCTCGCCCTCTGTTTCAGCCCCTCTGTTTCAGCCCCTCTGTTTCAGCCCCTCTGTTTCTCGCCCTCTGTTTCTCGCCCACTGTTTCTCGCCCTCTGTTTCAGCCCCTCTGTTTCAGTCCCTCTGTTTCAGCCCCTCTGATTCTCGCCCTCTGTTTCTCGCCCACTGTTTCTCGCCCTCTGTTTCAGCCCCTCTGTTTCAGTCCCTCTGTTTCAGCCCCTCTGTTTCAGCCCCTCTGTTTCTCGCCCTCTGTTTCAGCCCCTCTGTTTCAGCCCCTCTGTTTCAGCCCCTCTGTTTCAGCCCCTCTGTTTCTCGCCCTCTGTTTCAGCCCCTCTGTTTCAGCCCCTCTGTTTCAGCCCCTCTGTTTCTCGCCCTCTGTTTCTCGCCCTCTGTTTCAGCCCCTCTGTTTCAGCCCCTCTGTTTCAGCCCCTCTGTTTCAGCCTCTCTGTTTCTCGCCCTCTGTTTCAGCCCCTCTGTTTCAGCCCCTATGTTTCAGCCCCTCTGTTTCTCGCTCTCTGTTTCTCGCCCTCTGTTTCTCACCCTCTGTTTCTCGCCCTCTGTTTCTCGCCCTCTGTTTCAGCCCCTCTGTTTCAGCCCCTCTGTTTCTCGCCCTCTGTTTCTCACCCTCTGTTTCAGCCCCTCTGTTTCAGCCCCTCTGTTTCAGCCCCTCTGTTTCTCGCCCTCTGTTTCAGCCCCTCTGTTTCAGCCCCTCTGTTTCAGCCCCTCTGTTTCAGCCCCTCTGTTTCTCGCCCTCTGTTTCTCGCCCTCTGTTTCTCGCCCTCTGTTTCTCGCCCTCTGTTTCAGCCCCTCTGTTTCTCGCCCTCTGTTTCAGCCCCTCTGTTTCAGCCCCTCTGTTTCAGCCCCTCTGTTTCTCGCCCTCTGTTTCAGCCACTCTGTTTCAGCCCCTCTGTTTCTCGCCCTCTGTTTCAGACCCTCTGTTTCAGCCCCTCTGTATCAGCCCCACTGTTTCAGCCCCTCTGTTTCTCGCCCTCTGTTTCTCGCCCTCTGTTTCAAACCCTCGGTTTCAGCCCCTCTGTTTCAGCCCCTCTGTTTCAGCCCCTCTGTTTCAGCCCCTCTGTTTCTCGCCCTCTGTTTCTAGCCCTCTGTTTCTCGCTCTCTGTTTCTCGCCGTCTGTTTCTCGCCCTGTGTTTCAGCCCCTCGCTTTCAGCCCCTCTGGTTCAGCCCCTCTGTTTCAGCCCCTCTGTTTCAGCCCCTCTGTTTCAGCCCCTCTGTTTCTCGCCCTCTGTTTCAGCCCCTCTGTTTCAGCCGCTCTGTTTCAGCCCCTCTGTTTCAGCTCCTCTGTTTCTCGCCCTCTGTTTCAGCCCCTCTGTTTCTCGCCCTCTGTTTCAGCCCCTCTGTTTCTCGCCCTCTGTTTTCGCCCTCTGTTTCAGCCCCTCTGTTCCAGCCCCTCTGTTTCAGCCCCTCTGTTTCAGCCCCTCTGTTTCTCGCCCTCTGTTTCAGCCCCTCTGTTTCAGCCCCTCTGTATCAGCCCCTCTGTATCAGCCCCACTGTTTCTCGCCCTCTGTTTCTCGCCCTCTGTTTCAGCCCCTCTGTTTCAGCCCGTCACTTTCAGCCCCTCTGTTTCAGCCCCTCTGTTTCTCGCCCTCTGTTTCTCGCCGTCTGTTTCAGCCCCTCTGTTTCAGCCCCTCTGTTTCTCGCCCTCTGTTTCTCGCCCACTGTTTCTCGCCCTCTGTTTCAGCCCGTCTGTTTCAGCCCCTCTGTTTCTCGCCCTCTGTTTCAGCCCCTCTGTTTCAGCCCCTCTGTTTCAGCCCCTCTGTTTCAGCCCCTCTGTTTCTCGCCCTCTGTTTCAGCCCCTCTGTTTCAGCCCTGCTGTTTCAGCCCCTCTGTTTCTCGCCCTCTGTTTTCGCCCTCTGTTTCAGCCCCTCTGTTTCAGCCCCTCTGTATCAGCCCCTCTGTTTCACCATCTCTGTTTCTCGCCCTCTGTTTCACGCCCTCAGTTTCTCGCCCTCTGTTTCAGCCCCTCTGTTTCTAACCCTCTGTTTCAGCCCCTCTGTTTCAGCCCCTCTGTTTCAGCCCCTGTGTTTCTCGCCCTCTGTTTCTCGCCCACTGTTTCTCGCCCTCTGTTTCTCGCCCTCTGTTTCAGCCCCTCTGTTTCAGCCCCTCTGTATCAGCCCCACTGTTTCAGCCCCTCTGTTTCTCGCCCTCTGTTTCTCGCCCTCTCTTTCAAACCCTCTGTTTCAGCCCCTCTGTTTCAGCCCCTCTGTTTCAGCCCCTCTGTTTCAGACCCTCTGTTTCTCGCCCTCTGTTTCTAGCCCTATGTCTCTCGCTCTCTGTTTCTCGCCCTCTGTTTCTCGCCCTGTGTTTCAGCCCCTCTGTTTCAGCCCCTCTGGTTCAGCCCCTCTGTTTCAGCCCCTCTGTTTCAGCCCCTCTGTTTCTCGCCCTCTGTTTCTCGCACTCTGTTTCTCGCTCTCTGTTTCTCGCCCTCTGTTTCTCGCCTCTGTTTCAGCCCCTCTGTTTCAGCCCCTCTGTTTCAGCCCCTCTGTTTTTAGCCCCTCTGTTTCTCGCCCTCTGTTTCAGCCCCTCTGTTTCTCGCCCTCTGTTTCAGCCCCTCTGTTTCAGCCCCTCTGTACCAGCCCCTCTGTTTCAGCCCCTCTGTTTCTCGCCCTCTGTTTCTCGCCCTCTGTTTCAGCCCCTCTGTTTCAGCCCGTCTCTTTCAGCCCCTCTGTTTCAGCCCCTCTGTTTCTCGCCCTCTGTTTCTCGCCCTCTGTTTCTCGCCCTCTGTTTCGCGCCCTCTGTTTCAGCCCCTCTGTTTCAGCCCGTCTGTTTCAGCCCCTCTGTTTCTCGCCCTCTGTTTCTCGCCCACTGTTTCTCGCCCTCTGTTTCAGCCCCTCTGTTTCAGCCCCTCTGTTTCAGCCCCTCTGTTTCAGCCCCTCTGTTTCTCGCCCTCTGTTTCTGCCCCTCTGTTTCAGCCCCTCTGTTTCAGCCCCTCTGTTTCCGCCCCTCTGTTTCAGCCCCTCTGTTTCTCGCCCTCTGTTTCAGCCCCTCTGTTTCAGCCCCTCTGATTCTCGCCCTCTGTTTTCGCCCTCTGTTTCAGCCACTCTGTTTCAGCCCCTCTGTTTCAGCCTCTCTGTTTCTCGCCCTCTGTTTCAGCCCCTCTGTTTCAGCCCCTCTGTTTCAGCTCCTCTGTTTCAGCCCCTCTGTTTCTCGCTCTCTGTTTCTCGCCCTCTGTTTCTCGCCCTCTGTTTCTCGCCCTCTGTTTCTCGCCCTCTGTTTCAGCCCCTCTGTTTCAGCCCCTCTGTTTCTCGCCCTCTGTTTCTCGCCCTCTGTTTCTCGCCCTCTGTTTCAGCCACTCTGTATCAGCCCCTCTGTTTCAGCCCCTCTGTTTCTCGCCCTCTGTTTCAGCCCCTCTGTTTCAGCCCCTCTGTTTCAGCCCCTCTGTTTCAGCTCCTCTGTTTCTCGCCCTCTGTTTCAGCCCCTCTGTTTCTCGCCCTCTGTTTCAGCCCCTCTGTTTCTCGCCCTCTGTTTCAGCCCCTCTGTTTCAGCCCCTCTGTTTCAGCCCCTCTGTTTCTCGCCCTCTGTTTCAGCCACTCTGTTTTAGCCCCTCTGTTTCTCGCCCTCTGTTTCAGCCCCTCTGTTTCAGCCCCTCTGTATCAGCCCCTCTGTTTCAGCCCCTCTGTTTCTCGCCCTCTGTTTCTCGCCCTCTGTTTCTCGCCCTCTGTTTCTCGCCCGCTGTTTCAGCCCCTCTGTTTCAGCCCCTCTGTTTCAGCCCCTCTGATTCTCGCCCTCTGTTTCTCGCCCACTGTTTCTCGCCCTCTGTTTCAGCCCCTCTGTTTCAGTCCCTCTGTTTCAGCCCCTCTGTTTCAGCCCCTCTGTTTCTCGCCCTCTGTTTCAGCCCCTCTGTTTCAGCCCCTCTGTTTCAGCCCCTCTGTTTCAGCCCCTCTGTTTCTCGCCCTCTGTTTCAGCCCCTCTGTTTCAGCCCCTCTGTTTCAGCCCCTCTGTTTCTCGCCCTCTGTTTCTCGCCCTCTGTTTCAGCCCCTCTGTTTCAGCCCCTCTGTTTCAGCCCCTCTGTTTCAGCCTCTCTGTTTCTCGCCCTCTGTTTCAGCCCCTCTGTTTCAGCCCCTCTGTTTCAGCCCCTCTGTTTCTCGCTCTCTGTTTCTCGCCCTCTGTTTCTCACCCTCTGTTTCTCGCCCTCTGTTTCTCGCCCTCTGTTTCGCGCCCTCTGTTTCAGCCCCTCTGTTTCAGCCCCTCTGTTTCAGCCCCTCTGTTTCTCGCCCTCTGTTTCTCGCCCACTGTTTCTCGCCCTCTGTTTCAGACCCTCTGTTTCAGCCCCTCTGTTTCAGCCCCTCTGTTTCAGCCACTCTGTTTCTCGCCCTCTGTTTCTGCCCCTCTGTTTCAGCCCCTCTGTTTCAGCCCCTCTGTTTCCGCCCCTCTGTTTCTCGCCCTCTGTTTCAGCCCCTCTGTTTCAGACCCTCTGTTTCAGCCCCTCTGTTTCTCGCCCTCAGTTTTCGCCCTCTGTTTCAGCTCCTCTGTTTCAGCCCCTCTGTTTCAGCCTCTCTGTTTCTCGCCCTCTGTTTCAGCCCGTCTGTTTCAGCCCCTCTGTTTCAGCCCCTCTGTTTCAGCCCCTCTGTTTCTCGCCCTCTGTTTCTCGCCCTCTGTTTCAGCCCCTCTGTTTCAGCCCCTCTGTTTCACGCCCTCTGTTTCTCGCCCTCTGTTTCTCGCCCTCTGTTTCAGACACTCTGTATCAGCCCCTCTGTTTCAGCCCCTCTGTTTCTCGCCCTCTGTTTCTCGCCCTCTGTTTCAGCCCCTCTGTTTCAGCCCGTCTCTTTCAGCCCCTCTGTTTCAGCCCCTCTGTTTCTCGCCCTCTGTTTCTCGCCCTCTGTTTCACGCCCTCTGTTTCGCGCCCTCTGTTTCAGCCCCTCTGTTTCAGCCCCTCTGTTTCAGCCCCTCTGTTTCTCGCCCTCTGTTTCTCGCCCACTGTTTCTCGCCCTCTGTTTCAGCCCCTCTGTTCCAGCCCCTCTGTTTCAGCCCCTCTGTTTCAGCCCCTCTGTTTCTCGCCCTCTGTTTCTGCCCCTCTGTTTCAGCCCCTCTGTTTCAGCCCCTCTGTTTCCGCCCCTCTGTTTCTCGCCCTCTTTTTCAGCCCCTCTGTTTCAGCCCCTCTGTTTCAGCCCCTCTGTTTCTCGCCCTCTGTTTTCGCCCTCTGTTTCAGCCCCTCTGTTTCAGCCCCTCTGTTTCAGCCTCTCTATTTCTCGCCCTCTGTTTCAGCCCCTCTGTTTCAGCCCCTCTGTTTCAGCCCCTCTGTTTCAGCCCCTCTGTTTCTCGCTCTCTGTTTCTCGCCATCTGTTTCTCGCCCTCTGTTTCTCGCCCTCTGTTTCTCGCCCTCTGTTTCAGCCCCTCTGTTTCAGCCCCTCTGTTTCTCGCCCTCTGTTTCTCGCCCTCTGTTTCTCGCCCTCTGTTTCAGCCACTCTGTATCAGCCCCTCTGTTTCAGCACCTCTGTTTCTCGCCCTCTGTTTCAGCCCCTCTGTTTCAGCCGCTCTGTTTCAGCCCCTCTGTTTCAGCTCCTCTGTTTCTCGCCCTCTGTTTCAGCCCCTCTGTTTCTCGCCCTCTGTTTCAGCCCCTCTGTTTCTCGCCCTCTGTTTCAGCCCCTCTGTTTCAGCCCGTCTGTTTCAGCCCCTCTGTTTCTCGCCCTCTGTTTCAGCCACTCTGTTTTAGCCCCTCTGTTTCTCGCCCTCTGTTTCAGCCCCTCTGTTTCAGCCCCTCTGTATCAGCCCCTCTGTTTCAGCCCCTCTGTTTCTCGCCCTCTGTTTCTCGCCCTCTGTTTCACGCCCTCTGTTTCTCGCCCTCTGTTTCAGCCCCTCTGTTTCAGCCCCTCTGTTTCAGCCCCTCTGTTTCAGCCCCTCTGTTTCTCGCCCTCTGTTTCAGCCCCTCTGTTTCAGCCCTGCTGTTTCAGCCCCTCTGTTTCTCGCCCTCTGTTTTCGCCCTCTGTTTCAGCCCCTCTGTTTCAGCCCCTCTGTATCAGCCCCTCTGTTTCACCATCTCTGTTTCTCGCCCTCTGTTTCACGCCCTCTGTTTCTCGCCCTCTGTTTCAGCCCCTCTGTTTCTCGCCCTCTGTTTCAGCCCCTCTGTTTCAGCCCCTCTGTTTCAGCCCCTGTGTTTCTCGCCCTCTGTTTCTCGCCCACTGTTTCTCGCCCTCTGTTTCTCGCCCTCTGTTTCAGCCCCTCTGTTTCAGCCCCTCTGTATCAGCCCCACTGTTTCAGCCCCTCTGTTTCTCGCCCTCTGTTTCTCGCCCTCTCTTTCAAACCCTCTGTTTCAGCCCCTCTGTTTCAGCCCCTCTGTTTCAGCCCCTCTGTTTCAGACCCTCTGTTTCTCGCCCTCTGTTTCTAGCCCTATGTCTCTCGCTCTCTGTTTCTCGCCCTCTGTTTCTCGCCCTGTGTTTCAGCCCCTCTGTTTCAGCCCCTCTGCTTCAGCCGCTCTGTTTCAGCCCCTCTGTTTCAGCCCCTCTGTTTCTCGCCCTCTGTTTCTCGCACTCTGTTTCTCGCTCTCTGTTTCTCGCCCTCTGTTTCTCGCCTCTGTTTCAGCCCCTCTGTTTCAGCCCCTCTGTTTTTAGCCCCTCTGTTTCTCGCCCTCTGTTTCAGCCCCTCTGTTTCTCGCCCTCTGTTTCAGCCCCTCTGTTTCAGCCGCTCTGTACCAGCCCCTCTGTTTCAGCCCCTCTGTTTCTCGCCCTCTGTTTCTCGCCCTCTGTTTCAGCCCCTCTGTTTCAGCCCGTCTCTTTCAGCCCCTCTGTTTCAGCCCCTCTGTTTCTCGCCCTCTGTTTCTCGCCCTCTGTTTCAGCCCCTCTGTTTCAGCCCGTCTGTTTCAGCCCCTCTGTTTCTCGCCCTCTGTTTCTCGCCCACTGTTTCTCGCCCTCTGTTTCAGCCCCTCTGTTTCAGCCCCTCTGTTTCAGCCCCTCTGTTTCAGCCCCTCTGTTTCTCGCCCTCTGTTTCTGCCCCTCTGTTTCAGCCCCTCTGTTTCAGCCCCTCTGTTTCCGCCCCTCTGTTTCAGCCCCTCTGTTTCTCGCCCTCTGTTTCAGCCCCTCTGTTTCAGCCCCTCTGATTCTCGCCCTCTGTTTTCGCCCTCTGTTTCAGCCACTCTGTTTCAGCCCCTCTGTTTCAGCCTCTCTGTTTCTCGCCCTCTGTTTCAGCCCCTCTGTATCAGCCCCTCTGTTTCAGCTCCTCTGTTTCAGCCCCTCTGTTTCTCGCTCTCTGTTTCTCGCCCTCTGTTTCTCGCCCTCTGTCTCTCGCCCTCTGTTTCTCGCCCTCTGTTTCAGCCCCTCTGTTTCAGCCCCTCTGTTTCTCGCCCTCTGTTTCTCGCCCTCTGTTTCTCGCCCTCTGTTTCAGCCACTCTGTATCAGCCCCTCTGTTTCAGCCCCTCTGTTTCTCGCCCTCTGTATCAGCCCCTCTGTTTCAGCCCCTCTGTTTCAGCCCCTCTGTTTCAGCTCCTCTGTTTCTCGCCCTCTGTTTCAGCCCCTCTGTTTCTCGCCCTCTGTTTCAGCCCCTCTGTTTCTCGCCCTCTGTTTCAGCCCCTCTGTTTCAGCCCCTCTGTTTCAGCCCCTCTGTTTCTCGCCCTCTGTTTCAGCCACTCTGTTTTAGCCCCTCTGTTTCTCGCCCTCTGTTTCAGCCCCTCTGTTTCAGCCCCTCTGTATCAGCCCCTCTGTTTCAGCCCCTCTGTTTCTCGCCCTCTGTTTCTCGCCCTCTGTTTCTCGCCCTCTGTTTCTCGCCCGCTGTTTCAGCCCCTCTGTTTCAGCCCCTCTGTTTCAGCCCCTCTGATTCTCGCCCTCTGTTTCTCGCCCACTGTTTCTCGCCCTCTGTTTCAGCCCCTCTGTTTCAGTCCCTCTGTTTCAGCCCCTCTGTTTCAGCCCCTCTGTTTCTCGCCCTCTGTTTCAGCCCCTCTGTTTCAGCCCCTCTGTTTCAGCCCCTCTGTTTCAGCCCCTCTGTTTCTCGCCCTCTGTTTCAGCCCCTCTGTTTCAGCCCCTCTGTTTCAGCCCCTCTGTTTCTCGCCCTCTGTTTCTCGCCCTCTGTTTCAGCCCCTCTGTTTCAGCCCCTCTGTTTCAGCCCCTCTGTTTCAGCCTCTCTGTTTCTCGCCCTCTGTTTCAGCCCCTCTGTTTCAGCCCCTCTGTTTCAGCCCCTCTGCTTCTCGCTCTCTGTTTCTCGCCCTCTGTTTCTCACCCTCTGTTTCTCGCCCTCTGTTTCTCGCCCTCTGTTTCGCGCCCTCTGTTTCAGCCCCTCTGTTTCAGCCCCTCTGTTTCAGCCCCTCTGTTTCTCGCCCTCTGTTTCTCGCCCACTGTTTCTCGCCCTCTGTTTCAGACCCTCTGTTTCAGCCCCTCTGTTTCAGCCCCTCTGTTTCAGCCCCTCTGTTTCTCGCCCTCTGTTTCTCGCCCTCTGTTTCAGCCCCTCTGTTTCAGCCACTCTGTTTCAGCCCCTCTGTTTCAGCCTCTCTGCTTCTCGCCCTCTGTTTCAGCCCCTCTGTTTCAGCCCCTCTGTTTCAGCCCCTCTGTTTCTCGCTCTCTGTTTCTCGCCCTCTGTTTCTCACCCTCTGTTTCTCGCCCTCTGTTTCACGCCCTCTGTTTCAGCCCCTCTGTTTCAGCCCCTCTGTTTCAGCCCCTCTGTTTCTCGCTCTCTGTTTCTCGCCCTCTGTTTCTCACCCTCTGTTTCTCGCCCTCTGTTTCACGCCCTCTGTTTCAGCCCCTCTGTTTCAGCACCTCTGTTTCTCGCCCTCTGTTTCTCGCCCTCTGTTTCTCGCCCTCTGTTTCAGCCCCTCTGTTTCAGCCCCTCTGTTTCTCGCCCTCTGTTTCAGCCCCTCTGTTTCAGCCCCTCTGTTTCAGCCCCTCTGTTTCAGCTCCTCTGTTTCTCGCCCTCTGTTTCTCGCCCTCTGTTTCAGACCCTCTGTTTCTCACCCTCTGTTTCAGCCCCTCTGTTTCAGCCCCTCTGTTTCAGCCCCTCTGTTTCTCGCTCTCTGTTTCTCGCCCTCTGTTTCTCACCCTCTGTTTCTCGCCCTCTGTTTCTCGCCCTCTGTTTCAGCCCCTCTGTTTCAGCCCCTCTGTTTCTCGCCCTCTGTTTCTCGCCCTCTGTTTCTCGCCCTCTGTTTCAGCCCCTCTGTTTCAGCCCCTCTGTTTCAGCCCCTCTGTTTCTCGCCCTCTGTTTCAGCCCCTCTGTTTCAGCCCCTCTGTTTCAGCCCCTCTGTTTCAGCTCCTCTGTTTCTCGCCCTCTGTTTCTCGCCCTCTGTTTCAGACCCTCTGTTTCTCGCCCTCTGTTTCAGCCCCTCTGTTTCTCGCCCTCTGTTTCAGCCACTCTGTTTCAGCCCCTCTGTTTCAGCCCCTCTGTTTCTCGCCCTCTGTTTCAGCCACTCTGTTTCAGCCCCTCTGTTTCTCGCCCTCTGTTTCAGCCCCTCTGTTTCAGCCCCTCTGTATCAGCCCCACTGTTTCAGCCCCTCTGCTTCTCGCCCTCTGTTTCTCGCCCTCTGTTTCAAACCCTCGGTTTCAGCCCCTCTGTTTCAGCCCCTCTGTTTCAGCCCCTCTGTTTCAGCCCCTCTGTTTCTCGCCCTCTGTTTCTAGCCCTCTGTTTCTCGCACTCTGTTTCTCGCCCTCTGTTTCTCGCCCTGTGTTTCAGCCCCTCGCTTTCAGCCCCTCCGGTTCAGCACTTCTGTTTCAGCCCATCTGTTTCAGCCCCTCTGTTTCTCGCCCTCTGTTTCTCGACCTCTGTTTCAGCCCCTCTGTTTCTCCCCCACTGTTTCAGCCCCTCTGTTAGAGCCCCTCTGTATCAGCCCCTCTGTTTCAGCCCCACTGTTTCTCGCCCTCTGTTTCTCGCTCTCTCTTTCTCGCCCTCTGTTTCCGGCCCTCTGTTTCAGCCCGTCTGTTTCAGCCCCTCTGTTTCAGCCCCTCTGTTTTTAGCCCCTCTGTTTCTCGCCCTCTGTTTCAGCCCCTCTGTTTCTCGCTCTCTGTTTCTCGCCCTCTGTTTCCGGACCTCTGTTTCAGCCCCTCTGTTTCAGCGCCTCTGTTTCAGCCCCTCTGTTTCTCGCCCTCTGTTTCTCGCCCTCTGTTTCTCGCTCTCTGTTTCTCGCCCTCTGTTTCTCGCGTCTGTTTCAGCCCCTCTGTTTCAACCCCTCTGTTTCAGCCCCTCTGTTTTTAGCCCCTCTGTTTCTCGCCCTCTGTTTCAGCCCCTCTGTTTCTCACCCTCTGTTTCAGCCCCTCTGTTTCAGTCCCTCTGTTTCAGCCCCTCTGTTTCAGCCCCTCTGTTTCTCGCCCTCTGTTTCAGCCCCTCTGTTTCAGCCCCTCTGTTTCAGCCCCTCTGTTTCAGCCCCTCTGTTTCTCGCCCTCTGTTTCAGCCCCTCTGTTTCAGCCCCTCTGTTTCAGCCCCTCTGTTTCTCGCCCTCTGTTTCTTTCCCTCTGTTTCAGCCCCTCTGTTTCAGCCCCTCTGTTTCAGCCCCTCTGTTTCAGCCTCTCTGTTTCTCGCCCTCTGTTTCAGCCCCTCTGTTTCAGCCCCTCTGTTTCCGCCCCTCTGTTTCTCGCTCTCTGTTTCTCGCCCTCTGTTTCTCACCCTCTGTTTCTCGCCCACTGTTTCTCGCCCTCTGTTTCGCGCCCTCTGTTTCAGCCCCTCTGTTTCAGCCCCTCTGTTTCAGCCCCTCTGTTTCTCGCCCTCTGTTTCTCGCCCACTGTTTCTCGCCCTCTGTTTCAGCCCCTCTGTTAAAGCCCCTCTGTTTCAGCCCCTCTGTTTCAGCCACTCTGTTTCTCGCCCTCTGTTTCTGCCCCTCTGTTTCAGCCCCTCTGTTTCAGCCCCTCTGTTTCCGCCCCTCTGTTTCTCGCCCTCTGTTTCAGCCCCTCTGTTTCAGACCCTCTGTTTCAGCCCCTCTGTTTCTCGCCCTCAGTTTTCGCCCTCTGTTTCAGCTCCTCTGTTTCAGCCCCTCTGTTTCAGCCTCTCTGTTTCTCGCCCTCTGTTTCAGCCCCTCTGTTTCAGACCCTCTGTTTCAGCCCCTCTGTTTCAGCCCCTCTGTTTCTCGCCCTCTGTTTCTCGCCCTCTGTTTCAGCCCCTCTGTTTCAGCCCCTCTGTTTCTCGCCCTCTGTTTCTCGCCCTCTGTTTCTCGCCCTCTGTTTCAGCCACTCTGTATCAGCCCCTCTGTTTCAGCCCCTCTGTTTCTCGCCCTCTGTTTCTCGCCCTCTG